>NC_135815.1:49245232-49555678 GCF_964213995.1 Mustelus asterias | reverse complement strand
ATCGATTACAGGCTCTCCACAATGACCTCTGCCATCCGGGGGTCACTCGGCTCTTCCATTTTATAAAGGCCCGGAATCTACCCTACTCGGTGGAGGATGTCAGGTCCATAACCAGAAGCTGCCAGGTATGCGCGGAATGCAAACCGCACTTCTACTGACCTGACAGGGCACACCTCATAAAGGCCACTCGTCCTTTCGAAAGACTGAGTGTGGACTTTAAGGGCCCCCTTCCCTCGACAGATCGGAACGTGTACTTCCTCAATGTGATTGACGAGTACTCACGATTCCCTTTTGTCATTCCCTGTTCTGATATGACCGCTGCCACGGTTATCAAAGCATTACGGGATCTTTTCACCCTGTTCGGTTACCCCTGTTATATCCACAGCGATAGGGGCTCGTCGTTCATGAGCGACGACTTGAGGCAATACCTGCTCTCACATGGGATTGCCTCTAGTAGAACCACGAGCTACAATCCTAGGGGTAACGGACAGGTTGAACGAGAGAATGCTACAGTCTGGAAGGCTGTCTTACTGGCGTTGAGGTCTAAAGGTCTTCCAGTCTCCCGTTGGCAAGAGGTACTCCCTGATGCGCTCCATTCCATCCGCTCACTCCTGTGTATGGCAACCAACGCTACTCCTCATGAGAGAATGTTTCCATTCCCTCGGAAGTCTTCCTCTGGGACTTCATTACCGTCTTGGTTGACGTACTCAGGACCTGTCCTCCTGCGGCGGCATGTTAGGACCCGCAAGTCCGACTCTTTGGTTGAACAGGTCCATCTCCTCCACGCCAACCCTCAATATGCCTACGTGGCATATCCTGACGGGCGAGAGGACACGGTCTCGATTCGAGATCTGGCACCTGCAGGGGGCTTGGAAACCCCAGTCGCTCCCACACCCCCAGTTAGGGACCCCCCGACCATTATCTCTTCTCCTGACACGGTGCGGGCAGTATCGGGACCACCACTTAACCCTCTTACTCCCGTGTACAGCTTGCCTGAGTCCAGGAGATTGTCGCCTCCTCGAGGCGTACTCGAGTCCAGCGGATTGTCACCACCTCGTGGTCTACCGGCCCGTGAGGAACTGGAGGAGCTACTGGACACCGCCTTGGAGAGAAGGTCACCGCGATTGCCTGAACCGGTGTCATCGCCAGTGTTGAGGAGGTCACAGAGACGGTGCGGTCCCCAAAACGATTGAACTTATAGACAGATGAACAGTTGTTCTGTTTTTTTTTGTGCCCCGCTGGCCTTTGTTTTTAAAGGAGGGGTGAATGTGGTGAACCATTGTTGGTTACCACCAGGAGTGCTGAGCCATGGGTTTGGCCAGCACTATGAGTCTGTAGATATGTTACTGTTGGGGTTAGGGTTGGGCTGTTCTACCTGTTAATATAGTCCTATGGTACACTCCAGTTGGCTACGCCTTCCGGGAGAGGTATAAAGGTCACTGCTCTGCCTGGTGACCCTTTAGTCTGGGATTGTATATTGTATATAGTAGCTCCGTTATTGTTGGCAATAAAAGCCTTGATTTCCCGGGTACATCCAGCCTCCCGTGTGATTTATCGCGCATCACTGAGATAAAGCTAAATTGTGTCAGATTTTATTCAATTTTTTGAACAACCAAAAATTGAAAACTGACCATAAAGCTGTAAGATATCGAAGTCAAGGCAAAAAATTTTAGTAGATAGTGATTGGATCCTAATGTGCAATTAAATTATGATAAGCTCAATGCAAAGGATGAGATGCAGAGTATAGCTTCATCATGCATTTGCAACAGATGGCTGCTTAACTAGAAAACAATTCTTTCCTTTTTTGTTCTAAAGCATTAATTTCACAACGGCAGATAATCTGGATCGTAACCAGCTGCCATAGGATTGGTTTTCCTAATCCTCCTTTGGTAATACATAATAGCAACAAAGTATTCATTTTCCAGTTAAAATTTCAAGCACAACACAAAAGACAACTGCATATAGGCCAGCATGGCAGAAAATACATTTTAGGAATTGTAGGTGTTTTCTGACAATGTGCACTTAGAAATTAAGCTAAAATCACAGATCAAGCATGCCAGTCCTCATATCTACATTAAAGACATTGCCAAATGACAATATACAGCTAGCTTACAATCCCTTTTTACACTGAAGTTTAAAAATGTGGATTTAAGTCTTAAACCCAGAATTCAGAAGAATCCAAACGCTATGAGGTGATGCATGGTGCGGCTCCAGTTGTAGATGCCAGGACAAAGGAGCTTCAGACTGGTCTGTGGATCACTCATTACATCCCAAATCCAGCCAGCGTGAGTTCCCTGCAAGATTTCTTAAATTCCACCTGAAGAAAGATCACCATGGAAATGCTACGACATCCAACATACTCTTTCCAGACTAACCTACATGTTTGCGATCTCTGGAAGGAAAAAGGTTGCAGGTTTTTGACATGAACAAGTCCACATGCATGGCCCCATCAAAGCCACACACACACAGACACCTTGGATTTGGAAGAAGGTCGCACATGACTGGATTGTGTTCTCACTGGAGCGACGGAGGTTGAGGGGAGACCAGATAGAAGTCTACAAGATTATGAGAGGCATGGACAGAGTGGATAGTCAGAAGCTTTTTCCCAGGGTGGAAAAGTCAATTATTAGGGGGCATAGGTTTAAGGTACGAGGCGCAAGTTTTAAAAGAGATGTACGAGGCAGATGTTTTACACAGAGTGGTGGATGCCTGGAACTCATTGCCGCGGGAGATAGTGGAAGTGGATACGGTAGTGACTTTTAAGGGGCGTCTTGACAAGTACATGAATGAGATGGGAATAGAGGGATATGGTCCCCAGAAGCGCAGGGGGTTTTAGTTAAGTCAGGCAGCATGGTCGGTGCAGGCTTGGAGGGCCTGTGCTGTAATTTTCTTTGTTCTTTGACTGAGACAACAATTTCCAAGGGACTGAGTAAAATCTACTGGCTTACCAATGAGGTTTCAATCCCCCAACCTAACAAAGGTTGACATATATAGATATCACTAGATGTCAAGCAGCTCCAATATGCCACTACTTCCAAGCTTCCACAATAAATGGTGCATCTATAACCCCTCACGTTTCAACAAAGTATCAAGCCTCTTTAAAGGCCTCATCTGGCCACAAAAGTGCAAACTACATAACCATTTAACACATGGAAATAAAGTGATAAAAACTATATAGTCACACAAAAATACGGGGGGGGGGGGGGGGCGCAATCTTACCAAAACAATTCTAAGTGCTAAACAAGTGTGAGAGAGTTTCGAACCCATTTTTTCAGTGAGAGAAAAAATGAAATCTTATGACACTTGGAAAGAAAAGAGACAAAATGTGATTTTCACCAGTAGGAGGTGTGACGAGGTCTATTCAGGCCGGAAAGCCGGCTGCTGACTGCTAGAGGACACTATCACTCATGCGCCTAACCTCCCAGTGCACTACGTACAAGAGTGCATTGGGAGATCATAACTTCCCCCCACAATCCCGGACATTGCCTCCTCCACCAATTGCCCTCCTGATCACAGCTGATCGCCGGCCCGACTTCATCCCACGCCCCCCCACCCCGCCTCCAAAGCCAATCAGTACCCCCCTGTTCATGGACCCCAGCTAATCACCGCCCACGTTCACCTCCCTCCCCCCCTCAATCCTCCGCTCCCATTCACATGTTGGCACTGCCCACCCCTGCCCAAGGGGCCTCAATGGCCTCCGGTCCCACTAGTGAGGCCATCACATTTGGTCCCTGTTGGTGGAGGAGCCTTACGGCCATACATGATTTTCGCTGGTGGGGGCTGTTAAGGCAAGTGAGCCTGCACAATTGCTCACTAATAATATTTAAATTAGAAAATGAATACTAAAATCAGCTTTGCGCAATTATGCTGGCAATTCAGTGCCAGTGGCATCGCGAGAGGTGAGAAACTGGGCTCGAACGCTGTTTTTTGCCTCTCTCACGATCTTACCAGCTCGCCATGCCAGTTGGCCAGCGTAACAAGCCGGTAAGATCATCCCCCAATGTTACAGAATCTTTTGACAACGGTCCATCTTGTGTTATAAAAAGGTATTGCACTTACATTTTCTTCCACTCTGCCTTGGTGTGACCCCAACACTACAGCTGCGATGATGAAAGCCTACTTGTGTGTTATGCCCCTTTGTCTTGGTCGCTGTCCTCAGGTGGTCCAATTTCTAGGGAGCTCCAAACTGCTGAGGGCCTCTTGCATAGGTGCAAGTCCACCCCATCAGACCTCAACTGCAAGAGGCACTGGAATCACTGGCAGAGGCAAGGAAGAACGGCAATTCACCCTTGGAGAACCCAGAGGTAAAGCCCGTAAGGCGAACCTGGTGTTCCTCTTCCCTACTTTGCATGATGGCACCTCCCCAATTCCAGGGGAGGGAACACCTGAATGGGGTCAAGGTGCCTCATTACCCCTCTTACCTAATAAACCGTGTACAAGACCCATGACCAGAATGCAGGTCCAAGTCTCTTTTAAAAAGTACCTGGATCTACACCACAAGTGCTGTAAGCTACAGGCCGGATGCAGGAAGGTGGGATTAGCAAGGGCACCTGGGTGTCCTTGGGCTTCATGATGTGGAGATGCCGGCGTTGGACTGGGGTAAACACAGTAAGAGTTTTAACAACACCAGGTTAAAGTCCAACAGGTTTATTTGGTAGCAAATACCATTTGCTTTCGGAGTGCTGCTCCTTCGTCAGATGGAGTGGAAATCTGCTCTCAAACAGGGCACAGAGACACAAAATCAAGTTACAGAATACTGATTAGAATGCAAATCTCTACAGCCAACCAGGTCTTAAGATACAGACAATGTGAGTGGAGGGAGCATTAAGAACAGGTTAAAGAGATGTGCATTGTCTCCAGACAGGACAGCCAGCAAGTCCAGGAGGCAAGCTGTGGGGGCTACTGATAGTGTGACATAAACCCAATATCCTGGTTTAGGCCGTCCTCATGTGTGCGGAACTTGGCTATCAGTTTCTGCTCTTTAACCTGGTGTTGTTAAAACTCTTACTGTCCTTGGGCTGCCATGGACAAGATAGGCCAAATGGCCTCCTTCTGTGCTGCAACTTTTCTATGGTTCTCGGGTTCTTTGTCCAGCAGCCACAAGTGTTCTGCTGGACCTAGCTTTCCATGGTAGTCACCAACCTCTCCAAGGAAGATGCCATGCACTCACATGCCAGAGCCATGACAGGATTCATGGCTTGGATGGATGCCTCCACCCATCGTGCATAGCCTCTGGCACCTCTGTCAGACATGCCCCTGCCTACGTCTCCAAGTCCAGGTTTCATGTAACCATTCCCAGAGGCCCATATTCAGCACTGGGCTCAGAATGGGCCTAGTCATCAGCATTCTTCTGTCAAGAACCTTGTTGTCATATCTCGATCAGCTGCTGCAACACTTCAGTGTTGTATTCCCTAGATTGTGACTTCAAGCCTAATCATGAATACATTCTACTGCCCCACCCCACCCAAGGTGACTGTCTCTGCGCTGGCGGAGGGTCTAGAGGAATTATGTGATGGTGCATCCTCTCAGTATTCCATGTCATCAACCTCAAGGGGTGGAGTTCTGGCTTGCTGCAGACTCAGCGCGATGTGTCGTCCGACTGCAGGGACCTCAAGTGGTGAATACAAAGAATTATCTGGCAGTTACGCACAATCCCTTTCCAAAATGCTGTGCCATGCAAGTCTCCTGTATGCCCAGTTCTCAACCCCAGGTTGGATACATCCTCACTCTGTTGTGTTGACATTCTGGCCTTGCCATCTATAACTGAGTCTGCCCACTCTCCAGCCATTTTGACCACCTTCTCCTTTCAAAGGTCAATGTGCAGAGGTCAGGGACACTGCCTGGTCTTTGAGCACTCCCTAACATTATGCATTCTTTTGTCCCTGCAGACAGACAAAAGAATTGAATATCATCTCAATGGACAGCAAATTCCGTTAAGAGCTTGCAAGCCTATGACAGCAAACATCACATCCTAGTAAATGTTCCGCACACACTCCCTGCGACTGGTACAACTTTCACAGCATGAACAAATTCAGTCCCCATGTTTCATCTGGTACTGAGGCCTGAAACACACACTCCTTCCTGGTAGACTCTTGCACGTTTATATTTCTTGACATCATCATAAGTGCCACTTGTTAGGAAACCAAAGGTCGTTTTAAAGAGTTTATATTTGTATTGGTAAATGTTAGAAATAAGGTATAATTTTAGGTAGGTTTAATATTGTGCCTGGAAGGGATCTAGAGTTAGATTCATGCTGGAGAAAGGTGTATGTGTGGGGGTTATTTTTGAAGCCTAATCATAAAGACACCAGCAAAGTGAAGACGCCAGCAAAGTCTGATAGTTAAAAGGGCTAACTCTATCAGGTTAAGGATTGTGGGAGTAGCAAAGGATGTACAACTATGGAATAAACATGGGAATTAATTGGATAGTGCCTGTTGCTATGCCTTGAACAGACACTGATTGAACATAGATCCCTGTGTGTTGTGTTCCTGAGATAATTACGACCTCCTGACACAGGCATGACGCTCAGTACTTGTGACCAAATAGACAGTGATTGATTAGTGCCTGTCCTTGGAGTACGCGACTAGAAGCTTGATCAGTGCCAGCAGGATCACTATAAGGAGAGACAAAAACATCGGCATCAGTAAACCAGGATCAATCACTGCAGAAGCAAGACCCTGAGTCTGGGATTCAGACATCAAAACAAAAACCATCAGTAGGGAATCTGATCAGTTTGCCTCGCCACGGGTAGTATCTCCATGTTCAATTCGTGAGTTTGGATATTTTGTAAAGTTCTGATACCTTTGAATACTTGTATGTATAAGGGAGTAGGTCAAAGATTAGTTACTTTGTGTCTAACGATGTAAGTCAGAGGTTAGTACTTTGTGAATAACAAAACTTGATGCCTGATGTAATTTTGTGGTAAAATGGTACAACACAATAAAGGAGATTTGTTGTACAATAGCTTGAGTGTCTTTGTCCATGGTGTCCGTTGACCCAAGTTGGAGGGCAACAGTTTCAATTGCAACTGGGATTCTATTGCGAGAAAGGGAGCTATGGCATTAAAAAAAATCAATAGGCCAGCAGAGGCATGCAGGCATTGCTTAGAAACTAGAGGCCCTTGTAAGGTAAAGCAAAAGTTTTTCTTTGTTCTTAGTTTAGCCAGAACAGTTAGGAGGAAGATCATGGAGGAGTGAGTAGTTCTCAGCTCTGCTCAAAGCAGAAAAGGCTGCACAATAGAGTAAGGTGCAAGAACGCAAGTTCCAGAGGAACTAAAGGACGGTTTGGTCCTGGAAACAGAACAAAATATTGTGCATGAGCATCCCCAGCAAAGCTGAGAAGGAATCGATTGGCGAAAATACGAGAGAAAGATTTCTAAAGTAATCCTAAATGGAATGTCTTACTACCATCTGTGAATAAAGTATTGGCTAGATATATCAGAATTTGTACAACAACAGAAGTCAGTCAAAGCAAAGGAATCTTAGAGTGGTTGGTGCAAAATCCTGGAGCGGATTCACTGTTAAAAGTGAAGCAGAAACTTTGTTAAAAGTGCCATTTGTAAATCCTGGAGTGGATTTCAGAATGCAAACTATCAAGTGAAAGTATTACTTATGATAGAAAGTTCTAAAGTGTGTTTTCGGGAGTAGAGTTTGGCAACTCGCTGACAACAGTGGTATTCTGAGGAGGATTCTTAGAGATAGGATCTATACACATTTAGAACTGAATAGTCTCATTAGCGATAGACAACATGGTTTTGTACGAGGGAGGTCATGCCTCACAAATTTTGTTGAGTTTTTTGAGGAGGTGACAAAAATGAAGGGCCGTGGATGTCGTCTATATGGATTTTAGTAAAGCATTTGACAAGGTCCCTCACGGCAGGCTGGTGCAAAAGGTTAAATCTCACGGGATCAAAGGTGAACTAGCTAGATGGGTACAGAACTGGCTTGGCCATAGAAGACAGAGGGTAGCAGTGGAGGGGTCTTTTTCTGATTGGAGGTCTGTGACTAGTGGTGTTCCGCAGGGCTCTGTACTGGGACCTCTGCTGTTTGTGATATATATGAAAGATTTGGAAGATGATGTAGCTGGTCTGATTAGTAAGTTTGCGGACGACACAAAGATTGCTGGAGTTGTGGGTGGTGATGAACATTGTCAGAGAATACAGCAGGATATAGATAGGCTGGAAAATTGGGTGGGGAAATGGCAGATGGAATTTAATCCAGAAAAATGCGAAGTGATGCATTTTGGTAGATCTAATGCAGGGGGGAGCTATACAATAAATGGCAGAACCATCAGGAGTATAGACACACAGAGGGATCTGGGTGTGCAAATCCACAGATCCTTAAAGGTGGCAGCACAGATGAAAAAGGTGGTGAAGAAGGAATAATGCATGCTTGCCTTTATTGGACGGGGCATAGAGTATAAAAGTTGGCATATGATGTTGCAGTTATATAGAACGTTGGTTAGGCCACATTTGGAATACTGCGTCCAGTTCTGGTCGCCACACTACCAGAAGGACGTGGAGGCTTTGGAGAGAGTGCAGAAAAGGTTTACCAGGATGTTGCCTGGTATGGAGGGTATTAACTATGAGGTGAGATTGAGTCAATCAGGGTTGTTCTCCCTGGAAAGACAGAGGTTGAGGGGCAACCTAATAGAAGTTTATAAAATTATGAAGGGCATAGATAGGGTGAACAGTTGGAAGCTTTTTCCCAGGTCAGAAATGACAAACACAAGGGGTCACAAGTTCAAGGTAAGGGGGTGGGGGGGGCAAGGTTCAATACAGATATGCGAGGGACGTATTTTACAGAGGGTGATGGGGGCCTGGAATGCACTAGCAAGCAAGGTGGTTGAGGCAGACATGCTAGGATCATTTAAGACTTATCTAGATAGCCACATGAACAGACTGGGAATAGAGGGATGCAAACAGATGGTCTAGTTAGGAACACATGATCGGTGCAGGCTTGGAGGGCCGAAGGGCCTGTTCCTGTGCTGTATTGTTCTTTGTTTCTTAAAACAACAGTCACTAACTTGGGTTCACAGAGGAGTGCATACTTGACCACAGTCATCTTGTACACATCAAAGGAACTGTATGTGTTAATGAGACCACTGTAGCTTCAAATATACTGTGTCATCCATGTTAATCTTAAAATCTGTGTGTATTTGTTAAGCTAAGGGGGTGTGTATTTATTGTAATCCATTTTTCCAATTTTTATTCTTGAGAAAACTAATTAGCAATCCTGTGACTCTGTTCCTCCTCATTTGATAAAAAGAGGAAGTTGCAGTCTGAAGGGCAGCGAGCACGACAAGGGCGCCGAGCTCGAGAAAGAGAAAAAGAGAGTAAACGAGAGAAAGAAGGAGGAGAGCGATCCACTAACAGAGTTAAACAGCAAGGGACCTTGCTTCAGTAAATCTGATAGGGATCAGTGCCTTTGCCCACTAAACCTACAATCTTTAGATGCATTTAAGTGGAAGCTGGACAAGCGTTTGAGAGAATGGATTAGATGGTAGATTTAAATGAGAAAAAGAGGAGGCGGCTTGAGTGGAGCAGAGAGACTGGCATAGGCTATTTGGGATGAATGGCCCATCTCTAGGTTGCCTATCAATTGTAACCACTTCAAAAAAATAAGACAACTTCTGTTGGTTTTATGGGCCTTGCTTTTAGGAGTGCTTTAATATTTAGCAGTAAACAAATGATTGGTTAATTATCTTAAAATCTGAGAATGGTTACAACACAGGTGGCCATTCAGCCCACAATATCCACGTCAGATCTCCGCAAGAACTCAGCTAATCCCACTCGCCAATGTTTCTCTGCAATTTGTTTCCATTCATATAATTAGGTTCGGGTTTTCAAAGCAACAATTGAATCTGCCTCTGCCACACTCTGAGGCAGTGCATTCCAAATCCTAAACATTTGCCACTTAAAAATCTTCTCCTCATGTCACGTCTGGTTCTTTTACTATTCATTTTGATCGGGTAATCTCTTGTTCTCAACCCTTCTGCCAATAGGAGCAGTTTCTCCCGGTCAACCATCATTAGAATTCTCATGATTTTGAACATCTTTATCAAATCTCCTCTCAAACCTCTTTTTCCTTCCCAAGCAGAAGTAAATTTATTCATACCACATCAATACGCAAACATTTTAATTGAAGGTTTATTTATCATAGAATCATAGAATCCCTACAGTGCAGAAAGAGGCCATTCGGCCCAGCGAGTCTGCACCGACCACAATCCCACCCAGGCCCTACCCCCATATCCCTACACATTTTACCCACTAATCCCTCTAACCTATGCATCTCAGGACACTAAGGGGCAATTTGCCAATTTATACTGAAATAAAATTTAGAATCAGAGCTTCTGGAAAAACCATTTATTCTTTCCCGTCTTGTATGTTTCCTCAAACTTTACTTTGGCTTCCTGCTTGACTTTGTGTTTCAAAGCAGGATCTATAAAAACATCTTTGTTCACAATGGTCTTATCCAGGGGAATGTCAACCAAGTATCTGGTTACCATCAGGTGATTGTATCTGTATATTTTCACAAAAGATCTGATCTTGGCCCTCTTGGCTACCTTTGTCTTGCCCATTTTGACAGTCACTTTGCGAGGATAACGGTCTACACCAGCAACAAGAGCATGATTTCAGGGTCGGTCAGAGGTCACATACAATGACACCTTTGCGCTCAGCGTAACTTCGGGTCAGCTCCAGAACCATCTTTCCAGGTTTCATAAACTTTCCCATTTCAGCTCTTCTGCTGCTGTTCAATGGCCATTACCCGCTCGAAAGGAAGTTCTGCAGCTCATGCTGAAAATAGTTTCTCCAATTTATCCACATAATTAAAGTCATCATCCCTGGAACCATCTGGTAAATCTTTACTACATCTTTGCTAATGCCATCACATTCTCCCTGAAATGTGGTGTGCAGAATTAAACTGAGGCTGATAAAGGTTCATCATGGCTTCCTTACTTTTGTTACTGCATAGAGGCACGTATTGGCTTACAAAGTACAGAACATAGTTTATTTTGCAGTAAAAACACGTTTCCTCTGCCTTCCCAAATGCATTCCATTTTCTCATGGTCTTTTTGTGGGTCTGGAGGTCCTCGGTTGCAAAACCTACAAGCACCTCTTCAGAGGTCTGGTCCCCATTGAGAGGATTCCCTCCTGCACACTATTTTCACAAGATGCGGGTTTTGGAATTCCAAAGAAAACACATCTCCTTAGAGCGCTTGTGACCACAAAGAGAAGCCTGCTGAGGAGTTGGGAACATTCCACCAGATAAGTGTAAGATGTTTTGACACCTTCAAATGCCATTATTAGACACTATATTGTAATATAGATGTGTTATTAATGCAGTAATTTCTTATCGGGCTCTGCCCTGTAAAGTTAATCATTACATTGACGAGCATTGTATATGTGTTGACATGCATTATAATACATTTTTCATTGGAAAAATGACATTATGCATTCACAAGTATAGGAACATATGTTGGCAAACACTCTTGTGATGTTTGGTTCTGTGACTTATATGTACAGACAGTGCTGACTTTTTAAAAAATTCACTGCTGTTGAACATGAAACAAAATCCAATTACCTGCTCACCTCCTTTGATTGACAGGCAATCTGTTTTGAAATGGAAACATAACATTGTGTTCTTTTATTTTCAGCATTTTGTAGGTGTAATGCATGTTTTGATAGTTGTGGCTATTATGAATGTTTGGCTGAGTTACAAAATCTCAGAATTACCTGAGCTCAGTAGGTGATCAATTAACATAGTTGCTCAGGGAAACAATTGACAGCTTAAAGAGGTTGTAATAACACATTGTGTCTATGATGTCAGGGGAGGCAGTGACACAGTGCATTGTCACTGGACTCTTAATTCAGGGACCAAGAGCAAGATCTGGGGACCGATGTCCAAATCCTGCCACAGAAGATGGTGGAATTTGGGTTCAATAAAAAAACATGGAATTAAAAGTCCAATGATGACCACAAAACCATTCTACGTTGTTGTAAAAACCCATCTGATTCACTAATGTCCTTTAAAGGAGGAAATCTGCCATCCTTACCTGGTCTGACTTACATGCGACTCCAGATCCACAGCAATGTGGTTGACTCTCAAATGCCCTCTGATGTGCTGGACAGTTACGGACAGACAATAAATGCTGACCCAGTCAGCAACACTCACATCCCATAAATGAAATGTTTAAAATATTGTATGTCAGTACATGCTTAGCTGTTTCCATAACTTAATAGCCATTTATCGGATTAAACTTATTTCCTTTTGTAATATTCCCAGTTGATGTAATAACTGGCCAAGGTGATCCCAGATTGGAACCCTGGCTCAAAAATCCGTAACTTTAACTTTTTTTTTGAAAATGTGGAGGAAGTGGGTCACAGGACTACTAATTGGTTTTAACAACAAGAAAAAAAACATTTATTAAACATGAAAGGTAGGATTATGATTATAATACTATACTCCCCCCTTAAAATCTGCGTATATTTGTGAAGTTAAGGTTAACATGGATTACAAAGTATATCTTAAGATGCAATTGTCTCAGTAACACAATGTGTTATATTCAAACACATATGTTGGATGTGGCAAAATACATACTCTGCTCAGAATCCGAGGTAGTGCTTGTGGATTTCTCCTCAGAATCTCTCCAGACAATCTTTATATTGTGAGCCACCTTGTCTCACTGAACTCTGACTGCCACACAAGTGATTTTAAATTCCGCTGTTCAAATCTTCTTTTAAATAGTGCTTTCTCTCAGTTGTTTCATCGAGGGCTATGGGGAAATGACATAGCAAAGGAGCTGAGGCCGGCATAGATCAGCCATGATCATACTGAATGGCGGGACAGGCTTGAAGGGCCTGGTGGCTTACTCCTATTTCTATTTCTTGTGTTCTCGTGTTCTCGTGTTGAAGTGAGTATACATGAAATGAAACATAATTAATAGGGCATAACTAGTCTTCCAGGACAAGGTACTCATCCCATTCGTCGTTTACACAATGTTCTGTCTGTTCATTTTAACAATTAGAAAATCTTGAGCCATGAATCGGGTGCAGACTCAGGCACCTGCAGTTCTAATGTGCAACATCATCATAAAAAATACCAGGAGCATAAAACTGTAACATTTATTCAATAATTACTTATATATCTTTGCTGCCATACTAATTATTCTGCACATATTCTGACTGAACTGCACTGCCACCTGCTGACTTATTTACTCAAGGGACCTGACAACTATCATATTGTTTCCAGTCCCTGCACTTACTTTTAACAATAGGAAAGAGTCCAAGGGACAGTCAGCATTCTTCTAAAATGAAAAAAAAATTAAGATTCAAGTTCAGACAATTCCCAAGTGATCCAATATACATGGAGATGTTAAACTCAACTTTGCATGTGGCTACAACAAGCAAATCACAAATTACGTGGCCGGGTCTCTTCCACCCCTCCCACCCACATAATTCAATTACTTCTTCATGGTCAGACAATTTCTTGCTTTTCCAATAAGTTTTGATGTTAACAATGGAATAGGATTGAATATCACAATTTCAGCAGCTGCCATACACTTGTATATTTTATTTCCTGTGCAATTTCTAGTATTTGATTTTTCCCCGTCTCAAACTGCAAACTTCAATCATTTTACAGAAAGATATTCGTTTTGAATTTACACAAGTGCAGAAAATACAGCATTTGACTCAGTATCAAGAAGAGACTACTGTTCAAGTAACAATGGAACTGAGCATGAGCATGCTCGAGGTCTTTCCCACACTTTATCACTTTGATTCCATCAGCATTTTGCTTTTTGTCTTACTACAAAGACCCATAATTGCACATGATGCAACAGTAATATTGTTATAATAATATTGTAGAAGTGCAGGTTAATGATAAGGACTTTCAACTAGTTAAAGGAGCCAAGGGCTCAGGAGAGGTTAGTAAAGTTTCCAGACCACATAATAGAACAGAGCTTATAGAAGGTGGTCGGAATCTAACCTCAGGCAGAGCAAAAATGGTGACAAGTATGAGAAGGGAGGTGGTCAATGCAGGACTAAGGGTATTGTACCCAAGTGTACGCAGTGTACGGAACAAGGTAAATGAGCTTGTTCCACACATCGAAATTGGCCGGTACGATGTGGCAGGCATCACAGAAACGAGGCTGCAAGGGGATCAGGGTTCGGATCTAAATATCCAAGGGTATGTGCCCTATCGAAAGGACAGGCAAAGGGGGCGGGGTTACATTGTTAGTAAGAAATGAAGTTAAATCGATAGCAAGAAGTGATATAGGATCAGAAGGCATAGAATTTCTGTGGAGTTGAGAAATCGCAAAGTTAAAAAGGCCCTGTTTGGAGTTATGTACAGGCCCCCGAGCAGTGGTCAGGATGTGGGGCAGAAAATAAATCAGGAGATAGAAAAGGCATATAAAAAAGGCAATATTATAATAATCATAGGGGACTTCAATATGCAGGTGGACTGGCAAAATAAGGTAGGTAGGGAGTGGATCGCAAGAAAAGGAATTTGTGGAATGTTTAAGACTTGGCTTTTTGGAGCAGCTTGTGACAGAGCCTACTCGGGAACAGGCAATTCTGGATTTGGTGATGTGTAATGAGGCAGACCTGACTAAGAAACTGAAGGTGAAGGAACCCTTAGGGAGCAGTGACCACAATATGATAAAATTTACCCTGCAGTTTGAGAGGGAGAAGCTAGAATCAGATGCAACGGTATTACAATTAAATAAAGATAACTACAAAGACATGAGGGAGAAGCTGGCCAGAGTTGATTGGAAAGAGAGCCTAGCAGGGAAGACAGTGGAACAGCAATGGCAGGAATTTTTGGGGGTTATTCGGGAGGCTCAACAGAAATTCATCCCAAGGAGGAGGAAACATGCTAAGGGGAGGACGAGGCATCCATGGCTGACAAGGGAAGTTAAGGACAGCATAAAAGCAAAAGAAAAAGTGGCGAGGATTAGTGGGGAGCCAGAGGTTTGGGAAGCCTTTAAATGCGAGCAGAGGACTACTAAAAAAGCAAGAAGGGGGAAGAAGATGGAATATGGGTGTAAGCTAGCTAGTAATATAAAAGCTAGGAAAAGTTTTTTTCAATATATAAAAGGTAAGAGAGGTGCAAAAATAGACATTGGACCACTGGAAAATGAGGCTGGAGAAGTAATAATAAGAAATAAAGAAATGACAGAGGAACTGAATAATTACTTTGCATCGGTCTTCACGGTGGAAGATACCACTGGGATGCCAGAGCTCCAGGAGAATCAGGGGGCGCAGGTGAGTGGAGTGGCCATCACTAAGGAGAAGGTTCTGGGGAAACTGAAAGGTCTGAAGGTGAATAAATCATCTGTACCAGATGGACTATACACCAGGGTTCTAAAAGAGATAGCTGAGGAAATTGGAGGCATTGGTGGTGATCTTTCAGGAATCACTGGAGACTGGAAGGGTCCCAGAAGCCTGGAAAGTAGCTAATGTAACACCATTGTTAAAGAAGGGAGGAAGGCAGCAGACGGGAAAATATAGGCCAGTTAGCCTGACTTCGGTCATTGGCAAGATTTTAGAGTCAATTATTAAAGATGAGATCGCAGAGTACTTGGAAGTGCATGATAAAATAGGACTGAGTCAGCACGGCTTTGTCAAGGGGAGGTCATGCCTGACAAATCTGTTAGAGTTCTTTGAGGTGGTAACAAGGAAGTTAGAACGATCCCTGGAATGAAGAGCTTGTCATATGAGGAACAGTTGAGGACTCTGGGTCCATACTTGCTGAAGTTTAGAGGGATGAGGGGGGATCTTACTGAAAGTTACAGGATACTGCGAGGCCTGGATAGAGTGGAGAGGATGTTTCCACTGGTAGGAAAAACTAGAACCAAAGGGCACAACCTCAGACTAAAGGGATGATCCTTTAAAACAGAGATGAGGTGGTATTTCTTCAGCCAAAGAGTGGTGAATCTGTGGAACTATTTGCTGCAGAAGGCTGTGGAGGCCAGGTCATTGAGTGACTTTAAGATAGAGATAGATAGGTTCTTGATTAATAAGGAGATGAGGGTTATGGGGAAAAGGCAAGAGAATGGGGATGAGAAAAATATCAGCCATGATTGAATGGCGGAGCAGACTCAATGGGCCGAGTGGCCTAATTCTGCTCCTATGTCTTATGGTCTTATAAGTCAGGTCAGAAACTTCAAAGTGTTTTATCAGGTCCGCCTGGATCATCAGTTTTGCACTTTGAATTTGGCTGGGGTGAGCAAGAGATATTTCACTTCAGGTATGATTCAAATGACCCACTAGGGAGTTTTTAATCGAACAAGGTTTATTTAAGAATACAGTTAACATATCTTTGAAATCTTAGAAACCCTACAGTGCAGAAAGAGGCCATTCAGCCCATCGAGTCTGCACCGACCACGATCCCACCCAGGCCCTACCCCCATATCCTACCCACTAATCCCTCTAATCTATGCATCCCAGGACACTAAGGGGCAATTTTAGCATGGCCAATCAACCTAACCCGCACATCTTTGGACTGTGGGAGGAAACCGGAGCACCCGGAGGAAACCCACGCAGACACGGGGAGAATGTGCAAACTCCACACAGACAGTGACCCAAGCCGGGGATCGAACCCAGGACCCTGGAGCTGTGAAGCAGCAGTGCTAACCACTGTGCTACCGTGCCATATGTGGAAAGAAAATTAGAAATACCTTTTACCAATTACAAACAAGGAAAAAAATAATGATATAGTGTCAACCTTAACAGCTAAACACCAATGAAACGAATACCATAAACAAAACCTTTGCCACAGGTTTAACACAGCAAAGACTAATGATCACGTAATACTGGGATTTAGCGCTTTGGTTGAATTCTGCAATTCCCTTGAGGCACAAAGACAAGCTTAGAGTCAGAACAGCTTCACAGAACACCACGGAGAGAGCGCGGCACTAGACAAGCCAACCACCAACAGGGGAATTTCCACTGTAGGAAGGCAAGAAGTCTTGCTTTCAGCTAACCAGCAGAATTTCCAATACCAGGGAGAGAGAGGAAGAAACACTGCTTTTAGGCTGATGTCCACTCTCTTCTAAACCAAAACTGAAAAATGTATCCTTAGATTGGAGGAACCACTTGACTTTGACGTAACAATCAGTCTTCTTCCTCACAATAAATCTTCCTGTTGGGGAGCACTTCAGCGATCAAGGGCATTCGGCCTCTGATATTCGGGTAAGCGTTCTCCAAGGCGGCCTTCACGACACACGACAGCGCAGAGTCGCTGAGCAGAAACTGATAGCCAAGTTCCGCACATACGAGGACGGCCTCAACCGGGATATTGGGTTCATGTCACACTATTTGTAACCCCCACAGTTGCGTGGACCTGCAGAGTTTCACTGGCTGTCTTGTCTGGAGACAATACACATCTTTTTAGCCTGTCTTGATGCTCTCTCCACTCACATTGTTTTGTTTCTTAAAGACTTGATTAGTTGTAAGTATTCGCATTCCAACCATTATTCATGTAAATTGAGTCTGTGTCTTTATATGCTCTGTTTGTGAACAGAATTCCCACTCACCTGAAGAAGGGGCTCCGAAAGCTTGTGTGGCTTTTGCTACCAAATAAACCTGTTGGACTTTAACCTGGTGTTGTTAAACTTCTTACTGTGTTTACATTTTACTGCTAGGTTTCCTGAGCAATTAGTGCAAGTGGGCTGATGACAGCTTAGATGAGTTGGTCTGAAACAAATAATTCAATGGACATTGCACATGTTGTAGTTGATAGTTGTGGAGGTGAAAAGAAAACAAATGATGTTATAGGATCCCAAAGTGGCAAGACTATATCGTACTTCACAAAAGACTGCCTTGATCTGATGCTGCAGTCACTAAGAGCCCGTCACAAAAAGTAAGATTGCCAAGCAGCAGGATTGTGGTGCTATGCTCCTGGAAATAGTGCTGGAAATGTTTAATGACCTAGTCAAGGTAGGAGAAAGGGAGTACAATGGCACATTCAGCTATATCCTGCACAACGCCAAACTCTTCACTCTGCCTTCAAAGGTCTGCTCCCGCACATCACTCCTCACATCAAATTACCTTGCAACTGCACCTATGGCTCTGTCTATACACTTCCTTAAAGCCCCATCTTTCCAACCACCACTGACACTCAATCTCATCATAATGCAATGTCACAGCTCTCCCTCATAGTTAACCTTAGGTTATTTTTTTTCATTATTCATTTGTGGGATATGGGCACCGCTGGCTGGCCAACATTTATTGCCCATCTCTAGTTGCCCTTAAGGTGGTGGTGAGCTGCCTTCTTGAATCGCTGCAGTCCATGTTTTGTAGGTTGACCCACAAAGCCGTTAGGGAGCAAATTCCAAGATTTTGACCCAACGACTGCGAAGGAACAGCGATATATTTCTAAGTCAGGATGGTGAGTGGCTTGGAGGGGAACTTGTAGGTGGCGGTGTTCCCATTTATCTGCTGCCCTTGTCCTTCTAGATGGAAGTGGTCATGGATTTGGAAGGTGCTGTCTAAGGATCTTTGGTGCATCTTGAAGATAGTACACACTGCTGCTACTGAGCATCAGGAGTGGAGGGATTGAATATTTGTAGATGTGGTGTCAATCAAGGGGGCTGCTTTGTCCTGGATGGTGTCAAGCTTCTTGAGTGTTGTTGGAGCTGCACCCATCCAGGCAGCTGGGGAGTATTCCATCACACTCCTGACTTGTGCCTTGTAGATGATGGATAGGCTCTGGGGAGTCAGGTGACTTACTCGTCACAGTATTCCTAGCTTCTGACCTGCTCTTGAAGCCACTGTGTTTGTGTGGTGAATCCAGTTGAGTTTCTGATCAATAGTAACCCCAAGTATGTTGACAGTGGGGGATTCAGTGATGGTTACACCATTGAATGTTAAGGGGCGCTGGTTAGCACGTCTCTTATTGGTGATGGTCATTGCCTGGCATTTGTGTGGTGCGAATGTTATTTGCCACTTGTCAGCCCAAGCCTGGATATTGTCCAGATCTTGCTACATTTGAACATGGACTGCTTCAGTATCTGAGTCGTCGCGGATGGTGCTGAACATTGAGCAACCATCGGCAAACATCCCCACTTCTGACCCTATGACGCAGCTGAAGATTGTTGGGTTTAGCCCACTCCCCTAAGGGACTTCTGCAGAGATGTCATGGAGCTGAGATGACTGACCCTCCACAACCACAATCATCTTCCTTTGTACCAGGGTATGACTCCAACCAGCAGAGAGTTTGTCCCGATACCCATCGATTCCAGTTTCACTGGGGCTCCTTGATGCCACACTCGGTCAAATGCAGCCTTGATGTCAAGGGCTGTCACTCTCACCTCAGGAATTCAGCTCTTTTGTCCATGTTTGAGCCAAGGCTGTAATGAGGTCAGGAGCTGAGTGACCCTGGCGAAACCCAAACTGGGAGTCACTGAGCAGGTTATTGCTGAGCAGGTGCTGCTTGATAGCATTGTTGATAACCCCTTCCATCACTTTACTGATGATAGAGAGTAGACTGATTGGGCGGAAATTGGCCGGGCTGGATTTGTCCTGCTTTTTGTGTACAAGACATACCCGGGCAATTTTCCACATTGTTGGGTAGATGCCAGTGTTGTAACTGTACTGGAAGAGCTTGGCGAGGGGAGAGGCAAGTTCTGAAGCACAAGTCTTCAGTACTATTGCCGGAATGTTATCAGGGCCCATTGCCTTTGCAGTATCCAGTGCCTCCAACTGTTCCTTGATATCACGTGGAGCGAATAGAATTAGCTGGAGACTGGCATCCAAGATGCTGGGGACCATTGGAGGAGGCCGAGATGGATCATCCACTCGGCACGTCTGGCTGAACATTGCTGCGAATACTTCAGCCTTATCTTTTGCACTGATGTGCTGGGCTCCTCCATCATTGAGGATGGGGATATTTGTGGAGCCTCCTCCTCCAGTGAGTTGTTTAATATGTTGTTCATCCATTCAACACACTCCATTATTCTAACGTGATAACTTTAGAGACAGAAGCTGCCAGGCTACAGAATTAAATGTCAGATATCCACATGAACTGCAACAGTGATGCTTTGACTTGAAGTCAGAAGCCAGTGAAATATAATCATTTGCATAATGCTTGCTTCAAACTTTCTTACTGTTACGAAGGGGAGGTTGATCTCCTTTTCGAGAACTAACGTTCAACCACTCAAAGAGAAGTACCTCCTTCATAATCTGTTAAAATGTGTGAAAGAAATAATACAATCTGCTCTTCAGCAACTTTTAGTGGTCAAATCAAAATAACTACCTGAGATTCCCTCTGTCAAGCAACAAGTAACACTTTATTCTTCAAACTAACAGTAAACAGGTTAACTAAACTATTAACAAACCGAATAAAACACTATTCTAATTGAAGGCTGTTTAGCTAGATACAATTCGCACTTGCTAACAAAAAAAATAGAATTTTTAGTCACTCTCAAATTTCAATCGGGTTTGTCATCTTCCAGAACCTTCTGTCTTTTTTGCTGATTTCTTCTGTTTTCTGTTGGTACCTTTACAATTGAGACAAGGCTTTCTTTTAAGACATCAATGTGGCTGTTACACTGGCAGAGAGCAGTTACCATCTGTGTGTCTCTCTCTCTCAAGTGGTGAACTGTGGCAGTTGCCGGCAGGTGGTCTTCTGGCAGTTCTCTGGAGCTGGTTTTATACTCCTGATGACATACCAGAAACCCCCACAATAGGATTGGTTTACCAGTTCTAAAAACATCAAATTCAAATCTGATAGGCTACTGCTATTCAAGTGCCTAGTTTAAACTGATTGGCTAAAATTCAAAAACAACCTGTCATCTTAGCAGCAATTACTGCCTAGCCTAGCAATACAATGTTTCACTCTATGCTCTCTGTGTACTGCACACCTGCATCTCTTTTAACTCTAAGCATAGCAAAAAAACCTTTTCTAAAAAAAAACAGACCATGCAATGCTTTCTGCTCTTAGTATTTTTACAATTGTTTTATAATTTTACCAAAGACTAACTTCACAACATTACCACATCAGTTCGCATTCATGTCTTCAATCTCCCACAAAGTCACCAAGTGTCCCACAAGAAATAGTGCAGGAGAAAGATGAGAATTCCTCAAAGGAGATCACACTCTCTATGGAGATACCTTCACAAAGATCACATGAAACATGCATCTGTTGGAATACTCATGCTTCAGTGAGACTTAGCAATTTGGCTTTTCACCTGGTTGCTCAGACATTACAAGTGAGCAGTGCTGATGATGGAGACAAGAATCTGTTGGAGAGCACTGGATAATCCAAGTTTAATTCAGTTAAATGAAGGTCACCATAACTAGGTCTAATAAAACCCTAGCCTTGACTATTCAACATCTGCTGATGTGCAACAAAGTACACTCCAATTCATAGCTAGCAAAAATTTGCATCTGGTCCATGGAAGATGGTGAAAAGGGATGGTGAAAAGCATCTCACCCATTGCCCTCACCCTACCACACCCCTTATTACTCTGCTGCCTCGAATCTGTTATGAAAACTATAGTTAGTTAATGGAGAGCAGAGGTTGGGAACTTTAACTGCTGACAGACCTTAAGCTTTTGCACATGCTTAGACTGAGAGAAGACTGCACATGCGCAGTTCCACAACTTCTGTGGGCCTAGCACACCTGTGCAAGAAGAAAATTGCAAAAAAATACCTCGATCATGTAATTGGAAGCATCATTCATGCATGAGGAAGTTTTTGTGTACGGTAAGTGCATGCCGGGGGTGTGACTCAGCGAGTATGATGGTGTGTGAGTGCATGTACATATTTTAAACACACAGATCGAGCTCCACACTTGCAATCTCCAAGGGGGCTCCCACACCACCCCCTTCCTCCCCACCACCCAAGAAATTCCCTATCCCCCATCTACCTCCACCCCTTGACCTTACCCACACCCATCTCCCCCCAATATCGAGCCCTCCACACGAACCGCCACGCCAAAAATCAAGAATATGGAACACTTATAGAAAAGTTTAATGCCTCTACATTTTTTAATAATATGATCTTTAAATTAATCAAAACTATTGGTGCATATTTAATGTAACAGTTTTGTATAATTGCAAATTACCCGTGCACTATCCATGGACATTTTGCCACAGTGAAACACTGCATAAATTTTTCTCATGTTAAACTATGGGCAATTAAGCAAAATAACAGCATTTTGCACTTGAGCAAAAAGTGGTATTATTGTCGGATAAAAAATTCAAATTTAGTTTTAGCAATGGTGGAAAGTCTATTACGGTCCCAGGTCTTCAGAATTCAAACTCTCAAATTTCAGAATTCCATTAAGATTGACCATTCATTATTACCCAACCATCAAGAATTTTTTGTGTTTTTTTTATTTTTCCAAATCATAGCTTTACCTGTTGTGTAGATACACTGGTAGTTTATACAGTGCTGAAGGAAGCCACTGTGGAACATCTGGACTTCGGGGTGGGGTCCTTCATGGAATCTGTTCCTGAATCGGTGATACACCACCTTCAGGTGCCTCATTTGGCCTGTCCCAGTTGTGTTTCTCCTTTTGGCCTTAACATTCCAGTTATATTTCTCTTGGCAGGGTAGGCACATTTACTGCAGGTTGATTGCAGGTGAAATGCTTTAGGCCTATATCACCGACAAAGAGCGTGGATCTTGTTCTACCTCTTACCAAATGACGATTTTGTTTCTGCCTTTAAATTTTCCTAACTCTGTGTTCCATTAGCAGACACAGCGCCATAGTTCTCTACAATATTAGGTAAAACATAACACGGACTTAAACGAGTTGGATCTTTATCCTTTTGTCAGGGTGGATAATGATGTGGTATTGAGGGCAGGGTCTTGAATCTCAATAAAGGTAACTATGATGGTATGAGCCATGAATTGGCCATGATGGACTGGGAAACATTACTGGGAGGAAAGACAGTGGACAGGTAATGGCATGCATTTAAAGAATGAATAGATGAACTCCAGAAGTTGTTTATTCCTGTTTGGCACAGGAATAGTTCCTATAGATTGGAGGGTAGCTAACGTAAGCCCATTATTCAAAAAGGGAGATAGAGAGCAAACAGGGAACTATAGATCAGTGAGCCTAACGTTGGTACTATGGAAGTTGCTAGTCTATTATCAAGGATTTCATCTCTCGGGATTTGGAAGGCAGTGGTATAATCGGACAAAATCAGAATGGATTTACAAAAGGGAAATCAGGCTTGATGAATCTATTGGAATATTTTGAGGATGTAAGTAGTAGAGTTGACACAGGAGAATCAGTAGATGTGGTTTATTTGGACTTTCAGAAGGCTTTCGATAAGGTCTCACATAACAAACCACTATGTAAAGTTAAAGCACATGGGATTGCAAGTAACGTCTTGAGATGGACAGAAAACTGGTCAGCAGATGGGAAGGGTAAGGGGGTAACACACCCTCCCCCAGGGGGAAGGGTAAGGGGGTAACACCTCCTCCCCCAGGGGGAAGGGCACGGTGGCACAGCGGTTAGCACAACTGCTTCACAGCTCCAGGGACCTGGGTTCGATTCCCGGCTTGGGTCACTGTCTGTGTGGAGTTTGCACATTCTCCTCGTGTTTGCGTGGGTTTCCTCCGGGTGCTCCGGTTTCCTCCCACAGTCCAAAGATGTGCAGGTTAGGTTGATTGGCCATGTTAAAATTGCCCCTTAGAGTCCTGAGATGCGTAGGTTAGAGGGATTAGCGGGTAAAATATGTAGGGATATGGGAGTAGGGTCTGGGTGGGATTGTGGTCGGTGCAGACTCGATGGGCCGAATGGCCTCTTTCTGTACTGTAGGGTTTCTATGATTTCTATGAAGCAAAGAGTTAGCATAAAGGAGTCTTTTTCTGATCTTCGTGACTAGCGAGGTTCCGCAGGGATCTGTGCTATCTGTGCAACTGTTCACATTACATATTAATGATTTGGAAGAGGGTACTGAATGTATTATCTCCAAATTTGCACTTGATACAAAGTTGGGTGGGAGGGTGAGCTGTGAAAAGGATGCAGAGATACTTCAGTGTGATTTAGACAGGCTGAGTGTGTGGGCATCTGCATGGCAGATGCAGTATAATGTGGATAAATGTGTGGTTATCTAATTTGGTAGCAATAATAGGAAGACAGATTATTACTTGAATGGGTCTAAATTGAGAGAGGTGGATCACGTGGTCCATGTAGGTGCCAATGACATAGACAAAACAGGAACTAAGGACCTACAGAGGGAGTACGAAGAGCTGGGGAACAAATTAAAAAGCAGAACCAACAAGGTGGTAATCTCTGGATTACTACCTGAGCCACGTGCAAATTGGCGCAGGGTTAATAGGATTAAGGAGACGAATGTGTGGCTCAAGGATTGGTGTGGGAGGAATGGGTTCGAATTCATGGGGCATTAGCACCAGTATTTGGGCAGATGGGACCTGTATAGATGGGATGGCCTCCGTTTGAACCGTGCTGGGACCAGAGTCCTAGCGAATCGTATCACTAGGGCTGTAGATAGGGCTTGAAACTAATTTATATGGGGTGTGTGTGTGTGTGTGTGTGTGTGTGTGTGTGTGTGTGTGCAGAGGAATTACGAAATCAATGGTAGAGGAGAGGGAGCAAGTGCAAGTGAATGAGGGCATTCAAGTAGTTAAAGGAGTAGAGGGCGAGGGAGAGGTTGATAGCGTTTCATCAAATCGGGTCCAGATAAAAGCTGGAATAAAGACACTTTGCCTGAATGCAAGAAGCATTCGGAACAAAGTTAATGAGTTGATGGTGCAAATCAGCACTAATGGGTATGATCTAGTGGCCATTACAGAAACGTGGCTGCATGGAGACCAGGACTGGGAGATGAGTATCCAGGGGTATCAGGCATTTAGGAAGAATAGACAGGAAGGAAAAGGTGGTGGGGTAGCTCTGTTAATAAAAGATATCAGGGTAGTAGTGAGGGATGACATAGGCTCTAAGGAACAAAACGTGGAATCGTTATGGGTAGAGATAAGGAATAGTAGGGGGAGAAAGACACTAGTAGGCGTGGTCTATAGGCCCCCAAATAATAATGTTGAGGTGGGGAGGGCTATAAACAAGCAAATAATGGATGCGTGCAAAAACGGAACGGCAATAATCATGGGGGACTTCAACCTGCATATTGATTGGCTGACTCAAGTTGGAAGGGGTGGGATGGAGGAAGAGTTCTTAGAATGCTGTCGGGATAGTTACCTTGAACAATATCTTACAGAACCGACGAGGGAACGAGTTATCTTAGGTCTGGTAATGTGTAACGAGGTAGGTAGAATTAAGGATGTTCTTGTGAAGGACCCTCTTGGGTCAAGTGATCACAATATGGTCGAATTTCTGATACAAATGGAAGAGGAGAAAGTAGGGTCCCATACCACTGTCCTCTGTTTGAACAGAGGGAAGTACGGTAGGATGAGGGCTGAATTGGCGAAGGTGGACTGGGAGAGCAGACTGGTAGGTAGGACAGCTGAGGAACAGTGGAGAATTTTTAAGGAGATCCTTTTCAGTACTCAGCAACAATATATTCCGGTGATAAAGAAGGGTTGTAAGAAAAGGGATAACCAGCCGTGGATAACGAAGGAAATTAAGGAGAGTATTAAATTAAAGACCGATGCGCACAGAGTGGCCAAAAATAGTGGAGAATCGGATGATTGGGAAAACTTTAAGAAACAACAAAGAACGACTATGAAAGCGATAAAGAAAAGAAAGATAGGTTATGAAGCTCGGCTAGCTCTAAATATAAAAAATGATAGTAAAAGCTTTTACAAATATATAAAAAGGAATAGAGTGGCAAGAGTGAATGTTGGACCCTTGGAGGACGAGAGGGGGGATTTAATAGTGGGAAATGCGGAAATGGCTGAAACTTTAAATAAGTATTTGGTGTCGGTCTTCACAGTGGAAGACACAAATAGTTTACCGAATATTAACGATAGAGGGTTGGTAGGAGGAGAGGTACTCAATACAATTAATGTTACCAAGGAGGCAGTGCTTGGTAGACTAACGGGACTGAAGGTGGACAAGTCCCTGGGCCCGGATGGAATGCATCCCAGGGTACTGAAAGAAATGTCAGAGGTAATAGCGGATGCGTTAGTGGTTATTTATCAAAATTCGTTGGATTCTGGGGTAGTGCTGGCGGATTGGAAAACGGCTAATGTTACGCCGCTGTTTAAAAAAGGAAATAGACAAAAGGCGGGTAACTACAGGCCGGTTAGCTTAACGTCTGTAGTTGGGAAAATGCTGGAATCCATCATTAAAGAAGAAATAGCAGGCCATCTGGATAAGAATGGTTCAATTAAGCAGACGCAGCATGGATTCATGAGGGGAAAGTCGTGCTTGACGAACTTGTTGGATTTTTATGAAGATGTGACTAGTGCAGTTGACGGAGGGGAACCGGTGGATGCAGTGTTTTTGGATTTCCAAAAGGCGTTTGATAAGGTGCCTCACAAAAGGTTGCTGAAGATGATTGGGTCACACGGAGTTGGGGGTAGGGTGTTGGCGTGGATTGGCTATCCGACAGGAAGCAGAGAGTCGGAATGCAGAGAGTCGGGTGCTTTTCTGGTTGGCAGATGGTAACTAGTGGCGTGCCGCAGGGATCGGTACTGGGGCCTCAACTATTTACCATTTGTATAGACGATCTGGAGGAGGGGACTGAGTGTAGGGTAACAAAGTTTGCAGACGACACAAAGATAAGTGGAAAAGTGAATCATGTGGAGGGCGTAGAAGGTCTGCAGAGAGATTTGGACAGGCTGAGTGAGTGGGCGAGGATCTGGCAGATGGAGAATAACGTTAACAAATGCGAGGTTATTCACTTTGGAAGAAATAATAGCAAATTGGATTATTATCTAAATGGAAAAAAATTACAACATGGTGCTGTGCAGAGGGACCTGGGAATCCTTGTGCATGAGACGCAAAAACCCAGCCTGCAGGTGCAACAGGTGATCAAGAAGGCAAATGGGATGTTGGCCTATATCGCAACGGGGATGGAATATAAAAGCAGAGATGTCTTGCTGCATCTGTACAGGGCATTGGTGAGGCCGCAGCTGGAATACTGTGTGCAGTATTGGTCCCCTTATTTGAGGAAGGATATACTGGCCTTGGAGGGAGTGCAGAGAAGGTTCACCAGGTTGATACCAGAGATGAGGGGTGTTGACTATGAGGAGAGACTGAGCAGATTGGGTTTGTATTCGTTGGAATTTAGAAGGCTGAGGGGGGATCTTATAGAGACTGATAAGATAATGAAGGGGCTGGATAGGGTAGAGATGGAGAAATTCTTTCCACTTAGAAAGGAAACTAGAACTAGAGGGCACAGCCTCAAAATAAAGGGGGGTCAGTTTAGGACAGAGTTGAGGAGGAACTTCTTCTCTCAGAGGGTGGTGAATCTCTGGAATTCTCTGCCCACTGAAGTGGTGGAGGCTACCTCGCTGAATATGTTTAAATCACGGATAGATGGATTCCTGATCGGTAAGGGAATTAGGGGTTATAGGGATCAGTTGGGTAAGTGGAACTGATCCACTTCAGATCAGCCATGATCTTATTGAATGGCGGGGCAGGCTCGAGGGGCTAGATGGCCTACTCCTGCTCCGATTTCTTATGTTCTTATGTTCTTCTTATGTTCTTATGTACAACAAGACCTTGGCGTCCTCGTGCATCAGTCGTTAAAAGCACGCACGCAGATACAGCAGGCAGTAAAGAAGGCAAATGGTATGTTGGCCTTCATAGCGAGAGGATTTGAGTATAGGGATAGTGATGTTTTGTTGCAATTGTATAGGGCATTCGTGAGGCCATACCTGGAGTATTGTGTGCAGTTTTGATGTCCTTATCTGAGGAAGGAAGTCCTTGCAATAGAGGGAGTACAGCAAAGGTTTATCAGGCTGATTCTTGGGATGGCAGGTCTGTCATATGAGGAGAGACGAAGTTGGTTACGATTATATTCACTGGAGGTTAGAACAGTGAGAGGGGATCTCATAGAAATTTATAAAATTCTAACAGGGTTAGACAGGGTAGATTCAGAAAGAATGTTCCCAATGGTGGGGGAGTCCAGAACTAGGGGTCATAGTTTGAGGTGAGGAGAAATTTCTTCACCCAGAGGTTGGTGAATGTATGGAATTCACTATCACAGAATTAGTTGAGGCCAAAACGTTGTCTGATTTCAAGAAAAAATTAGATATAGCTCTTGGGGCTAAAGGGATCAGGGGATATGGGAGGAAGGTAGGGGGAAATCAGGATATTGAATTTGATAATCAGCCATGAATGGCGGAGCAGGTTCTAAGGGCCTACTCCTGCTTCTAGTTTCTAAGTTTAACTTTTCTTTTTTCCTCCAATAGTACTGAACTGAACTCACATTAATCTTGCTTATTAAAATTTATTAACTGTTCTCCCTCATCCTTCTTCATTCAGCAGCCGATATAATTTTTGCTCAAATCATTCTCATACTTCCGAGTATTGGCAGCTGGTAAGGTACCTACCCCAAAACAGTCGAAAGCTCCAAAAACATACCTTTTTTCCTCACCATTAGCAATTATTTGGATTTTATTCTCGTGGCTTTGTAGGAACATAGGAATTTGGAGCAGTCGTAGACAAATTCAGCCCTTCGAGCTTGCCCTACCATTCAATCAGATCATGGCTGATCTCTCTCTGGTCTAAAAACCACCTCCCCACCTGTTCCCCATATCCCCCTTCCCTTTTTTTTATTAGAAATATGTCCATCTCCCTCTTGAAACCATTCGACAATTCAGACTCCACCACACAAATTCACCAACCTCTGCAAGAAGCAGTTCCTCCTCATCTCCGTTTTGAATCTATTGCCTCTCAACCTATATCTGTGACCTCTTGTTCCAGATTGCCCCACATTTAAAATTTTATATACCTCGATCAGAACCCCCCTCATCCTTCTAACCTCCAGTGAGTACAAGCCCAAACTGTTTAATCTCTCCTCACACGTCAACCCCTTCATCCCGGAATCAATCTTGGGAACCTTCTCTGAACTGCCTCCAATGCCACCACATCCTTCCTCAAATAAGGAGACCAAAACTGGACACAATACTCTAGATGTGGTCTCACCAACACATTATACAATTGCAACAACACTTCTCTACTTTTATACTCCAGTCCTTTTGCAATAGATGCCAATATTCCATTTGCCTTTTTTATTACGTGCTGTACCTGCATACTGACTTTCTGCGATCATCACTTCCACATTCTGAAATCACAGGATTTTTAGGTCACAAATCATTTGTTAAAATGCCCAGAACATCCAGAGCTCTGAAATATAATGTCCCAAAATTGTAGATCCTATCCAAATATTTCTGAATCATTGAGCTGTATTTTATGAAGGACATTAGAACCTTAACATCGGGTAAAAGTGAATCCCAAGCCCACACTTGCCAGTAGTGAGACCCACTCGGAAATGTTACCTCCAATAGCTTTCTAATTGGTCACCTGAGGTCCCAGCATCAAATTAAGGGTGATAGGCAGATTCCTGATGTTGGTAGTCCAATCACAAGAGCCACAAGCTCTGAAGTCTCAAGGGTTAGAATGCAACCCCCCCCCCCTCTCCTCCCTGGGAGATTGTTCGGGTCATGGGCCTGTGTTCCCTGCCTGTGGCCCCTTCTTTGCCCTTGGTCTGAGGCAGGGAGCTGGCTCCACCATCACAAACTGCTTAAAGCAACATAAAATGGTCTCTAATTAAGCATTTAATTATTTAAGTTAGCTGCCCGCCTCCTTGATGCAGGCATTCCCCCATCAATAAAAATGCCCAGACATCAGGACCACATCAGTGAGCTAATCCAACCTGGCTCCCCACAATGTTACTAGCTCCCACACCTCCAATCCTGCCTCCAGGGGGCTGGTAAAATCCTGACCATACATTCTATTTCCACTAACTCTAATACTGCATTTATCGCATTTTTGGTTTTTACACCAGATACTGAAATAAGGAGATCTTGCAAAGCATAGTGTCTGCAGTAAACCTATTTTTTG
Organism: Mustelus asterias; assembly: GCF_964213995.1. Classification (NCBI taxonomy): domain Eukaryota; kingdom Metazoa; phylum Chordata; class Chondrichthyes; order Carcharhiniformes; family Triakidae; genus Mustelus; species Mustelus asterias. Next base: position 49,525,727 of record NC_135815.1, on the reverse strand, counting down.
CTCATCAGCGAGTTAAGTGATAGTTGATGGGGCTTTCATTGAACCCTATTCTGTGCACCAAATACTGAAATGTACCATGGACTGCCATATAATTTCCACTGTCCACTATTCCACCAATATACACTCCGAAGAGTGTGAAATTCATCTAAGCCAACAAATGGTTTTCATAGAATCACAGAATCACCACAGTGCAGAAGGCCATTATATATACATACGAACATAGAAATTAGAAGCAGGAGTAGACCACTCAAGCCTGTTCTGCTATTCAATAAGATCATGGATGATCTAATTGTACCCTCAACCCCACATTCCACAAGACCGTGAGACGTAGGAGTAGAAGTAGGTTATTTGACCCATTGAGTTTGCTCTGCCATTCAATGACTAATTGGATGATAATCCTCACCTCCATGTTCCCACCTTATCCCCATAACCCTCGATTCCCTTCCTGATTAAAAATCTGTCTCTTTCAGCCTTGAACATACTTAACAACCCAGCCTCTAGAACCCTTCGCATTGAAGAATGCTACAGATTCACTATCCTCTACGAAAATAAATTCCTCCCCATCTCTGTCTTGCATGGGCAACCTCTTACTCTGTGATTATGCCCTCTGGTTCTAGACTCTCCCACAAGGAGAAACAACCTTTCAGTATCTACCCTGTCAAGCCCACTGAGAATCCTATATATTTCAATAAGGTCACCTTTCATTCTTCTATCCTCCAATGAGTACAAGTTCAACCTACTCAACTTCTCCTCATAAATCCCTCACCGCTTGTCTTTCCACCTATTTTTGTGTCATCTTCAAATTTGGCAATAATACATTAATTTTCCTCATCCAAGTCATTCCTGCCTGCCCCATAATAATCCTATCTTATTTGACTTCCTCTTAGACTTGAACTCTCCATCCCTTCCTGCCACAGTCATGATAATCATATCCCATATTAATGACATTACGTTCGGCCCATCGAATTGGCACTAGTTCTCTGATGGAGCAGTCCCACTCCCTTGCCTTATCCCCATAATCTTGCACATTTTTTCTTTTCAGATAGCAATCCAATTTGCATTTGTATACCTCAATCAAATTCACCTCCACCACATCCTAAGGAAGTTTGTTCTAGGCTCCCAACCTCTGAGCGAAAAAAAATTTCTTTGCATCAATTCTTTTTGCCCTTTACTTTGAATCTGTGCCCTCTAGTTTTTGATATATGGTATTAATAAAATCTAGGACACAGTATGCTTTATCACTGCTTTCAACATGCTCTGCCACTTTCAATGACTTATGCACAAATATATTGAGGTCCCTCTGCTCTTGCACCTCCTTTTGAGATTCTCCCTTTACCTTTATACTTCTTTCCTAATTCTTCCTGCCAAAATGAATCACCTCATCTGTATTTGACTTCATCTGCCACTTGCTGCCCAATCTACCAATACGTCTTGACAGGGGGACAATGTTGTAGTAATATTGTCATGACTAGTAATCCTGAGACCCAGGACTATGCTCTGGGAACCAGAGTTCAATTCCCAGCACGGCAAATAATGAAATTTGAATTCCAAAAAAAAATATCTGGAATTAAAAGTCTAATGATGATCATGAAACCATTGTTGATTGTCGTAAAAATCCATCTGGTTCACTTATGGCCTTCAGGGAAGGAAGTCTGCCGCCCTTGCCTGATCTGGCCTACTTATGATTCCAGATCCATGGCAATGTGATTGATTCTTAAATATCCCTCAGGGTGAGCACTAATGCTGGCCCAGCTAGCGATGCCCAAATCCCATGAAAGAATAAAAAAAGTTCAAAACTATCCTCATCACAGTTGACACTGCATCCAATGTTCTTTTGATCTGCAAATATTGAGATCAGGCACTGCATACCACGTCTTGGTCATTAATGTACATCAGGAAGAGCAAGGGTCACTACACCACAAAAACCCTTACTCCAATCTGAAAACAACTATCACTACTCTGGGCGGCACGGTAGCACAGTGGTTAGCACTGCTGCTTCACTGCTCCAGGGACCTGGGTTTGATTCCCGGCTTGGGTCACTGTCTGTGTGGAGTTTGCACATTCTCCTCGTGTCTGCGTGGGTTTCCTCCGGGTGCTCCGGTTTCCTCCCACAGTCCAAAGATGTGCGGGTTAGATTGATTGGCCATGCTAAAATTGCCCCTTAGTTTCCTGAGATGCGTAGGTTAGAGGGATTAGCGGGTAATATGTAGGGATATGGGGGTAGGGCCTGGGTGGGATTGTGGTCGGTGCAGACTTGATGGGCCGAATGGCCTGTTTCTGCACTGTAGGGTTTCTATGATTCTATGATACTCTCGGTTTCCAGTTAGTCAAATTTCCAGTATCTAGAATATTTTGTTTTTGTATCAGACTAGGTCTGTATAAAGGAGATTTTTGATTTAATATGTTTTTAACTGATTATACTTTTTACTGAAAGAGAGAGAAGGAAACCTTGATTGGATACTGATTTTGTTTAATTGTAGGCAGCAGGTGGGCATTAACTGGGAATTCACTTGTGCCTTGATAGACACTACACTGAATTTTTGTTTGGGTGCAGAAGCACATTTCAGTACACAAACGGCCATACCTTGAACTTTATTGGAGGAAATCAAATTTTCCTTTGTATGTGCGACTCTGCCATTTTCCTCTGGCTTTCTTGTTGGTCAGGAATATCTAGGGAGCAAGATGCACACTTGCTCCCGCTGAGGTTAGCTTTCCCATTTTAAATGGGGAGGCGAAAATTTGATTTCCTCCTTGTAAAGGCTAACATTCAGAGACTCGATTAGTGAAAGCAAAAAAAGATTTATTAATAAGAATTGTTCAGCAGCCAGAAGGCTGCAGCTAGCTCCCTCCATGTCTCCTTTCTAAGGAGGCTCCATTCTCGGGGTGATTCCTGACTCCTAGTCCCAGTTGACCCCCCAGGCCAGGTGACTTTTAATCTTCTGTTGGCCCTTAAAGAGACAATCGCCACACCCTGTATACCATTTTCATCTGGCAGCGCAGGAATTTGGAAGTCAATTAAAAGCATCAGGTTTAAGAGCTTGAGAAGAAAAGAGAGCGCCTGCTGGGGGAGTCTGGAATGTTCTGAAAATATTTTCATACCTTCAAATGTCACTATTAGGTGCTATGTTGTAATGAATTTCAGTGATTCATCATAGGGATCTGTCCTTTAAAGGAAAGTCGACCCTTACATTGACCAGCCTTATGTATTTGTTCACATGCTTTTCCAAAGTAGAAAGCTCCATAATAGTGAAAAATGTCACAAAATATTGTCAGCCTGCATTATCATATTTTCTAAATATTTAGCTATTGTCCACAAAGAACCATAGGCATCTCTCTCTAATAGAGAGAAATGACTGGTTATATATAGCTTGAGGGGCACCACTCCACAAGCACAGGGCAAGGCAAGGAGACAGACCTCCATGAACATTCACAGCCAATACAGGGATTGAACTCACGCCATTGGCATCATTCTGCAACATACTTTAGCCATCTAGCCAACTAAGCTAACTGACCTAAACATTCTACAGTGATTTAAATGACTGATCAAAAAACCTGATTTGACACTTGAACAAAATCAGAGAATCACAAAATGGTTACAGTACAGAAGGAAACCATTCAGCCCCCCGTTGTGTCCATGCTCGTTCGCCGAAGGAGCAATTTACCTAGTGCCACTCCTGTACCTTCTCCCTGCAGCACTGCACATTCTTCCTTCGCAGATGATAAGCAAATCCACTCTCGAATGCCTCAATTGAACTTACCTCCATCACAATGAAACAGTGTGTTCCAGATCCTAACAACACACTATGAAAATGTTTTCCTCATGTCACCACTGCTTCTTTGGCGAAATGCCTTAACTCTGTGCCCTCTTGTTCTCAATCCTCCTATTACCGTAACATCCTGTTCTACTCTGTACAGACTATTCCATATTGAATACCTGTATGAAATCTCTTCTCAATCTTGTCTTCTCCAAGGAAAAGAATCCCAACCCCTCCAATCAACCTACATAACTGAAGTTTCTCATCTCCAAAACCATCCTCATTAATCTTTTCTGCACCTTCTAATGCCTTCACATCCTTTCTAAAATGTGAACCGGACTGTGCAATACTGCAGCAGAGGTCAAACTGGTGTTCTATACAAGGTTAATATAACTTCCTTGCTTTTGTACTCTAAGCCCCAATGAATAAAGTCTAGGATGCTGTATGCTTTATCAGTCACTGTTTCAATCGGTCCTGCCACCTATAATATTTTATGTACACCTGCACCACCTCTAGAACTGTACCCATTATTTTACATTAGGCTAAATTTGTGCCCACCCTTGTGGTCAATTTCGTTAGTTTGGTTGGGGTGGTAGGGAAAGAGACTTAATTGGGGAGGAGGGTGGCAAGTAGAGATACCATCACCAATCAGCCTTCACCACAGTTAGCAGGAAAGCTGTCCAAAACCATTTTTGAAGCTCACAGATAGTTGGCAGAGGGGTGGGAAGGCTGAGGCTTTTAAGTGGTGGTGGGTAGATTGTGACAATCCCTCATTCAAAAGGCCCAACTGAGGGACATGGCATCAGAAAAGGAATAGCTGTTGAAAAGTCACATTCCTTGACCTTGATGTCAAACTCACTTTTTTTTCCCTGCAACCCGTACCCTACGACCCCCTTCCTGCCATCTCTGACCTGTGTCCTTTCACAATCCAAGGATTTGAATGGATGTAGTACCAACCACCTAGTGATGCTGCCAAACACAGAAGTTTGTGTGATTGGCCTGCAGCTCTCGATGGGCGAGACCTCTGCCCCGAGGTCCTTGATCACAGCGAAAGACCCACTTATAACCTGTTAAGTGCTCGAGTGGCAGATGTGGTTGGTTTTCTCAAAGAGACGGTAGAGGGTCTTGCCAGCTCTCCAGTCAGCAGCTGAGACCCATGTCACCGCCACAAGTTTCCACCTGTCGTCTTTCAGTGTTCTTTCTACCAGAATTTATCACTTGTCTGCCCATTCCACCAACAGCCCATCTATGTCCTTATGAATTTCTACAATACTGTCCTCACAGTTCACAATATTTGTATCACCTGAAAATTTTGCCCTGTACACTAAGTCTAAGTAATTTATATCAGGAAGGGCAAAGGTCAAACACCGACCCCAAGTACCACCACTCTAAACTTTCCTCCAGCCTGATAAATATCCATTAACCACGACTTTTTTTTTCCTGTCACTCAGCCAATTACGTATCTATGTTGCTATTGATCCTTTTATTCAATGAGTTTTAACTTTAGGCACAAGTCTGTTGGGTGGCATTTTACCAAGTGACTTTTGGAAGTCAATGCACGCCATATCAACACCATCACCCTCATCAACCCTCACTGCTACTCCATCAAAAAATTCTCGCAAATTAATTAAACACACTTTGCCCTCTCAAATCCATGCTGGCTTCCTAACCAACCATGTTCCCTGCCTCCACGCGCAATTTACCTTTTTGGTTCCTAAATGGCCCCACTCCTCCTTTTATCACCATTTTATCATTTACATGCCTATAGAAGATTTTTGTTTTAAAAAAAATATATAAGCTGCATACACTTCTTACACTCTTCATACGCTCTTATTTTTCTTTTAGAAGGTTTTTTTACTTCTCCAACTTGAAACTTCCTATATTCAACCTGGATGTTGATCATTTCGTCCATCTGATATCTGCCATCAGCACATCTTTTCTTTTTCATCCCAATACCTTTCATCATCGAGGGAGTTCTGGATTTGTTTGCCCTACCTTTTCCCCTTCATGGGAATATATTTTGACTATGCCCAAAGTCCCTCTACTTTAAAGACAGCCCATTGTTCAGTTCCAGTTTTGCCAGATCCATTCTTACTCCATCGAAATAGCCTTTCCCGAGTTAATTTTTATTTGGATTGTTCCTTGTCCTTTTCCATAGCCAACCTAAACCTTATGATACAATGACGACTGTCCCCTAAACATTCCCTGCTGACATTTGATCCACTTGGCCTGGCTCATTCCCAAGAACCAAATTTAGCAGTTCATCCTTTCTCATTTCATTGGAAACATACTACCATGGAAAATGCTCCCGAAAACACTCCAGGAACTCTTGCCCCTCTCTTCCATTTACCTGACTATTCTCTCAGTCTATATTTGATACAAAAGTATACCACTGTAACAATGTTATAATTCTTGCACTCCTTTGTAATTTCCTTGCAAATCTGTTCCTCTCCATCTTTTTCACCAGTTGGTGCCTATAGACTACACTGAGCAATGTAATTTCACCTTTTTGTTCCTTAGATCCAGCCAAATAGATTCTGTCCTTGATCCCACTGGGACATCCTCTATCACCAGTACTGCAATGCTCTCCTTAAATCAATACTGCCACACCTCATCCTTTCCTGGACACCACAGGGCACCATTGTTGTTCTTCCAACTCTATCTAAAATAGGCACACGATCCTGCATGGGGGATTCCAAGGACAATGCTCTGAAGAAATGAAGCTCTACCTCAGTAAGTAAGATGAACTTAAGTGTTGAGGATGGGATCATCCTTTGGGGGTCCTGAGTAATTGTTCCGCTCCCAGGATAACCAATATTCACAGAACTACATAATAGTCACCTGGGAGTATCAAAAATGAAGATTCTGGCTAAGAGTTACATCCAGTGGCTGCGTCTTGACTCTGATAGCATAGACTTGGTAAAGCACTGTGACATGTGCCAGGAAAATCAAAAACTCCTGCCCTTAGCCTCCCTACACCCATGAGAATGGCCAGGCAGGCCTTGGGTGCATGTACACTGAGACTTTGCATGGTCCTCTATAGGTTCCATGTTTTTAATTATGGTGGACGCACACTCCAAGTGGTTGGAGGTACCTACATGGGCTCCATGACTTCCTAGGCACAATCGAGGAATTATGGCAAAACTTCAGTATACACGGAATATCAAAGTCCTGGTTTCCGATATTGGCATGGACTTTACTAATGGTGATTTCCAGAACTTTGTGCTCTCCAGTGGTATCTGGCACATCCAAACTGCACCTCATCACCCATCGTCAAATGGACTAGCAGAACAGGTGGTGCAAACCTTAAAAAACGGTATGAGGAAACTAGTGACATCCATGGAAACTAAACTGACCACGCTGCACACAACAAAGGTACTGTCCCATTGGAGCCGTAAATGCAACGACAGCTTTGTATCAGATTAAGCCTACTATTCCCAAACTTGGCAGGCAGGGTGGAATCCCAACAAGAAAATCAAAACAGAAATTATGATTGTGCAAGGACAGAGAGAACTCTCAATGGGTGATCTGGTTCACATGAGTAACTTTGGGTATGGTCTCAGTTGGGTCCATGGGATCATTATGGAGGAAACAGGACCAGTATTGTACAAGGTCAAGATCCAGGACAAAATCTCGAGGAAGCACTTGGAAAATCTCAGAGCCTGAGCAACTTCACTACCGGCCATGGAGATGGCCGCTGCCAGTGCCAGCCCTCAGCTCAAAGCAGATTCTGTGGTAACCCCTCTGGATAGTGAAGGTGCAGACTGAGCATAAAAATTAAAGAAGTGGGCCTCCAGGTTGAAGCAGAACCCGAGGAGGAACCCACTTTGGTAACCTTTTGATGCTCCTTCCAGAAACAGAGGTCTTCTGTCCAGTTTACACCTGATCCACATTTGATGGACCTCTGACCAATCTCTAAATGAAGCAAAGAGCTTTCTCGCAATGGGGATGCTGGGAGAGACCAGACCTAAGGGGGAGGGATGTTATGATGACCATGAAGGCCATGGGGGATCATCGATATACTTTGCTTTGTGAAGTACTCCCTTACTGAGCAAGAAGAGGCTTGCCTAATAGTAAGTGTTTGGCAGGGGCTTTTAAACCTGTTACTTTATCCGGACCATTGTTGAGAGTCATGAGGTGTTGAACTAACCACCTGTGGTCTCTATCCTGGTACAGAAGAAAGGGTGCCTGGTGACAGGAAACTGGCATTCAGCTGCATTATTACACCACCTAATAACTTATTTCCTATCCTAATGCTACCTGTCTCACCCAGTATTCTGTGAACCTTTGTATTACTTCATGGTTCCCACAGCTGTGTCAAGTTAGTTTAAACCCTTGTCTAATAGCACCAGCAAATCATCCTATGAGAAAATTGGTCCTGTCTCTGCTTAGGTACACACGACAACACAGAGTCGCTGAGCAGAGACTGATAGCCAAGTTCCGCACACGAGGACGGCCTCAACTGGGTTCATGTCACACTAGCTGTAACCCCCATGACTTGCCTGGGCTTGCAAAATCTCACTAACTGTCCCGGCTGGAGACAGTACATATCTCTTTAACCTGTGCTTAACTCTCTCTCCACTCACATTGTCTGTACCTTTAAGACTTGATTACCTGTAAAGACTCGCATTTCAATCATTATTTTGTAAATTGAGTTTGTGTCTTTATATGCCCTGTTTGTGATCAGAATTCCCACTCACCTGACGAAGGAGCAGCGCTCCGAAAGCTAGTGGCTTTTGCTACCAAATAAACCTGTTGGACTTTAACCTGGTGTTGTGAGACTTCTTACTGTGTTTAGGTACAACCAGTCTAGCCTGTACCGGTCCCATCTACTGGTCCGAATGTCCCAGGAAACTAAAGCTCTCCCTCCTGCACCATCTTTCCAGACACACATTAATCACAATTACATTCTGGGTTTCATGTTTGAAAAAAATCTTCACTTGATAAAGCTAACCACCTGCTCTCTTATATTGATTAACAGGCCTTCTGCTTTGAAATTTAAGTGAGCACCTTCTGTTCTTTCCTTCCCAGGGCAGCAGTGGCCATTATAAATGCTTGGCTGAATTTCAAGTGGCAATGGATTTCAGCACAATGGATGTTCCATTCATCTGAGAATGAATAACACTTTCAAGTTGTAAAAACAGATTCTCCCTTTGATATGGTTTCTGGTTTGTTAACACAAGCTAGCTGGATATGTATTACAAGGTTCTTTTTCATATGCAGAATACACTTTTTTCTCAGTATTAATAAAGGCTTCCATTAGATGCTGAGGGGTTTATCTTATCCCCCAAAGAATGGAACACATTTTTTGATATTGCAAAGAATGAGGACTGTACATAGTGCATACTGGGTGAACAACCACAGGGGATACATTGGGGACATAGAGGTGGCATAAATAATCAGAGGGAACATGAGCTGGCACTGAAGTGGATGAAGGAGTTGGTATAATGTTTAGGGGACAGCCACCTCTACATTCATCCCATTCACGAATGCCATCGCAGCTGAAAAACCGCACTGTGAGCCCGACTCCAGTGTGAAAAGACAAAATGGAGTGCAAAGTTACAAGTGGGTCAGGTGTGTAGTTTGCAATCCGAAAGTACACAAGCCGAGTTTTTCCAAGCCCAGGGGAAGATCTGGCTCACTGACAAACTATCAGTACCGTTCTTTTATTTACCCCGTGGGCCTATACTTGAACAAAGCCCCGAAAATCAGATCGAGATAAGTTATGACAAGGATTGTGATTGTCCATTATGAATTTTTATTTTCAAATTGGTAACTGTGTAAATATACGCCTGTTAAAGTATGTAAAGATCGGGTCCTATTATACCCTTCAAGTGGTTTTCTGGAATACAATTCCTACAATCCAAATATTTTATGGTCCAATATCTATAAAGGTAGGCTAACAGCACTTTACCAAAACATAGTTTTATATCAATAACTAGTTAAATGGTAATACGTTATACAAAATATTAAAAATGGGATGCAAAGACAAATTCATAAAAAATGTTAGTAAAATCACAGTAAAAAGACTATGCAGTTTTGAGTTCCACAAGATGGGAAGTGTGAAGTGAAGATTAATTAAGAAAGTACCTGGTATGTGAGTAAATAAATACAAAGAAAGATATAGGACGGGAGTTTCACCTTAGGAGGTAGGTCGTGCAAGTTGCTGGACCTGATAATCCTTTACACACTATAAGCCACAGCCATGATGGAAGCTGCTTGAGCTTCCCCTGAACTATTCAAACATTGGGTGGTTGCTGCTTGCGCTACAATGGAAGCTGTAATATTGGCCACCAGGTGCTGCAACACAGTTGGGTCCTCAAGTGTGCAAACAGATATGACCATTTGCAGAGTGGAGAGGATGGGCTCTGAGCTCTGCGCCAAGTTGGTGCCTTACTTCACCATGCTCCCTCACAGCGACTGCAGGCTTTCTGGCAGGCTTTCAAATAAACCAAGCATTTTGCCGCACACACTCATCAATACTCTTCTGTATATTGCTGCATCAAAATCCTCTGCAGCAGAGCTCCTGTATGACCTCACCATCCAGCAAACTAGAACCTGCATTATCCTTGCTCCTGCCCTGGCTGTAGTCCATCCATTCTCAGTGTCTCACCACATGCAGATTGCACCTCTATACTATACATGCAATGTGATTTGGTGGCTGCAAATGTGAAATTAAGCAAGGGTACATCACCATTGCCAGCTTCTTACTATTTCTGCACTGCCTAGCCATAGCACTTCTTGGATATCCGAAAGGAGAAAGGCACGAGGGTAAAGTTGTGGTGCAAGAAGTGGTGGGTATAGTAAGAGGTGAATGCTTACACAATCTACAGCTCGTAAATCAGAAAAAAGTATGGGAAGAGGGGCAGGTGGGATGTGGCAAGGATTAGACACAAGGATACTTTCCTATTTGATGGCTTCACCCAATAGTCATAGCCTCAGCAAAGGCCAGCACCATCTCTTCCGTGAGGATTAGGATATATAGGCACATTTGCGACCCTCCATTTTTGCACCACCTTTTCTTGAGAGAGAGAGAGAGCAGGAGTGTGGTGCGATGTGTTTGGGTGGCATGAATTTCATCTTTAATAGCAAGCTGGAGATGTAGATGTGAGGCAAAGTGTGGGAGAATATGGTGAAGTAACTGAATATTAGATACGAGTTCTGATGGATAGAGATTGCTGGTATTGAGTGATGGGGGTGTGATGAATTGAACAACATCTAAGACTGTTGCTGTCGTTGGTAAGATCTGGCATTGTTATAATAATTCAGTGACTCTGCCACTCATATGAGGTAACTGAGTTTCCATGGTCCTCAGGGCTCGACTCCTGGCATCCCTTGGTTATCTATTCCTACTGCCTTCTCTGTGCGTGTCTGGAGGGCATCCTATGGACACAGGACATTGCTACCTCTCTCCACCTCCTCCAAGGCCTCCAGTGCAGTGTTCGAAAACTTCAAGGACCATTCTCAGCCATGTTGTGCCATTCTTAATGCTGCAGACTAAATTTAAAAGTACCAACCACTCTCAGTATTTGCCCCCTGCTGATATGTCTGAACAGCAGCGTTAATGCTGGCTGGACGTTGAAATAATTGAAATGAGTATGCAGCACAAAGTTGCCTGGCTGCCTGCATCATATTATAATCATGGTAGGGATCATCAATGTTTAAAGAGAAATTTAAACACCCCAGTGATTGGCTGAAAGAACCACAACACAGGATTTCTTGTTTTTAAACAAAATCTATATAACCACAAAAAATCAAAGCAAGCACTATTAATTTAACACTATAGCTTATATATACTATGAATCCAATTTTACTTTTATTTCCCCCAAAAGTTCCCTTATCTAATTAAATCTTGAAGATTCATTCTCTTTTTCAGGGATATAACCCAAAGGTGTGCCACAGCACCTGGAACTCTGATTTCTCCTTCTTCCCCAGACTTCAAAGAGCATAAGAACTCTGGATTATTCCACTGCCTTTTTGCCCTGGCTTGGACAAACAGAATGCTTTTTCCCCAGTTTGAGTTAACTGTTCAAGCTGACTGCTTTCTGCCACCACAAGTCTAAGTGCATTTCATTGGAGGGTACTGGTTAACCATGGTGGAAGGGTATCCTCAGTTAATGAAAACTTGGAAGCCACGATGTGTATGGTGACATCAGAACAGATATAGTGGAGAAATTAGGGGAATTGAATAGAGCTTTTACAGAAAGCTGGTTGTGGCGGAGGTATGTAATTTCACTCTTTTCTGTCATTTATTCTGCCTGTCCTATTCAATTCTCCCAGATTTTCCACTCCATCACATCTGTTCGGACGATGTCACCTTCCACACCATTGCTTCCAATTAAGTTTTCCTTAACCGAAAATGCCTTTCCACTATGGTTAACAGATGCTCGACAGCATCCTTCCCATTTTCCACACATCTAACCTCAGTCATTTCCCTCCATCTCAGGATTTGATTGTTACCTTGTAAATGTAGTGAATAGTGAGCAGATGATAAGACCTCAAGAGGACAGGCGGGTGGAACTGGCAGATACTTATCACATGAGAAGTGTGACACTATCTGCTTTGCTAAAAAAAGGTAATACAAGCTAGAGGGTACAATTTTAAAGGAACTCTGCACTTATTTAAAGAGGAGAATCTGTCAATATTAACAACATTGTTAAAGTTTAATGTTAATTGTTAAACAGGTGATCGGTATTAGAACACACATAAATGGGGATAGGTGGGACACCAGTGAGGTTGAGGAATGTTGACTCTGCACTAGGTCAATAAACTCTCAGCAAGGAAGACTCCATGTTTTATCATCAACTGGCATTGCATTTAACATGCTTTCCATCCAGCCCCAAACTTGAGGTCGGCTCGAGGAATTCAAAGGAGGGAGAAGCTTAGCAGATCACTCGCCTTGGGCAGGAACTGAAGGGTGCCTCGATCAAGGGCCCCTCTCTACTTGGAGCATAACCGTGCCCCCTCCCCCAAAGGTGCTCCAATCCCGCTCTCTGCCCACAGTCTCGCCATCAGTATTCCCAACCCCTCTCCCCACATCCCCATCGTGAGGCCTGGATTTCGGGACTTAGAATATGGGGACTGCTGATGGTCCCAGGCCTGGACCTGTTGCCATTGGCGCTGGCTGCTGGGACTACAGAACTGCAATCCAATCAGATAGGTAGCTTTAACTCTGTATCCAGCCAGGCTGTAGGCTGCTGTGATCAGCAGGATCGCACATCCACCCAGGAACCACCCATAGAGTCATTACAGCACAGAAGGAGGCCATTCAGCCCAACAAGTCCATATCTGCTCTCTATAGAGCAATCCAGTCAGTCCCATATCCCCTGGTCTATCTGCACCCGAAAATCCAATTTCCCCAGCCCTACAAGTTCATTTCCCTCACATGCTTATTCTTTTGATATCAATGATTGCCTTCACTTTCACCAGAGAGAAGTGCATTCCAAGTCATTGCCACTCGCTGCATAAAAAGTTCTTCCTCGCATCTCCCATGTAAATCTTGCCCAAAACCTTCAATAAAGTACCACACAAAAGGCTACTTAATAAGATAAGAGCCATGGTATAGAGGGTAATATATCAACATGGATAGAGGATTTGTTAACCGATAGAACACAGAACTGGAATAAGAGGTGCAGTGTCAAGGTGACAACCTGTAATAATGGACTGCCACAGGGATTTGTGCTGGGACCACAATTATTTACAATATATATTAATAACTTGGACGAGAGAACTATTGCCAAGTTTGCAGATGACATAAAAATAGGTGTGAAGGCAAGTGGTGAGGATGACACAGAGTCTGCAGAAGAACACAGACAGTTAAGGGAGTGGGCAAAAACGTGGCCGATGGAATATAATGTAGAAAAATGTGAAGTCATGCACTTTGGTAGGAAGAATAAAGGAGCTGAATATTACTTAAATGGAGAAAGACTGCAGAAAACTGCAGCACAGAAGGATTTGGGGTCCACCTGCATAAATCACAAAAAGCTAGCATGCCATTTCAGCAGGTAATCGGGAAGGCAAACGGAATGTTGGCCTTTATTTCAAAAGCAATGGAGTACAAAAGTAGGGAAGTCTTGCTAAAACTGTACAAGGAGGTAGTTTGACCACACCTGGAATACTGTGAACAGTTTTGAGCCCCTTTTCTAAGGAATGATATACCGGCATCAGAGGCAGTTCAGAGAAGGTTCACCAAGTTGATCTCAGGAATGGAGGGATTTTTGTATGAGGAAAGATTGAGTAGATTGGACCTGCACTCATTGGAGTTTGGAAGAATGAGACACAATCTGATCGAGACATATGTGACTCTCGGGGAGCTTGACAGGGTAGTTGCTGAGAGGATGCTCCTTTTTGTGAGAGTGTCTAGGCGGCACGGTAGCACAGTGGTTAGCACTGCTGCTTCACAGCTCCAGGGTCCCGGGTTCGATTCCCGGCTCGGGTCACTGTCTGTGTGGAGTTTGCACATTCTCCTCGTGTCTGCGTGGGTTTCCTCCGGGTGCTCCGGTTTCCTCCCACAGTCTAAAGATGTGCGGGTTAGGTTGATTGGCCAGGTTAAAAAATTGCCCCTTAGAGTCCTGGGATGTGTAGGTTAGAGGGATTAGCGGGTAAAATATGTGGGGGTAGGGCCTGGGTGGGATTGTGGTCAGTGCAGACTCGATGGGCCGAATGGCCTCCTTCTGCACTGTAGGGTTTCTATGATTTCTATGATCAGAGAGCATAATGTCAGATTAAGGGGTCACCCATTTAAAACAGAGATGAGGAGGAATTCTTCACTCAGAGGATAGTGAATCTATGGAAGTCTTTACCGTAGAGGGTTTTGGAGGCAGGGTCATTATGTATGTTCAAGGCCAAGATTGACAAATTTCTAATCAGTAAGGGAATCAAGGGTTATGGGGACATGGTGGAGAAGTGCAGCTGAGGAGTATATCAGATCAGCCATGATCTCATTGAATGGCGGAGCAGACTCGATGGGCTGTACGGCCTATTTCTGTTCCTATGCATAATGGTCTTAAGGTTAAATCTGTCCCCAAGCTTCTTTAGCATCAGCTAATTGGAACAGATTTTCTGTCTACATTACTTGAAGGAAAAGCATTTACAGAAGCATGGGAAATGGACAGAAGTGTGGGACTAACTGGATTGCTCTCTCAGAATCAGCAAGGACCTGCTGGGTCGAATGACTTCTTTCTGCGCTGCAACAACTCTGATTCCATTCGCCATCCCACCACCTTCAGCACAGTGCCACCACTGGACACCTTTGCTTGCCCCTTCTCTTTCAGCTAGTCGCAGGGACCATTCACTCCCTGGTCCATTCTTCCATCATCCACTCCCCTTGTAAGCAAAGATATGCAAATCCTGCCCTTTTAGCTCAAACCTTTTCTCCACCTAGGAGCCCAATAACTCCCAGATGAAACGGTAATTTATTTGTACTTCTTTCAATTTAAGTGTACTGTTTTCACTGCTCACAATGTAATCTCCACAGTCAGCCTGTGTGACTCTGATCTGCTGGTTGCATGCCACTTCAATTCTTCCACTCTGACCTCAGCCTCCTACAGTGTTCCAATGAAACTCAATGGAAGCTCAAGAAACAAAATCTCATGTTCTGCATAAGCCTTCTACATTCTTCTGGATTCAATGTTGAATTCTACGATTTCAGAAAATAATCACAGCTCCCAATTCTTCATACAGCGGCTGCTGGTAATGGTTCTATTTTTGTCAGCTATAGCTTCCCCAGACTGACCTTTTGCTTCTTCACTTATCCTATTACCATTTCCTTTTGCTTTGCGCCATCAAGCTGTATTTAATGGAGCCAATAGGGGTCTTGTCCACCAGCTGAACAACAGGCAAGAGCCCAGTTTTTTTCTCTTTTAGGGAAGTGGCATGCAGGGACAATACTGGACCTTCCTCAGCATCAAAGGCCCCAGATGCCGAAGTCACAACCACCAAGAGCTCCCAGTCAGTAAGAGGTTGGCAGCTCTATTGACAATTGTGCCAGCAGGGATGCGGTGGCTGCTCCCTGTACGACACCAACCAGAGGCCCAGTATCGTCACTGGACCCTAGACCATAGCCAAGTGATTGCAGAGGATGATTGTGGGGTTGGGGGGGGGGGGGGGGGGGGGAAGCTGGTTTCAATGCCAGGGTACATTCATTCCCGACCCCCCCCTCTCCCCACCCCCTCCCCACTTTGAATGAGGAATCACAAGGATCCACAGTGCTGCACAAGTTGCTTGTCATACTCCTGTGTGTCGCGCCCCCTGCTCAGAGGTCCTTAAATGGGAAGGCTGTCTATGAGCCTTTCCACCATGCTTAAATCGGAGTGGAGTGAGAAGGCAACACGGTTTCCACCCACCACCCTCCTGCTTGATTAAATGCCCCACCTGCCACACTTACTACTGCAGAGGACATTAAATTCTACTCATCATCGCTTTTGTAATTTAGTCACTCTTGCCTTCCACTCTACCACAGACTTTTCTTTTTGTTCTTTCCTCCTTTCCCTGCCTCTGCATTTATTTAATTTTGTTACATCTCTAACTTTTTCGCATTCTGATGAAGGATCATGAATCTGAAACGTTTTAACTTGGTGTCTCGCTCCACAGATGCTGCCTGACCTGTTGCAATTTTCCAGAAATTTTACTTTCCATTTCAGGAGGCTCACTTAACATTTCCTGGCCAACATTCTGATCCTGACCAGCTCTGGGCTCGAGAACGAGCTTTCTCCAACAAGGCCATGAGTCTTTTTGACCTTTTCTCTCCATGTATACATAGGAAGGGCTGTTCCCATGACCACCTCACCATTCAGTGATTCACCTGTACATCTTAATCATCTCAGTCCCAAGATATCGCTAAAGGACTTCCTCAGGGCAATGTCATAGGCCGAACTATCTTCATTTGCTTCAAAAATGACCTTCCTTCCATCATAAGGTCAAAAGTGGGGATAAGAACAGAAAATGCTGAAAGACTCAGCAGGACTGGCAGCATCTGTGGAGAGAGAAACAGAGTTAACGTCTCAAGTCGCTATAACTCTTCTTCAGAGCTGAAGTGGGGATGTTTGATAATTGCAGTGTTCAGTTTCATTCGCAACTCTTCAGGTAATAAAGCAACCTGTGTTTGCATGCAGCAAGAATTGGACAATATTCAAGCTTTGTCTGACAATTGACAAGTAACATTTGTGCTACACAAGTGCCAGGCAATGACCATCTCCAACAACAGAAAGTCTAACCAATTCCCAGCCTTCTTAATTGTCATTGTGTCTTTAAGTTGCAGGAAGATTGTGAATCCTGTAGGTGTGTTAAATTTGAAAGCGAGTTGAAACGTCATTCAAGTTAAATGTAGGATCGGACCAAGTTAGAGTCCCAGGCTAGCCACACTAACCCCCGCCGACTATGGCAAGGTTTGCAAGACATAACAGGCTACAAGATGAAGACATGTAAAATTGCCAACTCCAACGCACCCTCCCTGATGAGGTCAAGCATTCTACGCCCATTTTGAATGCCCTCCACCCTGGATGAACCTGTATTTGGGGTCACCATTGCAGACGTCAGAGCAGCTTTCTCAAAGGTCAACCTACAGAAAGTATCTGGACGAGCGCTCAGATCAGCTAGCAGGGGTATTCGCAGACATCTTCAACCTCTCTTTACAACAATTTGAGATCCCTATCTGCTTCAAGATGATGGCCATCATCCCGGTACCAAAGAAAAACCAAGCAGCGTGCCTTAATGACTATCGGCCAGTGGCTCTGACATCCATCATTATGAAGTGCTTTAAAAGGCTAGTCATGGCACGAATCAATTCCGGCCTCCCGGACTACATAGATCCACTATAGTTTGCCAACAGCCGCAACAGGTCCACAGCAGATACCATTTCCCTGGCCCTGCACTCAACCCTGGATAACAAAGACACCTATGTCAGACTCCTATTTATTGACTACAGCTCAGCCTTCAACACCATTATTCCCATGAAACTCATTTCCAAACTTCATGGTCTGGGCCTCGGCACCTCTCTCTGCGACTGGATCCTGAACTTCCTAACTCACAGACCACAATCAATAAGGATAGGCAACAACACCTCCTCCACGATCATCCTCAACACTGGTGCCCCACAAGGCTGTGTTCTCAGCCCCCTACTATACTCCCTATACACCTATGACTCTGTGGCCAAATTCCCCTCCAATTTGATTTTCAAGTTTGCTGCCAACACCACTACAGTGGGTCGGATCTCAAACAATGAGACGACAGAATACAGGAATGAGATATAGAATCTGGTGAACTGGTGTGGCAACAATAATCTCTCCCTCAATGTCAACAAAATGAAGGAGATTGTCATCGACTTCAGGAAGCGTAAAGGAAAACATGGCTCTGTCTACTTCAACGGAGACGAAGTAGAAAGGGTCGAGAGCTTCAAGTTTTTAGGCATCCAGATCACCAACAACCTGGTCCCCTCATGCCAACGCTATAGTTAAGAAAGCCCACCAACGCCTCTAATTTCTTAGAAGACTAAGGAAATTTGGCATGTCAGCTACAACTCTCATCAACTTTTACAGATGCACCATAGAAAGCATTCTTTTTGGTTGTATCAGAGCTTGGTATGGCTCCTGCTCTGCTTAAGACCGCAAGGAACTACAAAAGGTCGTGAATATAACCCAATCCATCACGCAAACCAGCCTCCCATCCATTGACTCTGTCTACACTTCCCGCTGCATCGGCAAAGCAGCCAGCATAATTAAGGACCCCACGCACCCCAGACATTCTCTCTTCCACCTTCTTCTGTCAGGAAAAAGATACGAAAGTCTGAGGTCACGTACCAATCGACTCAAGAACAGCTTCTTCCCCGCTGCTGTCAGACTTTTGAATGGACTTCCCTTGCACTAGGTTGATCTTTCTCTACGCCCTAGCTATGACTGTAACACTACATTCTGCACTCTCTCGTTTCCTTCTCTATGAACGGTATGCTTTGTCTGTATAGCACGCAAGAAACAATACTTTTCACTGTATGTTATACATGTGACAATAATAAATCAAATCAAAAGTGTGTCGAACTGGCTTCCTGTTGGGCATGTGTATTTGCTGGTCTTAATGCTACGCGCGCTTAAACCCACGTGCTCCCCTATTTAAAATATCCCAAAGTGGATTAAAGAAAACAGGTGCAACATTGACTGTATGTTGGAAAAAGGAAAGTGGTTGATTTTTTTTTAAAACTGGAGGAATCTAAAGAATGCCATTCCCCAATAATTAGCATTATCGTCTTGACTCTCCACAATATGGGTGAGAAGTAGCAGAAAATCATCACTCACTAACACAAGTTAGTGGTGGAATCAGGTTCCATGGGTACTGTCATGAACGTGTAGTTATGATATGAGAGATTTTTAAGGACAACTGTTTGAAAAGCACATACTTGCTAAAATACTTTAAAGACGACTTTGTTCAGAAGAGGGATGTACGAACAGACAACTTGGCACCTTTGTGTATTGCTTCCAAATCGTCATGAAACTGCTTATCTTGAGAAGGATCACAAAAGACACTATTCAACGAATGTCCCACATGTGTAAGTGGTATCCTTCCCCTTGCTGGTTTTCTTTCAAACCAAAGGCAGTTAACTGATAAGCACCTAAATGAAAGAAGAACCCCAGATAGGGGAAAGGCTGTTTGAATGGCTAATGCCGAATATTTGTCAGTTTGAGAGCAGCCATCTCGGTGTTTCAAACTAAGAAAAGGCTGGAAGCTGCCTAAACAGAGAACCAACTTGAACATCATGAGAGGCACTTTGAAACAGAAACTGCTTCTGAACAGGAAGAGACTGAGGAAGGTTTCCAGAAACAGCTATCGGACTGCTGTACTAAATCAGGCTATCAAGAACAACCACCTTTAATGCCATAAAAATGAAAACTGGAGCCTTCACTCACTCCCGGTACCCATTCTGCTAGAGTCCACCTGCAAAGGCAAACTTCAATTCTTACAGAAGGTGAAGCCATATGGGATCCGAGGTGAGCTGGTAAGATGGATACAAAACTGGCTTGGGCATGGAAGTGGAGATGCTGACGTTGGACTGGGGTAAAGTCCAACAGGTATATTTGGCAGCACAAGCTTTCGGAGCGCTGCTCCTTCATCAAGTGAGTGAGGACTTGTGCTCATCAGTTAACTGCCTTTGTTTTGAAAGAAGACCAGCAAGGGGAAGGATATCATTTACACAAGTCCTCAAGATGGTGAGTGGAAGCGATGGAATAATAGAAGAGAGTTTGAGGAAATATATGGTAGTAGATGAATGGGTGCACATGCAAGGTAAGTGGGTGTGAAAAATGCTATAATGGAGTAGGCTTGACAAGACAGAGTGAGGGAATGGGATGATGTGCACCACAGGATGTAGATAAATGTTTAACCATACTCACCTTTCATGACCTAATGAGAATATTAAAACACGTCCTTCACTGGATCCGCACTCCTCTGTTGACCTCCTCAACCAATATCTTTTTCTTGTCAACAGTGTTTTTATTTTTCCCTATTGCTGGGGAAGAATATCTCTCTGCAGCTCCTCACTGATCCCATCAGCACATCAAATAAGATCTTCACCCCAATCTGAAATCCATTGCCATATCTTGTCCTCCCTTGTTTCCAACTCAGTTTGGCTCTTTAAATACAGGAGTTGAGACTGCATTATGTGGGTTATCATGCCCCAACCATACATTCGACTCCAAATCAAGAAGTTAAATGCCAAGTTAAAAAACCACTGTTAACATGTCTTTCAGATTTGTAATCTTACATTGGACTAACTCCCCACCATATCTCCAAGATAACAAAGCCTTTAATTTTATCAACAAACTTTGTATGGTGTACCGTATCAAGTGCCCTTTTCAAAATCTATTTACACAATGTTGACTGTATTTCCTTCGTCAATACACTCAATTACTTCCTCAAAAAGTTAACATGACATGTCTTTTATAAAGCTATGATAGCTTTCTTTAATTAGCACATCTTTCCAAGTGCCCTTGATTACATTCAACATTATGGTTTCTGGCTATCTACTTTATTCTTTCCTCTTTTTTTGGTCAGAGCTGTTATGTTGATAATGCTCTGACAAAACTTACATACCCAAGAATATTTAAAAGGTTGTGATCAGGGCTTCTGATACTTTCTCTCTGACTTTCCCAAGCCATTTTGACTTCCACCAATGTTATGCACCACTCTCTTAGTTATCCAAACTAATAGTTTAATCATCTCCATTTGTACCTTTCAATTGCCACGTACAACCGTCTATGAAAATGGGCGGCACGGTAGCACAGTGGTTAGCACTGCTGCTTCACAGCTCCAGGGACCTGGGTTTGATTCCCGGCTTGGGTCACTGTCTGTGTGGAGTTTGCCCATTCTCCTCGTGTCTGCGTGGGTTTCCTCCGGGTGCTCCGGTTTCCTCCCACAGTCCAAAGATGTGCGGGTTAGGTTGATTGGCCATGCTAAAATTGCCCCTTAGTGTCCTGGGATGCATAGATTAGAGGGAGTAGTGGGTAAAATATGTAGGGATATGGGGGTTGGGCCTGGGTGGGATTGTGGTCGGTGCAGACTCGATGGGCCGAATGGCCTCTTTCTGTACTGTAGAGTTTCTATGATTTCTATGAAAACTGAGGTAAAGCACTGATTCAGTAATTGGAATTTTCCAGCATGAGTTGGGAGTCCAGTGTTGGGCCACGTGGGAGTCCAAAACCCATCCATGTTATCGGCGTACAAAAACACAGGCTGAGACCAGGAACAGAGATAGGCCATTTGGCCCATTGAGTCTGCTCTGCCATTTAATGAGATCATGACTGATCTGATACGATAATCCTCAACTCCATTTTCCCACTTATCCCCATTACCCTTGATTCCCTTACTGATTAAAAATGTCTATCTCAGCCTTTAACATGCTGAATGACTCAGCCTCTCTGGTAAAGAATTCCACAGATTCACTAACCTTAGAAGAAATCCTTCCTCATCTCCATCTTAAATAGGTGACCCCTTGCTCTGGGAATATATCCTCTAGTTCTAGACTTTCCCACAAGGAGAAACAGCCTCTTAGCACCTTTCCAGAGGCAGTCTCCTAACTGGCCACTATTATGTTCACTATTCTAATAAGGGGAACAGACAGGTTCTGGAGACTGGAGGCCCAATGGCAAGCCAGGAGCACCGCCATGACAAGTGGGCACTCCTGGGATAGACTGGTGAGCACAAGGGTGTGTTCAGTTGTCTGCATTGAAGTCATAAATAAAGTGGTCCAAAGCCAGTAGGATCCATCAAAGCAGGGTTTCAACCTTGTAGCCCCATCATTGGAAAATGGAGCCTCTGGCTCTGAAGGCCACTCTCACGAGGACAGTTGCTATAATCAAGAAGAAAACTGTATAAAATATTGAAAATATGAAGATAAGCTTTTCACTAAACTGAGCATCATCCTAAAACAATCGCAGCTGGTGCTATGGTGACAGATTACAGTTATTCTTTTCAACTAACTGCAAAAAAGTCTTTAACTCCTTGTGCTAAATACAGAATAAGCTGATACATGAAACAATAAATGGTATTCCAAACCGAGAAAAGTTAATAGTTTTGCAACTCTATGCACAGCTAAGATGTTGCTGCATTATAGTTGTGGTTTGATATAACGGAACTATAACAACTCTACTCACCAGTGTTTCCCAGCCACTTCACTATTTTTTCTCTTTTAAACTCAAATTCAAAGCAGTTATCATGTCAGAGGAAACTTGTGTTGTAATTCAATAATGTGGAGTCTCTAATTGTTGAAATTAAGCGCTAAGGGTTAATTTTGTACACTGTGACAGTCCTAGAAAGATTTCAAGTAAAGACCTCATACGAAACAAGAAAAATGTTATTTCAGCAGTATAATGTTTACTCAACAACCAAGTACTATATTTAAACCTATTGGAAGGCAAATTTTAAAAAGCGTTTTTTTTAAAATTTGGAGTTAATGCTCAGAAATAATTTCTAATGGAAGAAACAAAATGTAATCCTTTCTGCCCTACCACGTTTGTCAGTTTCAGGCCAATTTCTTAAATTCAAAAACTACATTTTATACAGCACTTTATCCAGGGAACTGCCAATGATAACAGCACTATTAGAATGAAATTACAGCAATATAAAAATAAAATGAATTTAAACTAGACTTTCATGGGGCTATTAACATATACAAATGCCAAAAATTGAAAACAGAATGTCTATGCTCAAAAATATTCAAAAATTATTTCAAGTGAGTTGTATTGTAATATACTATGAAGGCCGTTTTTTGTTCCACTTTCTACATATAAAAGAATAAAATCAAGCCCAGTATCCATTAAAAAAAAACATGGCTCTTAATGTGCTACACTGGACCCCATCCCTGTGGTTGAAGACTTGATTTTAAATTTAGCAGTAGAAGTACCAGCGGTACAAATATAGTGAAATAGATTCAGCCCAGGCCTTTAAAAACCATTTATTGCTGTCAAATCCTGTACAGTACCTCTCACTGGAGTCATTCGGCTTAGCTTCCGTTTCTATGGACGTTGCGTCCTAGAGAAATTTCGTTTACCTCCCTGCCAGTGTTCGGAGAGGTATCCTCTACATAAAGATCATTTTCACCTCTTTTCAGCACCAACGTAAACATATCAAAACAGACAGCGATTTTACACTACAAGTTGCAATGAACCGACCAGCAGAGTACAGTGGTACCAAAAATTTGCATTAAATCAATGAAAAATGGGAAAAACACCTGGCAACATATACCTGAATTCCATTTTAAATAACCAATTTAAAAATCACTCCAATATGTAACCCGAATTTAAATAAAAGCCCTGTACATAAAAAAAATGAAACTACAGGTACAAATAACCCGATTGTGTCAGCTAACAAAAATGAACGATGATCATTAACATTTACTCCACTGTTTAATGCATATGAACGCCTATACATTATCGTGAAACTTGATGCATAAAATTAATGCACCGGACATAATCTTACAAAGGCAAACTATAGATATCAATAATTATGTTCTATGAATATTGTACAAAAATAAATACTGCAATAAGTATGCAATCCTTACATAGTAAATCACATTTTTAAATGCAGATGGTGAATCAGGGACTATTATTTTGTGAAGTATCACATTTCATTCCGCTTGGTGTACATTACCTGATAATATCATCGTTGTGGCCAAGGAAAAATTTCTGTGTATGCTCCCTGGTGTTGTATACAATTCCCACTCCGGCAACGAAGTAGACCACCTCCTTGGCAACCGTGTAGTACAGGTTATTCCGACACTGGTGACCTCGGTAACCATAAACCCACTCCAACCGCAGCTGGCATTTCGGTGCAGTCCTATCAGCCATTTCCTTTCCTTCCCTAATATTCCTCTGCCGTCCTTCTCTCCACCCCCAGGGAGACTGCTCCAAATAACACTTGCAGGAAGAAGAAGAACAACAAACCTCTATTAGAATTTCTAAACAAAAATGCAACCATTACAATAGTCCCTGGTTCATCCAAAAAAAAAGGTACCTCTCCTCTACACAGCGGCAATAATAACTCCCAATGATGTCAGCTGAATGCAGCAGCAGCAAGCAGCCGACACTGAAGGACGGAGATGAGTTCGTTAGGAAGCGCCGCGCGCGCTCGTTACCAAGAGGGAAGGGTCGCTTAGTAACAGCGCCAGAGCGGCCGTTAACGTCCGCGCGGGGTGGAACGTAGCACACCGCGCGCAATGTGCAGTGCGTGCGAGAGCGTCAGCCCGCGCGCACGTTGCAGCTGCTCAACGCCAACTGTCCCTGAGAAATATTTCCTTTCTTTCGCGACGGATGGTGACAGGAAATTTCTAAAATATCGGTTTTAAAACTCAACGCGGCGACGAGAATACAGGTGCGTCGCAAGAGATAGCTTAATGGGCTCTGATATTCTCGAGCGATGAAAGTAAAAATAAATAAAATTGTCTTCTCACTGTCAGAAAGCAACTTGCAAAGACTCCTTCCACAGCACTCTGCAAACCCCGCGACCTCTATCACCTAGAAGGACGAGGGTAGCAGATGCATGCGAACACCACCACCTGGAAGTTCCTCTCCAAGTCACACCATCCTTATTTGGAACTGTATAGACGTTCTTAATCCCGATCTCTTCCTGTGCTTGTAAAACTATGACATTGTGACATGATCAAAATCCTGAAACTCCCTTCCTCACAATAACATGGATGTAACTACACCAAACGGACTGCATTGTTTCCAAAAAGCAGTTCTTCACCTCTCAAGGGAAATTGAGGCTAGGTTCTTGTCAGCCACACTCACATCCCAAGAACAAAGTAAAATATGATAAATGAAAATAACAAGATCTTACTTTCAAAGAGGGCCATTGAGATTTGGTTTGTATATGAAAGATTTCCTGACAATCTAATCACAAACTAGATTGCCCAGAATTTTATGCAACACATCAGCTGACATTTATGAATTGAACTGACTGTCTACATTTCAAGGTTATTCAGAACTTCTTAAAATATATATAAATATTTTGTTTACATTTTATGAAGTTTTGACTTGTAACCCAATTATTTGGGAATTGAGGAGGTTGCTTTAGACCCCCAGAAGCATTGAAATAGGAACAGGGAATGTTAGAAATACGCAGCGAGCCAGGCAATATGTGTAAAGAAAGAATCAGTTGATATTTCAGGTTGGTAACCTCAGGTCTCAGCGACCTAACATAGTAACTCTCTTTCCCCACAGATGCTGCCAGACCTGAATATTTCCAAAATTTTCCATTTTTATTTCAGATTTCCATCATTGTAGCATTTTGCTTATGCCCCAAAAGTTTGAGCTTGTTACAAACCTTTAACTTACTTTGTTTAATGTAACATATATGAAGCTAAGTCATGGAATAATATATGATACTTATACGATGTAAAGAAATTATGATATGTTAAGAGTGCTTGCAGCTCTAATTTTACACAAAGGAAACAAAAAAGTATTTTTCCAATGACAATTGCAAGTTAAGGGTCTAGAAAATAAATCATAAACTGGACAGTAAACTGATAATGAAATCGAAATACTCAAGAGCAAGGAGGAAAATCTAAACAAAAAACCTAGCAGCAACCAAAAACATGTATCTTCTCCAATTATTATCTCAGAATCTGATCTGATCATTTTTCATAATTGTCTTTTGCCAGATTCAGTTTTCCCAATTTCATTGCATGAATCAATTCATTTTCTATAAAATGCTTCTATTGAGCCAGTATTTACTTTTTAGAGTATTCTGATGAAATTCATGATCTGAAATATTAATTCTGTTTCTCCATGACAGGTACTGTCAGACTTGCTGAATACTTCAAGGATTTTCTTTTCTTTTCCATCTAAAGTGTCTGTTTATGCACAGAATACCATAATGTTGCTCATGTTAAATTTCAAGATCCATGTATTATGCATATTTCTGGAAGTATTAATGTCTGTCAAAGGGTTCCTTGTGCAGTGGTTGTGTTACTGAACTAATAAACCAGAAAATGTGAGTTTAAATCCCACCAAGGCATCATGAGAATTTGATCTCTGCGTTAAATATCTGGATGAAAAAACTGGTATCAGTAAAATTGACCATGAAGCTTTTGGATTGCCATAAAAGTCCAACTGAGTCACAAATGTCCTTTAGAGAAGGAAAACCACTGTCCTTAACTATCTGTATTGACCTGTACGTGATTTTCACACAAACATGGTTTACTGTTCACCATCACCCACTTTAAATTCAGCTCTTTGTTTTCATTTCTGACATACTTCAATGTGTTCCCAAGATGGGACCATTGCACAGGTGCAGATGGTGGGGAACCTAACCAAAGGAGTTTTTCTCCAAATGCCAAACAGCCTAGTAGCAGGGTAAAACAGACACTTTGTTAAGCAAAGTGGAGACTAGCGATCTAGAGACCTAGATTATAGCCATGCCCAGTTGCAAAACAGAACTCTCTCGTTGAATCAAGCTGTTTCGCAGAGAAGAAAGCAGCAGAAATCTGCCTGTGTCAGACCCCACAAGTTCTATCCTAAACTAGAGGAAAGTTTCCCAAAATAAAGCTACAGGTCCTGTGTTGTAATTATTTGCTGGATTTGGCTCACAGTGTTAGAACTTATGGGATGTTGTTTTGGGAAAGATGTATTCTCAGTTTAGGGAAGTAGATAGATTTGGATTGGGGGTAATTTAAGCATATTGTCTGGGTAACCATTATTGTAGCTAATTGTAAATGTCATTCTTTACTGCTGCCTTTCTTATGGTGTGTTTTTAAGTTTAATAAACATTTTGTTATTTGAATAATTTACAAGACTGACCCCTATTTCCTCACCGTTTTTCTCACATTTTTTTCAAACTGGCAAAAATAAATAGTTAGGAACCAACATTCCAAGTTTTCCTCCTGGGATTTGGGAGGCCTCACATTGAACATCAGTGGGGTTCACAACAATGGTAAACAAGCTAGTCCAGCCACAATTACCATAGTGTTCACTTTTAGATTGAAAGTAACAGAAAACTTGGGGGCAATGAATATATAGCTTTACAAGCAGAATTATATTATTCAAACAACTGTTCAACCATCGTTCATAAAGCCTTTGCCTCACTCTGGGCAAGTTCATTTTTAATTACTGGCCATTTGTCTACTCCCCTATCTAACAGAAAACTGTGTAGCTCCTGCAAATAGCTGGGAGAGGATATGAGCTATTGATTCATTGGTGCTCAACGCTCGCAAGGTGACATGGTGTCCTGCCCACATCCCCACCACAAAGTTTCATGTAAATTTTCACTTACTGGAAACACTACGATAACTATAATGCCAATCAGATAAATTAGGCCAATTCTGAGTACAGTTTTATTCTCCAATGCTCTCCAAAATTCTCCAATTTCCTCCAATACAAAACTGTAGCCTTCTCAAATCATAACCGCAGAGTTGTTACAGGAGGGAAGAAGGCCATTCAGGCCATGCTGTCTGTACCGGCTCTTCATAGGAGCAGTTTATCTCGTACCACTCCCTCACTTTCTTCTCAAAACCCCTGCATGTTCTTCCTTTTCAGGTAACAATCCAATTCCTTCTTGGATGTCTTGATTGAACCTGCTGCCACCACACTCTCAGCAGTGCCTAGGATGACTTTGGTGGGCATCCTCTGGTTGCTTCAGGCCCTGAGGACACTGCCATGGTGGGAGTCTCCTGCATGGTGGAAGAAGGTTCATCTGTTGCCACAGCACTCTGAGGCATTTGTGTCAATGGCAGAGAGGTGGAGGGGTGGCTTTCCACATGAGAAGCTCGTTGAGATGTGTCCTCCAATAGTGTCAGCAGCTACTCGTCTGCTACTATGAGGTCCATTTGGCCCAGCTGCTTTCTTGAGAGGAACCAGGATCTGGATGTGACACCTGGCTCCTCATCAACTAGAATTATAGTATACCGTTTAAAAGTAAGGGGTCTCCCATTTAAGATGGAGATGAGAAGAATTTGTTTTCTCTCAGAGGGTCATGAATCTTTGGAACTCTCTTCCCCAGACAGTGGTGGAGGCAGGACCAGTGAATATTTTTAAGGAAAGGTAGATAGATTCTTGACTAAAAGGGTGTCAAAGGTTATCACGGTAGATGAAATGTGGAGTTGAGGCCACAATTAGATCAGTCATGATCTTATTGAATGGAAAGCAGGTTTGATTAGCCAAATGGCCTACCCCTGCTTCTAATTCATATGTTTCTATGACCCCTTCCCCCCTCTTGCCCTGACACTGGGCACCACAGTTCAGAGACAAGGTGATGGAGTGCAGGTCAGCACACGTACCCAGTATCTCATCAGTGAACTGCTGGGCTTGGGCCTCCATGACAGTTGCCAGTCTCTCAATAGAGGACACAATGCTTTCAGAAGAATGGGTCATCTAGGCCTGGATGGACTTGTCCAATGACTGGTCCAGTGCATGTAACTCCTCTGGAATCTCTGCCACATCTCCACATACCCCACACTATACATCCAGCGTCTCCTGCCTGAGGGACAACACCAGAACTTGTCATCAGACTGGGACACAGCATCTAGGTCAGCTCCAGAACTCCTCCAAGTACTAGAGGCCTGCTCCATCTCAGTCTCCAACATCTGGTCTCCCAACTGTGATGTGCTTTTACCAATGTATGGTTCCCTTACAGCTGAGTCATGCATCACAAGGTGCATGTATCTGCTGGCACTAGGTGCAGACGAAGGATGTGACACTGAATACTCTGAAGCTTCCTGCTCATCCTCAGACGTTATCAATGTTCCCGTGGGGCAAGTGCTGCCAATGTTTGTCCTGTAGGGCAAAAAAACAAGAGAATTAGGGCAACATCATCACCTGAGGTGCATTTGGAGAGGTACACTTCCTCTAAATACACACTGGCATCATTAGGAGATGGTAAACAGTGCCTGAATCTTAGGCCCTTCAACAGTAAGACACAACTTTCTCCCCAAATTCTGCGAGCTTTCAAAGTCAGAAGCCATTTCTCCACTATCCTGCCAGCTTCCCCAGTTTCCAATACCCTCCCCAGTCCCCATCCCAACCCTTCTGCACTGTTTCCAACAGAGAGTTTAAAAAAATATTTGTTCATAAGATGTGGGGCGGGTTTTTCCGGCCATGCTTGCCCCAAAGCTGGGAAAATCCCACCCGAGATCAACGGTCCTCTGCATGGTCTGCACCCTGCCCGCTATGGGCAGGATAGGAAAACACCAACTGTGGACTTTGCTGACTAGGCCAGTATTTATTCAAAACTCTTTTACTCTCAGGCAGGACCCTGAATAATTTATTATCGCACAATGGTCAGCAACATTTAAAAACAAGCTCTTACCTGCAACTGCTACTCCAAATAGTCTAGAAACTTCAAAGTTTGAAGTCTTGTACCTTCAGCCTCCAGAGCACTAATTCTGCTGCAGATACCACAAGCACATGCCAGGGTCCCTTTATTTGCATGACCTTGACCAACTTCTGGTTCATGGCCTGTACCCTTTGTTCCCTTTAATGGCAAATTGGGCATGCTGCACACCATTCTTCTCAGCAGATGGCCGACTTCCCACCAGGCAGCCATTATTTGGCTAAAAGTAGCTTCATCTGAATTTTAAAAATAAAGGGGCAGGAGTCAGCAATTCACACACTTTTGAGTCAGATGCATGCTTACCGCCAAGCAGTGTAAAGTTCAGCCCTTTATTTCTAGAAGTTTCCCGAACACCAAACTTTCTGCCTGTAATTGCTGGGCTTATCTTACATCTTTAATATCAAGGTTGTAATATCTGCAACTCTCCAGTACTCTGACACTATCCCTAAGTAAATTATTTTAATTTGAAGGATCTACTGTTCATTTTAATATGATATGTAATATCTGAGCCTATCTAGAATAACAATTGATGTAGATTAGTCCTATGACTTTTGCTACATATTGTTTACAATATTCTTTCTCCTTCCACTGTAGTCTGAGTAGGTCTATACCCAAGACTGGCAAAGCTCCTACCTGAGAAGGAGCAAAATGGCAGGCCCTTGATAATGAAATTCATCATTAAATGCATCAGTCTTAACTAAGTATAAAACCTCTTTGTAGATTCTGTCAATGCCACTGTGTAACCACTCTGCCATTCATGAGAAAAGTTAAGTCTAACTGGTTGTATGACTTTTTTGTCCTCCCATTGTGGAAGTGACTCACTTCCAGTCTGTCAATGTCCCCAGTTGAAGAACATTGTATGATGAGTTGTTGCAGGGACTTGGATGGAAAAAATTAATTAGAGATTTGAAACTGAAGATTTGTCATGTACCTTATATTGTTTTCAGTTGATGAATGTTCACTTTAATACTTGGCAATAGACTGATTATAATTATTAATTTTTAATGCTCATTTTGGAGAGTTGAGCCAGATGCATAATTCATTGTAACTCATAGATAATCTTAGGTTATTTTAATTTTTAAGAAACTGCAAACATTCTGAATAAGTGAAGACATGTGATTAGAGAAACTGTAACTCAACTGTATATTTGATTAATTTTATGGAGACTAATGGTGAAATGTATCAGCTTCATCAATTCCAGTAAATTGTAATTTTCACTGTCACAGGTCCAATTCTCATACTATTGGATTTCCTGATGAGAAATTAATTGTGAAAGTTGGAACAACATCAGGCTTGAAATTAAGGTTGGAGAACCATCTGGCAGCACAAACAATAGTTGAACAGAAATCATAGCAGAGTAAGTTTTAACAAGCCTGAATAAAACATACCATGTGTGTAGGAGGAACATGTAGTGTGAATGCTTTGGCCTTGAAATGTATTTACTGATCTAGTAGATTTGTCACACTTTCATTATCTCTGTTCCTTTTTTAGGTAACTTATTTTGTATTTTCTCCATTCTCTTTTTTCCCAGAGGCATGAATCATTCACTGGCCAGGACATGAGCTATCAGCTCCTAAGTCTTTGAAATGCCTTCCTCCCAGGCCTTTGACAATGCCATTTGTGAACTGGCCTCCAGCAGTACTTGCCCACCAAGGCAGGAATTAATGGTGGGTTTGTGGGTCCTGTGGGTGTAAGTGGGCGAAACAACTGCTCATCACTGACAGACGACCTCAATTACATGCTGGCCAGCCAGTTAAGGACTAACCAGCAGGAAAGTCTTCCTAGAAGAGGTCCACAGTGGATGGGCGGACACATAGGGCAGAAAATGCCACTGGTGAGGTGTTTAATTGCTGTCGGTGTCCAAGGGTGGAACCTTGTTGAAGCAATGGGAGTCTCATCACCTCTTTTCAGGAAGGCCAGCCACGTGCCACTCAGGCATTTATCAGGTCAGCAGTAGGCCTTCCCTTGGGATCAGATTCCAGGGGTGGATATTCTGTTCACTCGAGGCTGCTGTCCAATCAGAGGCTGGAAGCTCTATTGAATGGTAGCACCACTGGGGAGATGGTGGCTTCTAATATCCACCCAAAGCCGAAGATCTCAGGCTCCCACCTTCCCGATGCTGGGTCCCTTGGTAAGGCACAGTGCCTTTTAACAAAGGACGTGAAGGCTTTCCATGGGTTTTCCTGCCATGGACTTAATAGGGCCGGAGTTCAGAAGGTGGTGGAGTCCTCACCCATCATCATTCCCTTCTAATTAAATTCTCCCCATCACCAAACACACCACCGGGAAGGCGCAGATTCCATTTCAGCAGTGTGGAGGTAGCAGATGTGATCAGCCATGGGGCCATGCAACCATGTATACTGGTGCTGGCTGCTATGCCAGAAGAAGGTGAATGACCTTCTGTACTCTGCAAGGGGAGTAAGGAAGACACCTGCCATTGGAATGACTAGTTGTAAGAGGCTATGCATTTGGTAGGCCAGGGAGGTGTCTACCAGGTGTTTTTAAGCATGGTATACCAATGACCATTGTGCCAACTTGACACCCTTCTTGACATACAGCAAGCAGCCAAGGACTGAGGTGTGTAAGATGGCAGGTACACCTAGCTGAGGACCTGTGTCACAATGTCTTGTTCAGGTGCCTTAGCATGAATGGCTAAGCCATTCAGAATTTGAACTCATTAATTTGCATTTGACTTTACAGGAGAAGAGAATGCGCAACACTCATGAATGATCCTTGACAGATGGTGGAATGCCAAAGTTTCTCTCTGCTGATCCTGATGGAGGATGACATCCTTGAGATGACAAGCCAGCAAGGGACATGGTTGATTGGCAGAGGAGAGGAGAAGGACTTTTTGATGAAGATTGAAGGGGATCCACGCTCAGAAATTGGGGTGAAGGAATTTGTTGGGTACAGGGGAAGGGATGGCGGTCTCAGTAGCTCTGGAATCTTGATACTCGTGACGTGCAATGAGTCCATATGTAAAATTATGTACATATAGTACATTCATAGTTATTCAGTCTGACTCCTCATTGCTCTTTTTTATCTGTCATGTCGCTCCTCAATGGAGAGCAGCCAAAAATCATGAGTGTCCTCCGTTAACATGCGAGGATGAGCCGGGTGTCTCAGAGGGTGCACCATCACGTCCTTGCCCTGCATCATACACCACTTCAGCCACTTGCACCTCATGGAGTTTTGCGTGTCTGTCAGAAACTGCGTGGAGCACCACACAATCGCCAGAATAGCTGTTGGAGACTGCAAATTCCCAGAACTCAATACTCTGGGGAAAAGTTGCAGACTAGGAAGATGCTAAGTCCCAGACAGAAGATGAGCTTCTAGACTTGTCCATCAAATGGCAAATGCTGGATACCAATGGGACATGCATGCAGGTCTGATGGAGATTCCAAAAGGTGTGCATGCTCCTCTAGTCACAGAGTGAGATAGTTTGGCTTTGAATATTCCAGGACAGACTCCTATGGAGATGAAGGCAGATTTGAGAATAAATTGGAAATTCACAATGACAAAACAATGATATTGCTACAGAGTTAAACAAGAAACCTGAACAAATAAGAGCAGTAACGCTGTTATCAGTGCTGGAAAATAGTGCTTCAAACTGTATTGCTTTCTACAGTATTGTAATGCATTCACTGACAGACAGAAAAACTGGTCTTGTGAAATTTTAGAAGCCTTCAAAACTCACTTTGTACCCTCTACTAAAGTTATTTATGAACACTTCATGTTGAACACCAGAGCTCAGGAAGAGGTAAATATTGGTCTGTATATGAAACCAAAAGAGAAAATGCTGGAAAATCTCAGCAGGTCTGGCAGCATCTGTAAGGAGAGAAAAGAGCTGACGTTTTGAGTCCAGATGACCTTTTGTCAAAAATGACCTTGGTCTGTATGAGACATCCAGACATCTTGTGGGTTTGAACATCTGAAGTATGATCTGATCAGAGATAAGATTGCCTTTGGAACAAGAGATCCCACCATGACAACTCATCCTCTGACAGAGAAACTTGCTGTCAAGAATGCCATTGACAGAAGATCTAAGATGGTTAATCATCAACTAGAGAGTATTGATGGGGAAACAGATGGGGTTTCCCATTATGTTGAGAGGCAGTCCAGGCCTTACAAGTGCAAGACAATGAAGAAATTGAAAATATATTTACAGAAGGGCCAGCAGTAAGATTAAGGCCAGGCACAGGATGTAAATATTTCAGAGGACACTACGCAAAAGAAAAAGAAACATGTCCAGCATAGACAAGACAGTGCTCTAACTGCAAGAAGCTGAAACACTGCGCACAAGTGTTTTGCTGGAAAGAGGAAAAGCAAGCCTATAAAGGTGGTTGTTGGAGAGATATCAGACAATGATCCTGCTAAAGGACATCCCCTAGAACAGGTTGGTGTCATCAAGGACAAAAATGATTTGTGAAGATTGGAATGGTGACTGCAGAAGAAGAGCATCAAATTAACACAAAACACCAGATAGCCACTGGTGCTACATGTAGCATCATGAGTTTTGCAGACCTATGTGAATATGCTCAAGATGGTGAGCCAGAAATGGAGCTGCTAAAGATAAAGTTGAGGCTGTATGATGGAACAGTGCTCACCCCAGAGGACAAACTAAGCTGAGAGCATATTGCATTGGGAAGAAAGAAGATTTGCAATTCCAACTAGTAGACACAAAGCAAAACCCGCTCATCTCAGCTGAAACAAGTCAAAAGCTTGACTTGATAGCCTGAAAGACTGATAGCCCACCTTATACCAGAAGAGGTTTGCTATGTTTTGCACAGCACAGAGCCATTGATTGCTGAACTAATCCTAAAAATATAACAAAGATGTTTTTACGGGTCTTGAATATCTTCCTGGTGAATATCTTGAAATAGATATCTTGACAGCGTGCAGCTAATCCAGCATCTTCCAAGGAGAGTTCCAGTTGTTCTCAAGCCCACCCTGAAAGACAAGATAGAGGAGCTTGAAAAGTTGGGAATAATCAAGAAAGTGACAACTCCTACAGATTGGATTAGCAGCACGGCAACAGTGAAGCAAACTGGAAAGCTGAGAGTATGCCTAGATTCAAAAAACCTCAGTAAAGCTTTGAAGAGATCTCACTGCCCCATGCCAACCATTGAAGAAACTGTACTGTAACTTGCCGAGACAAATATCTACTACCATAAATTAAAAAGTGCAGAAGATGGATTCTGATAGTGAAGTTGGATGAAAGCAGCAGTTTCCTGACTACATTCTGGATGTGGAAATGCCGGCGTTGGACTGGGGTAAACACAGTAAGAAGTCTCACAACACCAGGTTAAAGTCCAACAGCTTTATTTGGTAGCACAAGCTTTTGTTTAAATTAAAAGCTGGATAACAACCTCTACACAAGGCTTGTCCAACACACAGCGCCACCAAGCCTCTCTATCCAGCCTGCAGACCGATGTTCAAATTCTCAATAATTTTGAAGATTTTTCAAAGCCCTGCCCCTCTAGTCACAGGGTTCACACTCACCTCACCCCCCACACGTCAACACATTCACGCCAACCCATATAGTGGGTGAGAGTAAGTGAATAAGTACCCTGGCAGTGAGCTGGAAAAACACAATTTGATCCTCTCACACTCCAATGGTTACCTTTATTAGAAACATAGAAAACTACAGCACAAAACAGGCCCTTCGGCCCCACAAGTTGTGCTGAACATATCCCTATTTTTTAGGCCTACCTATAACCCTCCATCCTATCAAGTCCCATGTACTCATCCAGGAGTCTCTTAAAAGACCCTATTGAGTTTGGCTCCACCACCACTGACGGCAGCCGATTCCACTCGCCCACCACCCTCTGTGTGAAAAACTTCCCCCTAACATTTCCCCTGTACCTACACCCCAACACCTTAAACCTGTGTCCTCTCGTAGCAGCCATTTCTACCCTGGGAAAAAGTCTCCGAGAGTCCACCCGATCTATGCTTCTCAACATCTTATATACCTCTATTAGGTCTCCTCTCATCTTACGTCTCTCCAAGGAGAAAAGACCGAGCTCCCTCAGCCTATCCTCACAAGGCATGCCACTCAATCCAGGCAACATCCTTGTAAATCGCCTCTGCACCCTTTCAATCTTTTCCACATCCTTCCTGTAATGAGGCGACCAGAATTGAGCACGGTACTCCAAGTGGGGTCTGACGAGGGTCTTATATAGCTGCATCATTATCCCCGGACTCCTAAACTCAACCCCTCGATTGATAAAGGCCAGCACACCATACACCTTCTTAACCACCTCCTCCACCTGCGGGGCCGATTTTAGAGTCCAATGGACCCGGACCCCAAGGTCCTTCTGATCCTCTACAGTACTAAGAGTCTTTCCCTTTATATTGTACTCCTTCGTCCCATTTATTAATTGCTCAATATTTTAAATGATCAATTTATTACTTTGAAATTGCTCTGCTTGCTCAGGAAGTTGTTTCTTCACACCTCCACATTTTATTGAAATTCATGTCTAATGTTGTGCCAAACTTTATCTTTCTGAAATTTGCTGATCAGCCCATGAAGTGAGAAAAAAATTGAAATGTGACCTCTCACAGGAAAAGGTTGGACAAACCTGCTCTACTCACTCATTGCAGAGGATGTTCAATGGTATTGGGGCACAGACCAAGAATCAACTTTCACTCACATCAAATAACTAGTGATGACAACTCCAAGGCTGAGGAACTTCAATGTCAATGATGAGGTCATCTTGCAGTGTGATGCCACCAACGCACATCCCTCATGAGACAAGGACAATCAGTGATATTTACATGCAGGGTGCTAATGAAAACTGACACCTCACACAGATTGAAAAAGATTGTCAGACTATTGTCTTTGCTTGTGAGTACTTTACTCAGTACCCGTTTGCGAGAGATAAAATGACAATAGAATCTGACCACAAGCCACTTAAAGGGATTTTTCTGAAACAACTTCTATCTGCGCCAAATCATCTTCAAAGGATGTTATTTTATTTGCAGAGATATCATGTGGCAATGAATTACAAGCAGGAGAAGCAGATGTACACCGCTGACATGCTGTCAAGAGCTGTACTCCCTTTGAAGAAAGTTGATGATGTGAGTACAGAGTGTGAAATCTTCCAAATTCAACAAGTAGCAACAGCATGCCATTCTCTGAAAGTCATCAACCCAGCAGAGAAATTGGTTGGGATTTTTCAGTTGCGCCCACCTCAAGACTGGAAATTTCTGCTCAAGGTCAATGGACCTTTAAATGGTCCGCCAAATTGTCCATCCCACCCGTGATGATTTCCAAGGTTGGCGGGGGACCGGAAGATTTACCCCATTGAATCTGACAGACAAACGTCTTGCTCAGACCAAGCAAACTATACAACGAGAAGTAACTCTCCAGATGGGATTTTCCTGTCCCGCCCACCACAGGAATCATGCAAAGGTCTATTGACCTTGGACGGGATTTTCCGGTCTTGAGGCAAGTATAGTCGGAAAATCCCGCAGCCCAAATGCTCTAGAGATTAGTGATGAAAGGATGGTTGGAAACCTTCAAAGCCAAACCTACTGCTATTATAGAGTATTGGGCATACATGAATGAACTGAGTGTTCAGGATGGCATTCTGTGCAAAGGAACTAGAGTTACAATCCCGAGGGAGATGAGGAAAGAGATGCAGAAGCGCATCCACGCAAGCCATCAAGAAATCGATTCTGGCCTGAGGAAGGAAGACAAGTGCTCTGCTGGCCAAACATGAGGAATGAGATCAAGATCATATCAGCCAGTGCAGTGCTTGTCATGAACATCAAGCAAAGCAACCTAAAGAGCCACTCATATCCCATGACATCCCCGACAGACCATGGGTGAGCTTAGAATAGATCTGTTGGGTGGAATTTAATTAGACTTTTTCTAAGTGTGCAGCTAGCATGAAAACGCTAGTTCCTGATATGTTTTTCGGTGAGTTTTCATGCCCAATCAAATGCGTTCAGTCTTTGAAAATATGGGCTAGACTGTTCCGAGCTGCTAGAGGCAATGGGCGGGGCTTACTTCACCAGACAGCCAGCAGCTCAGATCTGAGCCACAAACTGCGCATGTGCAGGAAAAGCGGAAAAAAAACAGCTCTGCTGACAGAACCCCCAGGCCAGATACAGTCTCCCCCTCCCCCCACAGACTACAGAGACCCTTCCCCAACTGTACTGACCCCTTTATCACTCCCCACCCCACCCCCCCACCCTCCCTGGACTCCCTCGCACATGGCCCCGTCATCATACCCCTGGCCCCAATGGCTGACTGACATGACCCTCTCTCTCTCTCCCCTGCCCATGATCATCACAGAGACACAAATCCCTCCCCCCCACCTCCTCCATCAGCACACCTGCAAGTGCTGACTTGGCTTCCCCTCAATGGTAACAAGGCAAACTGCATTAATCTCGCTGGAATGTTCTATCAGGCACCTGGCTGGTCCAAACTGCCTGCAGCTGATCTGCCCTAACAAGGGACAACTCCATTAAAAACTCCAAGGATGGACAGACAGGCAGGCAGTGGAGGAAGAAAAGGCCTCCGGGAAGACAGCTCCCTGTTTTTTGAATGCCGATCTGGACAGGTTGCTGGAGGCAGTGGAGGCAAAGCAAGGCAGTCACTTCCCCTCAGCAGGACGCCGTCCCAGAGAAAGGGATGGAAACACAGCCTGGGAGCTGGTGGCTACATGCGTTAGTGCCAGGGCACTGGCCAGGAAAACCGTAGAGTAGTGCCGCAAGAAACTTTGCATCTTCCCCCTAAATGACCTCCAGATACACCCACCCCAGCACCATGCATGCTTTCAGTCCCTGACCCCCAAGCACCTCCCTCCTCCCCCCGCAAAAGTATCACAACCCTTGCCCTCTGAAGCCCTGAAACCCTGCAGGACTCGTGCCTTCAGATTTTTCAAGGCGCCTTCCATCCTCACAGGATGGAACCCATAACCGCCGGGAGCGGGCAAAGACAAGGGTTGGTGTGCCTCACCCACTTTGAGGAACGGCCACTGGAGCTTGTGGAAGAGGAGGGCATGTGGGCCATCAGTGATAGCATGGTTGGGCTGGAGCATAGAAGTGAGCACCTGCCAATCCTCCACTTGTTGGAGAAATCTCAAGTAAGTTGCATGCAGCCCAGATTCCTCTCCCCCCACCCTTGCATTTAACCTTGCATCCTGTGTTGCAGGAAGGGACCCCAACGCCCCTGGGCCATCTGGCATCGCGGCCCCCACTGCTGCTCCCACCCATCCTGCCCTTGACAGCTCGGAAGCCTCCTCAGAGGAAGTGGATGAAGGGACCTCCGAGGCCGGCACCAGTTTTGCGTCAGCTTCTGTCTCGCAACTGACCATTCCAGAGACTCTCACATCGGTGGGTCAAGTTAATGGCGAGTCATCTGGGTCAATCTCTGGTGTGCACGACATATCTGTTGATGGGTTATGGTGAGCAGGTGGGTAAGTGGAACTAAACCACTATCAGATCAGCCCTGATCTTATTGAATGGCGGGGCAGGTTCGAGGGGCTAGATGGCCTACTCCTGCTCCTATTTCTTATGTTCTTATGCCCAGAGGGAATGTCTGAGGCCTCTGGCACACAGGGGCCTACCGGAGGCGAGGACACAGCTGGCCCCAGGCTACATGCTGGGCCGCTGCGATCACTTCTCCCTCAGCTGCTGGAGATGCAGCAACAGAACCAGGGCTTGCAAGAGGGGCTGAAAGCAACCCTGGACTGACTGCGAGGCTGTTGGGAGGAGTCCCAAAGCTTTCAGCTGGACCAGCTATTGCCTGTCTTGTGTGGTTCCCAGGCCAAAACTGCAAGGGTGGCGTCCACAGTGGAAAGCCTTGGGCAAGAAATCCTTACCATGAGTGGCATGATCCAAACGATGGCAGAGTCACAGCAGGCCACAGCAGAGTCCCAGAGGGCCATGTCCAAGTCACAGCAGGCCACAGCTGAGGGCCTCAACAAGCTTCTCGAGATTCTGCTCGAGAAAGGCTTGAGAACTTGCAGGAGACCCAGTGGGACAGTGATGAGATACAGCGGGCTATGGCTGCAGCTTTGAGAATGTAGCCCACTCACAGAGGGTCGTGGCTGAGAGGCTGCAGAGCTTGCAGGAGACCTAGTGGGACAACACCGATACACAGAGGGCTAAGGCAGCAGCCCTTGAGAATGTGGCCCAGTCACAGAAGGTCAGGCTGAGGGGCTGCAGAGCGTAGCCCAGTCACAGAGGGCACTTGCTGCTGCCATTGACAGGCTATATTGGAGGGCCCCACCAGAGTAGAGCGGTCCAAGCACCTGAACCACATTTTGAGGAGCCCGACTCAGCCATCGCAGAGGGCTCGACCACCATGGTAAGAACGCAGGTGGTCCTCCAGGACTGGCAGGGCCAGGTAGTGCTGGAGCTTCTGGAGCTCACAGAAGAAGCACCGCCATCCCATGGAGTGACCCAGGGTCCCAGAGGAAACACAAGGGAGGATGAAGGGCTCGAGCCCGTGCCGGGGCCTTCCACCCAGGAGACTGCGGCTGTGGCTATACCTTCTGACTCCCCCCTTCCTGACACCGGGGCATCTCAGGGCAGCAGGATGAAGAGGGTGTCATGGATACCCCCATGACACAAGGATGCCGGCCAGGGTCCTCAAGGTCCACGTCCTCCAGAGGACGATCGCCAAGGGCATGACAGGCCATGGGGTGCAGTAGGCAGCTCTGACATACACCGTGGGGAGACACTGAGACATAGTGGTAGGCCACGTAAGGTTAAGAAGTTGTAGCGGCACTAAATGCCATGGGTGAAGGGCAACACTAGGTAGATAAAATATTTAGGCACTTTAGAGTCTCATGTTCACAGGGTTTTATATTATCAATTATTTTGAAAGCACTACTATTGGCACAATAAATGTTATTTCACCTCACACCTGTGACTAACTTGTCTCTAATTAGCCTCTAACAGGAATGTACTTACCCCGACGATCTCCAGAGGACCTACACGTTGATGTCAGTGGGGGAGGCCCTCAACACACTGCTCCTGAGAAAATCAAGGCGCTCAAATAATTCACTGACTACAGTGGGTGGCATGCATTGGCAGAGACTTACAGCATCTGCTATGGCATCCCCAGAACCCACAAGAGATTCCTCCCCCTAGGAGTCAGATTAGTTTGCACCAGGGCATCATCACAATGGCGCATAGCAGGTTGTCATCACACTCCTGCCTGCCACAGAAACTCACTAACACAGCGTACCCAGGCCCAGCACTCTGGTGTTGCAATGTTGCAGGAGATTGTAGGACTCCAAGGAGAGGGAAGGGAACGGAACCTACGTGTGACAACACAGGCTCCTAGTGACCAAAGCATGTGGTGATCAGGGCCTCCCTCGCCACTCTTGCATGCCTGATCCTTGCTGCCATCAGCCCTCCAGCGCCTGGGTGGTGTTGTTCATCATCATCGTCCTCCTCCTCTTCTTCCTCCTCCTCCTCCTGCTGGGTGGCCTCCTCACCAGCAACGCCCTGCTGGTCAGCCTCCACGTCCTCCTTCTCCAAAAGGTCTCCTCGCTGCTGCGGCAGGTTGTAGGGCACAGCACACCACCTCAATGCGGGATGATATCTGGGGGCTATATTGGAGGGCCCCACCAGAGTAGAGCGGTCCAAGCACCTGAACCACATTTTGAGGAGCCCTGTGCACCGCTCCACTATTGAACAGGTGGCAACTTGGGCTTCATTATATCAGTTCTCCGCATCAGTCTCAGGCCTCCACACAGGTATCATCAGCCAAGTCTGAAGTGGGTAGTCCACGTCCCCCACGAGCCATCTCGGAACCCTGGCCTCCCCTTCAAAGACATCTGGGACATCAGAACTCCTCAATATTAAGCTGTCATGCATGCTGTGGGGTGTCTGGCACAGAAGTGCATGATATTCAGCTGATGGTTTCATACCAATTGCACACTTATTCTGTTCATGAATCTTCCTGGATTCTTCACTGGGGCCTGGAGGGGATGTGGATGCAGACTATAGCTCCTTGCACGTTTGGCATCCCTGCAATGGCTGCAAATCCTGCAGCCCAGGCTTCCTGCTGTGCCTGGTCCAGGTCAAATTTAACATACTGGTCAGCCCACGGATCGTGACCTCCTTGACACACTTGTGGACGGACAGTTGGGAAATGCCACAAAGGTCTCCACTGGCAGTCTGGATGGACCCAGTGGTGTAAAAGTTGAAGGTGGCCGTCACTTTCACAGCCACCAGGAGGGGTGCTCCTCCGCGCCGCGAGGTGCCAGGTCCTGCAGTGAATGGCACAGGTTTCGTACTGTCTCCTTTTGGAGCCAGAGCCGTCAGTGGCACACGATGTCCAACAGTTGCCTGAAGGACACTTGTGTGTGGAACTGCTGGGGTCTCCACTCCCTCCTTCACCTGCCCCCTTCCTCAGGATGAATGGTGGCCACACTCTGAGTCCAGCAGCAGTCTCCCTCTAGTCCTGCGAGTGGTAAGGTCTTGGCCTCCTTTGCAATTCATCCTCCTGCTCCTACTCCTCAGCTCCAGCAGCAACCAAAAGAACAGCTAGATCAATGGGTTGCATTGCAAAAGTCATCTCGTCAATCTGAAGAGGGGGGTGGAATTTGGGGAAGGGGAGAGACAGATGGAGAAGTTAAAGAACTCTGCTCGCCACCAGTCCAGCAACACACACTCCCCATACCTCCACCCACAGTCCCCAGTAACACACACTCCCATACCCCCCCACAGACCCCCAGAAACACACACCCATACCTCCACACTCCAGCAACACACACTCCCCGTACCCCCCACAGACCCCCAGCAACACACACTCCCCATACCCCCCCCCAGAGACCCACAGCAACACACACTCCCCATACACCAACCCTGCCCGCAGATCCCAGAATGGCAACACAGCAAACCCCCCCCCCATTAGCCACCCTCAATCACAAACAGACACCCAGAACCTATGCAGTAGTGGCCACAGACGGTGCTGCTTGACAAGTCCTGAGGCTGCAGCACTGCCACTTCAGAGAGTTTCCAGCCCATCCTCCACCTACAAGTACTTGTTGCCTGCACTAGCCTGCTATCTACACACTCCCCATTTTACCACCCCCCCACACTCGCAGCCCCCCCCCGACCCGAAACGCAACATGGCCACCACAAAACAACCCCCTCTGAGCATCACAGAGCAGTTTGAAAGCAGAGACTTACCTCCTCGCTCACCCTCACTGCTCAAGCACCTGAATCCGACTTTTATATATAAGGGGCGGGATTTTACAGCCTCACTCGAGCGAGACCGAAATTCCCACCTGAGGTCAATGGAGATTTCCATTTTTGGACCCTCGCCCACGCTGATTCTGTGGCGGGTAAGGTGGTAGAGTTCCAGTCAAGGTGTTTTCCTGACCGATCCGGCTGCAGTGAAAGAGGTCATTAAGGCAGGTGAGCTGGGACAATTGGGAGTGAAGCTCACTAATTACATTATGATGAATGCAAAGAAAATGCATATTGACATTTCACTCGTTTTCGGTGGGCTCCCGATCTCGCTGATTTTTTCTTCTCGGTAAAATGGGAATGGGCGCAAAAACGGGCACCATTCACACTAGTCACTTCATGCCCGAATTTACAAAATGTTCCTGCCGCAAAACAGGCACAATGAGGTTGTAAAATTCCACCTCTTCTCTCATTAGAACCATCTCATCACCATTGACGACTATTCAGATTACTGGGAATTAGACAAGTTGACATCAATGAGATTGGAGAAGGCCTGAAAGCACATTTTCAGTTTACGAGTGAATTGAGACACCTTGTAAATGATTGGGGAATTCAGCATTGCAAATGAGATCAACCATTCCCCAACATTGACAATGAATCAACAGCAACCATTACCACAACAACAACACTTACCACTGCAGCAAACAAAGAGTCATGGTTGAATTGGACAAAGAACCCTCATTGTTTAAGCTCAAAAGACTATTTTATTTGATTTGATTTATTATTGTCACATGTATTAGTATACAGTGAAAAGTATTGTTTCTTGCGTACTATACAGATAAAGCATACCATTCAAGGAGAAAGAAACGAGAGAGTGCAGAATGTGATGTTACAGTCATAGCTAGCATGTAGAGAAAGATCAACTTAATACAAGGCAGGTCAATTCAAAAGTCTGATGGCAGCAGGGAAGAAGCTGTTCTTGAGTCAGTTGGTACATGGCCTCAGACTTTTGTATCTTTTTCCCGACAGAAGAAGGTGGAAGAGTATATGTCTGGGGTGCATGGGATCCTTAATTATGCTGGTTGCTTTGCCAAGGCATCAGAAAGTGTAGAAATAGAAAAGTACCTAGAAAGGATGGAATTCAAGTCAAACCACTTAAGCAAGGAAAATTCCATCTGCCGCCACACCTCATGACCTCCTCCTCTTTCTCTGTTGGAAGGTAGGATCCATTCCATAGGACATAGGTGATGCAAAACTCATCACATGATACAAAAACAAATGCAAAAGAGGATACGGCAACAAGTACTGGAGCACCTCATTCCTTAGCATCACTAAGAGGGTCTTTGCAAAGGTCAAGCTTAAAATAATTTATCTACTTACCAACCTATTGTATCCAGAACCAATGGTTTATGTGCTGGCAGATCTAGTGTGGATTTTTAAAATTAATTCGTGGGAACTAGCTTGCCCATTCCTAATTGCCCTTGAGAGGGTGGTGGTAAGTTGCCTTCTTGAATCTCTGCAGCCCATGATGTAGGTACACCCATGGTGCTGTTAGGGAGGAAATTGTTAGGGAACACCCATTGTGCTGTTAGGCAGGATTTTGACTCGGTGACAGTGAAGGGACAGTGATATATTTCCAAGTCAGAATGGTGTGTGGATGCTGCCAGAGCTTATCCAGCATTTTCTGTTTTTATTTCCTCGATAGAAGGTTTAGGCTGCCTTTCAATAGGGCTAGACATTCTCAATATTGAGCCCCTTGATAATTCATGCTGCCAAATAAAGTAAATTAATTACATGGTCACTGATTTGCTTGACAGAATTCATGCTGAGAAA
Source organism: Mustelus asterias (assembly GCF_964213995.1). NCBI lineage: Eukaryota > Metazoa > Chordata > Chondrichthyes > Carcharhiniformes > Triakidae > Mustelus > Mustelus asterias. The sequence continues at coordinate 49,481,172 of NC_135815.1, read as the reverse complement.
GACTTTCTTGCAATAAAATGTAAATTAGAGAATCTAAAAATTGACCTTTAGAAACTTAATTGTATTTAAATAAAATTGCTTTTGGAAAATTTAATTAGAATGACAGCAGATTATTGAATATGTTTATTTTTTATAAATTGGTTAACTAAAGGATTCCTTATTCCCGTACTGTGAATAGATAGTCAAATTAGTTTTGTTGCACTGATTGCTTTGAATTTGTTCAACAGAATTGTTTCAGATGAGAAAGCAGACTGTTAGCCAGTAATATTTAGGAGCTTGACACCATACATTTTATAAACCAGCAAAATGATAATTATTTAGCCTGATTCTTAGTGCTTGAAGTGCAACAGTGGGCTGATAGTGAGTAAGGTGGGAGGAGATTTGTGTGGGATATAACACTGACATGTATCTGTTAGGCAAAATGACCTGTTTCGGTGTTGTAAAATTCTATGTAATTTTATGCTCTGCAGGGACTATTTTGTTGAAAACTCAGCATTACCCCATTTGTGTGTGAAAATAAGGTTTCTGTGCTTTCTCAGCGAAGTATTACCAACAAAGCAGCAGATCTGAGGATTTTTTTCAGTTTGTGTGTTTTAATGATATGGACTTCAGAATGTAAATACTGAAGTGACAAAAACCAATGAAGCATTCTGGGTTACCAACGACATTTGCACAAAAGATAATTTAACTCCTTCAGTGTCTAGTTCTTAAAGCCAATATCGCAAAGGGATCATAAATAAACACCAGAAAGTAACTAGCTGGGGATTTAATATTAATTTCTGAAAGGATATTTGGCATGTCATCTCCTCATTAAGTATTTATATATATATATTTTTAAATCACCTATCTTCCCTCTGATCTCATTGCAACAATGGGAAAATTCTATTGTCTTTCAGTGCCTATCCAAAATGAGTATTGTCTTATCTATTTTGGGCATACTATCTTAAAAATATTCTTTGTTAGATATGTGACACTTTATTTGATTCAACACCAGGTATTCTAGTTACATTATGCCTGTTTCTTCCATTGTTTTGTCTCCAGCTTTAATTTTCCTTATTTTGCATTTGGGCGATACCTCTCAATTGTGGATGTTCTTGCAGCAGCAGTCTCAGAATTCTGAACAAAGATATTATGCTGGATATATCTTTGCTTTTTCTAAAGGAAGATCTGAATAAATAAGAAGGGGAATTATATCATAGAATCCACCTAACTCATATATCATAGAATCACTACAGTGCAGAAAGAGGCCATTCGGTCCATCGAGTCTGCACCGACCAGAATCCCACCCAGGCCCTATTCCCATAACCCCATATATTTACCCTGCTAATCCCCTGACACTAGGGTCAATTTAGCATGGCCAATCAATCTAACCTGCACATCTTTGGAGTGTGGGAGGAAACTGGAGCTCCCAGAGGAAACCCATGCAGATACAGGTAAATGTGCAAACTCCATACAGTGACCCGAGACTGGAATGGAACCCGGTTCCCTGGCACTGTGGGGCAGTAGTGCTAACCACTGTGCCGCCCCAAATATCTAAGTCTGTCATTCTGCACCTATTTTAGTCCATCACAGATACATAGATAACAAGGTGTACCGATATTTACATGTTAGAAGAGATCTGCTTGCACCAGCTACTCACAGGAGTCTATCCCAGACACCAGCTCCAATGAATTCTCCGATGTAGAATCGAAGAGGCATCACAGCTTTCACCCACATCTTCTAACACTGCTGACACACACTTTATTTAGTTTATTTATTTATTAATCACAAGTAGGCTTACATTAACACTGCAATGAAGTTACTGTGAAAATCCCCTGGTTGCCACACTCCAGCGCCTGTTTGGGTACACGGAGGGAGAATTTAGCATGGCCAATGCACCTAACCAGCACTTCTTTCGGATTGTGTGAGGAAACTGGAGCACCCGGAGGAAACCCATGCAGACACAGCGAGAACATGCAAACTCCACACAGACAGTGACCCAAGTCGGGAATCGAACCCGGGTCCCTGGCGCTGTGGGGCCACAGTGCTAATCATTGTGCCACCGTCCCACCCCACCCGGGTGAGACTTAGTATTAAAGAGGCATCAGGATCACAAGCTGGTGAGCACCTCACACTGTCAGATCCACGGAGGCAGCAGATTAACCTGCTCAGGCCTCGGGTGGTAAGAAGGGAGCACCTCCCTCAGTCTCCCTTTCCTTAATGAGGCTCCCCAATATCTGTCCACACTCTGGATGTCCCCTATCCCTCTAACCTTTGCAACTTGGTCCCCATTCCCTTGCCACCCTCACCTCACATGAACCCCCCCCACCCGAGCACTTTATGTTGTACTGAGTGTAAGACAACTGCATCCATGAAAGGCTGGTTGCTCACCCCAAAACCTCCTCGATCTGCTCTCAGCAAGGCTGCTAGTCATTGGTTAGTATACTCTGAAAGTACTTAAAGAGGATCCTGTTTATTTCTCTGAAATTGATACTTGAGATGCTGAAATCTGAACTTGTTCATGCTCTGACACGAGCTAGTGATCAACAAGTCGATTGTTCCCTGTTTTAATTCATTCCTTGCTAATCTACATGGGCATTTCTCACCTTTCTATCAATTTCTACCAGGTATCTTCTGATTCCACATATTTGTGCCACCTTTCCCACATCCCATTGTTGACTTGTGAGAAGGGATCAGAGCACATACTAATTTTGCCTGAAAATGTATTCCTTTTTATTTGTATTATACTGACATTTTTGACTGAACTATTTATGTTCAACTTTAACAGTCAAATTTGGTAGAACCAAACTCAAAAACATCATTCTCTTCATCGAAAGTTCAGCAGGTGTATAGCCTGTAGTGGTATGGAGTTGTTCTCTACTTTAAACTAGCCAGCCACTGCTTCATGCTGAAATTTGAACATACATGCAACACTTGTTTTTTGAATGGTGCTTTATTGAATCCTGATAGCAAAGAGGGATAAGGAATAAATGATACCATTTTGCTTCATGGAATTTTAGAATGGAGTAATGAAGGCCATTATCTGATTCAATCTCCTCAGGTAATCCATGGCAAATAAAAAGAGATCGTAATTCATCTATTGTTCATTCAACATTGCAGTTTTAATCCATGTGCTTTACTTTGATCCACTTTGAGTGACTATCCGTGAGCACCAAGAAATTATCCTTCTCCTTTTCACAAAAGTTTACAGAGACCAAGTTCCATCAGAAAGCCATCGAACCAGCTACAAGTCATCTAAGCTGCCAAGATAATAAATAGCAATACCTAGAAAGTAGGAGAAGGACACCCCCAATCTGTTCCAATTTTGAGTTCACCTCAGAACAAACCTGGAAATTGGACTACAAGAATCCTTGCATTGAATCTTCTGCTTTACAAGACCTTCACTGCAACTAAAACATCAACTCTTCTAAGAAATTACAGACCAGGCATGAAAGAGACTGAGACAATCATAAATTGTGGTAGTATTGTTTTACCTTCAAGTATATCTGGTCTTTGCGTGTGCGATAGTTTGAGAATTGAGTGAGTGAGATGTCATGTTTTAAATGTCTAGGAAAAATGTGGGATAATAAATAGCCTTTATTTAAAAACTCACATAAAGCTTGCTGCTGGAAATTATTTAATTTGGGACAACCACTCTGAGGATAAGAAAATGCACAGCTTTTACACACAAACATATTGATTCATGGGCACTAAAAAGAAACAGATAAATTCTATCCATTCATAATGGAACAACCTGCAGCCTTCAATGTGCACGATGATGTACTATTAATTTACCAACACCTTTGATCATGAGTCCCTGTAATTTGAGTGTTTGCTAGTGGTACAGAGGTGGTGCAGTCTGATCTTCTCTTCACTGAAACACTCTGGATTCACTTCAAGATTGTGAACTCCATACATTAGGCATCACTATTTTCCATTACCACTGGAATGAGTTCACTTTCCTGCTTTGCCTTCGCTTGGGAAGCAGTTCCAATATGGCCTATGTTTTGGCATTTAAAGCATTTAGTATTTCCATACTCGGACTGTGAAATTGTGGCTGGCATTACAGCAATAACAAGTCACTGAACTATTATCATCTGCATTCTTCTGGCCAAGTGTCTCTATTTTGGGTTTGGCAGAAGCCTTCTGACTGGGCAGAGCTGTACTAGTCACTTGCATGGGACAAAATTCCTAAGCATTCTTTGATGCTATAATAAAAGCTATCTTGCATGCTAGATTGGATACAATATTTTTTGTGTTTAGTTATTAAGTTTATTTATTAGTCACAAGTAGGCTTACATTAACACTGCAATGAAGTTACTGTGAAAATCCTCTAGTTGCCACACTCCAGTGTCTGTTCGGGTACACTGAGGGAGAATTTAGCATGACCAATGCACCTAACCCGCACATCGTTGGACTGTGGGAAGAAACCGGAGCACCCAGAGGAAACCCACGCAGACACAAGGAGAACGTGCAAACTCCACTCAGACAGTGACCCAAGCCAGGATTGGACTTGGGTCCCTGACGCTGTGAGGCAGCAGTGCTCCCTTTAGTAACTTTAGTTGGGTTTTTTTGTCCATAAATCCAAACACAAATCTGTTTCATAATAGAAGGTCTAAGAATGAGCCTATTTTGCAATATACTGATCAATTCTTCAGTGCCATAATGAACTCAGCAAATGTTTTGCTACTTTTCTGGTTTCTGATTTTCTGTTTTTTGGATTGAAGTGCTCCTTGAAACTGACAATGGATCTTTTGTATGGCATTTTTGCCTTGTTAAGAGCAACAAGGTCTGTTTCCATGCCATTCACTTCTGGACCAAGCTCCATTAGCAAAATTGTTTTTCCTCTGCTCATGAATTACATAATTCTGAGTCTGAACCTCTTTAGCTTTACTTTTTGAGTGCTAAAATGTTATTAGTTCTGAAAAATACATAAATTATTTCAGTATTAACTGAATGATTCTTGAGCTCTCTCATATGTTCCTATCATTCCAATATATCCCATGGGCGCAATCACGTTCTCCCATTTCAGATTCAACATTGACGCAGTAATTTAACTGATTGTCTGCAACAGTGATACAGAATTCAAGTCAGCTTGGATAAAACAAAGTTACCTAACACTAGATGGACACTAAGACCCTGCAGCAGCCTATTCGACTGAATGTGCTATGCGATGTCAGGTAGCTAGCAGAACCCAGCTGAAATGTCCACCATCCGTGCAGGTAGATCATTACGCACCAGCTGATTTTGTTCATCACAGATGCTACTGCCAATTGCTGCCAATATTTTTGTACTTTGATCCCTTCGTCCTCATTGTCAAAAGTTGTTAAATACTGGGAGACATTTACAAAAGAAGAAAGACATGAAATGGCCGGTTCATATGTTTAATGGTGTCATTGTGCACTGTGCATTCACATAACATACAAATTACTCCTTTGGAGATAGGGTTTACTAAATACTTGCAAAGATCTCTTGCATGCATCCGCAGAGTGGATGCGTGAAATTGCACTTAGTGAATAATAGCTGCCTGCAAACATAAATTGCATGTAGCTGGAATGGCGCTGACACACATGACCCCAATAGAGCCGCATTTGACAGCAGGCCCACGTGTCAGTAGCTGTACCTCCAATAGATGCAAATTCTGGTTAGCGGCACCCAGCTATAAGTTATTCGCTGCTGGGCATGCCCTTGACACAAAAGGGATGAAGTCAAGGGCACCGGGAAATTGCAAGAGGCATTAGGGTGCCAAAGCACTGGCTTCTTTTTCTCTCCCAACTTTATGAAAACGACCCTCAGGCACAGATGACAGCGCAAATTTCTTGGTGTTTTCTTTTGAGGTAATGTTTGTGCTATCATATTTATAGAGTTGTATTTCACAGAATCACAGAATCACAGAAACCCTACAATGCAGAAAAAGGCCATTTGGCCCATCGGGTCTGCACCGACCACAATCCCACCCAGGCCCTACCCCCACATCCCTACATATTTACCCGCTAATCCCTCTAACCTACACATCTCAGGACACTAAGGGGCAATTTTAGCATGGCCAATCAACCTAACCCGCACATCTTTGGACTTTACTGCTCGTGTTCTATTTGAACCTTGCTTTTAATGCCTGTGGTCATTCTGAACTGTTCAAAATAATTTTATTATCGTGAACCATTTTAATATTACAACAGTTTATAACGTAGAAATAGTTATTTAACACAAATTGTATTCCAAGTCTTGCACAGCGTGCCTCAAGTTTACATTGTTCAGCAATAACCAACTAAAATATTTGCATTGAAGATTTGCTGCTAAAATTAAATATAACTTGTTTCATTTTGCTGCAGAAAGACAGGGATTTTGCCACTCTAGTCTTTTAGAAAGAAAATCTGCTTTTTTGAAATTATTCAGTGCCATATCATGTAAACCGGATTTTAAAGCATCATGTGCATTTTTCAAGTCAGACCATCTTGATTAAACATGCATTTAAAAATCACTTCAATCTTGTTAAAGGTCAGATAAATAAACCCCATTTAAGAAGTTTGATTCGTCATGATAAAAAGTTACATTTAACAAATAAAACTCAACATTTAACATGCTGCTTTTGGTCCCTTCTTGGAATAGTGGATCTGATCCTGAGAATGCTTGATGCTTGCTAATACCAGCTCTGAAAAAATCCATTTGAAATGTGGTGATGTTTTTAGTCAATCATTCAAATTTTTCAGTATGTGCCTGGCACTTGAAGAAGGTAATGTTAGAAATCTAGAAGAGTATACGACTAGTAGGAAGGAACTAAAGAGGGAAATTAGAAGAGCCAGGAGGGGACATGAGAAGGCCTTGGCAGACTGGATAAAAGAAAACCCCAAGACATTCTACAAGTATGTGAAGAGCAAGAGGATAAGATGTGAAGGAGTAGGACCTATCAAATGTGACAGTGGCAAAGTCTGTATTGAACCGGTTGAAATAGCAGAGGTACTCAATGAATACTTTGCGTCAGTATTCACAGTGGAAAAGGATCTTGGTAGTTGCAGTGCAGACTTGCAGTGGACTGAGAAGATTGAGCATGTGGGCATTAGGAAAGAGGATGTGTTGGAGCTGTTGAAAAGCATCAAGTTAGATAAATCACCGGGACCGGATGGGATGTACCCCAGGTTACTGTGGGAGGCGAGGGAAGAGATTGCTGATCCTCTGGCGCTGATCTTTGCGTTGTCAATGGAGATGGGAGAGGTTCCGGAGGATTGGAGGATGGCGGATGTGGTTCCGTTATTCAAAAAAGGGAGAAGAGATAGCCCAGGAAATTATAGACTGGTGAGTCTAACCTCAGTGGTTGGTAAGTTGATGAAGAAGATCCTGAGAGGCAGGATTTATGAACATTTGGAAAGGAATAGTATGATCAGAAGTAGCCAGCACGGCTTTGTCCGAGGCAGATCATGCCTTACGAGTCTGATTGAGTTTTTTGAAGATGTGACTAGACACTTAGACGGGGGAAGAGCAGTAGATGTGGTTTATATGGATTTCAGTAAGGCGTTTGATAAGGTGCCCCATGCAAGGCTTATGGAGAAGGTGGAGGGGCATGGGATACAAGGGGACGTTGCTTTGTGGATTCAGAACTGGCTTGCCCACAGAAGGCAAAGAGTGGTTGTAGATGGGTCTTTTTCAGAGTGGAGGTTGGTCACCAGTGGGGTGCCCCAGGGATCTGTTCTGGGACCCTTGCTCTTTGTGATTTTTATAAATGACCTGGATGAGGAAGTGGAAGGATGGGTTGGCAAATTTGCTGATGACACAAAGGTTGGAGGTGTTGTGGATAGTGTAGAGGGATGTCAGCAGTTGCAACGAGACATAGATAAAATGCAAGACTGGGCGGAGAAGTGGCAGATGGACTTCAACCCAGATAAGTGTGTGGCGGTTCATTTTGGCAGGTCGAATAGGATGGAAGAATATAATATTAAGGGTAAGATGCTTGGCAGTGTGGAAGAACAGAGGGATCTTGGGGTCCGGGTTCATAGGACGCTCAAAGCGGCGTCGCAGGTAGAGGCTGTGGTTAAGAAGGCGTATAGATTACTGGCCTTCATCAATAGAGGAATTGAGTTTAGAAATCGGGAGATAATGCTGCAGCTGTATAGGACCCTGGTCAGACCCCACCTGGAGTACTGTGCCCAGTTCTGGTCGCCTCATTCCAGATAGGATGTGGAAGCCATAGAACGGGAGCAGAGGAGATTTACGAGGATGTTGCCGGGATTAAGTGGTATGCCTTATGAGGATAGGTTGAGAGAGCTAGGGCTATTTTCCTTGGAGAGGCGAAGGATGAGAGGTGACCTGATAGAGGTGTATAAGATGTTGAGAGGTATTGATAGAGTGGATTCTCAGAGGCTTTTGCCCAGGGCTGAAATGGTTGTCACGAGAGGCCACAGGTTTAGGGTGCTGGGGAGTAGGTATAGAGGAGATGTTAGGGGTAGGTTTTTCACTCAGAGGGTGATGGGTGCGTGGAATCGGCTGCCGGAAGTGGTGGTGGAAGCGGATTCGATTGAGTCTTTTAAGAGACTTTTGGATAGGTTCATGGAGGTTAGTAAGATAGAGGGTTATAGATGAGCCTAGAAGGTAAGGAAATTGTTCAGTGCAACTTGTGGGCCGAAGGGCCTGTTTGTGCTGTAGCTTTTTCTAAGGTTGTCAGGACTATCAGCGCAGACTCTAGCGGAGTGGGTCACACACTGCAACTTCCGATTTTTTGGCGAACGTCTGCACACCAGATTGCCATTATTGGGACCGCTAAATCTGGTCAATGAGTCCTTTGTACCAGTGTTTACTAAGAGGATACTGACAACATATTGGTAGAAGTGGAGATGGTAGTTGGAATGAAAATTGATTAGTAGGATGTGGGTTATACTTAAGAGTGGATAAGTTGACTGTCCTGGATGGCTTGCATCTCAGGTTGCTTGGGAAGTTGAGGTGGGGATAGCAGAAGGGCTTGCTTTAATCTTCTAACCTTTCCTAGTTAAGTGGAGAGGAGTCAAAATATTAGAAAGTGGTAAATGTGACACCCTTGTTCAAGAAAGGGTGTATGGACATTCTATAACTACAGATTGGTCAGTTTAGCATTAGTGGTGAGGTTTTAGAAACAATGGGGGTGGGGGGGGAGGTGGGGGGAAGTAATATGCACTTGGAGAAGTTTGAGTTAATTAAGGAGAACCAGCATGAATTTGTACGAATAAGATGGTGTTTGTAACAAAGAAGGTTAACAAAGAAGATTCAGTGAATGCCATGGCCTGAATTACAACGTGCAGCTCCTGCATATCAATCTGGGGCGTATTCCATGTGCATAGATCCCTGAAAGTTGGCACCCAGGTTGATAGGGTTGTTAAGAAGGCGTACGGAGTATTAGCTTTTATTGGTAGAGGGATTGAGTTTCGCAGCCAGGAGGTCATGTTGCAGCTGTACAAAACTCTGGTGCGGCCGCACTTGGAGTATTGCGTACAGTTCTGGTCGCCGCATTATAGCAAGGATGTGGAAGCATTGGAAAGGGTGCAGAGGAGATTTACTAGGGTGTTGCTTGGTATGGTGGGAAGGTCTTATGAGGAAAGGCTGAGGGACTTGAGGTTGTTTTCGTTAGAGAGAAGGTTAAGAGGTGACTTAATAGAGGCATACAAGATGATCAGAGGATTAGATAGGGTGGATAGTGAGAGCCTTTTTCCTCGGATGGTGATAGCTAGCACGAGGGGACATAGCTTTAAATTGAGGGGTGATAGATTTAGGACAGATGTCAGAGGTAGGTTCTTCACTCAGAGAGTAGTAAGGGCGTGGAATGCCCTGCCTGCAGCAGTAGTGGACTCGCCAACATTAAGGGCATTTAAATGGTCATTGGATAAACATATGGATGATATTGGAATAGTGTAGGTTAGATGAGCTTTAGATTGGTTTCACAGGTCGGCGCAACATCGAGGGCCGAAGGGCCTGTACTGCGCTGTAATGTTCTATGTTCTATTCCTTGCAGGCGTTGCCTGTCTTTTATCAGGACCTCCTCACGGTTTGGAACACGGTCGCCTCGCAACGCAGTTCTCCCCCGTCAGGAGTAGTGGCTCTCGAGCGGGAGCTGCTACTCAGGAATCCGCTCCTCCAGCCGTATAACTTCAGGTGGCTGGTGGAGAGGAGGGCCGTGGACGCCGGGGTGACCAGGATCGGGGACGTGCTGGATGATGGAGGAGCAGGCTGGATGAGCCCCCATGTGCTGACTGAGCGCGTGGGGGTGGCATGCGGCCAAAGCCATCCAAGACCTTAGGACAGTCGTGCTTGGCCCCGAGTGTGCACACGGTCTCCAGGTGGCGCAGGCGTGCGGTGGAATCCCGCCCGAGCGTTCCCCTGCTCGGATGGAATTTCACATTGGCCCAAAGCCTTGATCCCCTCGGGGTCAGGTGCCCCACATGTGCCGCCTCACGGAAATGTCCTCCGTGCCTTTTTCCACCGCACGGAGGAGTTTCCTGTAGGGGCTGCTGCTGCACATCTTCCACTACCGTGTCCTCGCCTTTAGCCCGGATACACCTTGGCAGGCCTTGTTGCCGCTGGGCGGCGGAGATCCCTCTATGGAGGGACCTCCCCCAATTATCTTAGGAACCTGGGGTGGAGGGTGCTGCACGCAGCAGTACCTTACAACTGTAGGTTTTTCTGGTTCACGGGCTCCCAAGCTTGCCCCTTCTATGGTCTTGTGGAATCCGTGGCCCATGTCTACGTTTCATGTCTTAGGTTGCACTCCCTTTTTTTCCTCAAAAACCTTTTACTGGTGTTTTGTTTGCACTTCAGTCCCACGCTCCTGATCTACGGGCACCTGATGCGGAGAGGGGCGGGTCGGGATGGCAACCTCCTCGTGAACCTGCTCCTGGGCCTGGCAAGACACGCCATCAATAGGTCCAGGCAGCGGGCGATCGACAGGGCCGTCCATCCTGACTGTCTGCCCCTCTACCGCGGCTACATTCACGGCCAGGTGTCGCTGGAGAGGGAGAATGCGGTGTCCACGGGCGCAGTTGATGTCTTCCCTGCCCGCTGGGCACCACAGGGACTGGGGTGTATTATTGACCCCGACAATCACCTCTTGATTTCATGTTTTAAGTTTCCTTTGCACTTTGTTTTTTGTTCGGGCTGTTCCCCCTCCTTTTGGGGAGCTGCCCCTTTTACTTTGTCCTTATGTTAATTTGAGTTAGTTTATTTGGTTCATAAAGAATACCGGTGTTTACTAAGAGGATACTGACAAGATATTATTAGAATTGGAGATGGTAGCTGGAATGAAAATTGATTAGTAGGATGTGGGTTATACTCAAGGGTGGATAAGTTGACTGTCCTGGATGGCTTGCAGCTCAGGTTGTTTGGGAAGTTGAGGTGGGGATAGCAGAAGGGCTTGCTTTAAACTTCTAACCTTTCCTAGTTAAGTGGAGAGGAGCCAAAATATTAGAAAGTGGCAAATGTGACATCCTTGTTCAAGAAAGGGTGTACATTCTATAACTACAGATTGGTCAGTTTAGCATCAGTGGTGAGGTTTTAGAAACAATGGGGGGTGGGGGAAGTAATATGCACTTGGAGAAGTTTGAGTTAATTAAGGAGAACCAGCATGGATTTGTACCAATAAAATGGTGTTTGTAACAAAGAAGGTTGACAAAGAAGATTCAGTGAATGTCTTTCATATGGATTTTTAAAAAGTGTTTTACAAAGTACTACATCAATGGCTGGCTAACACAATTAAGGCTCATTGGTCATTGTTAGTTTGGATTTTTAAAAAATGGCTTAAGAGCAGAAAACGAGTCATGGAAAATGGTTGTTTCTCAGTCTGTAGGATGGCAGACAGTAAGTGTTCCCTTAGAGTCAGTGCTAGGACCACTGCTTTTTTAATATACATAAATGACTTGGGGAAATGTAAAATTTCAAAATGTATCTAGAATACTGAAATTGAGGTGTGGCAAACAATGAGGAAGATATCACTTGACTGCAAGAGTACATAGATCAGCTAGCAGATGGAATTTAATACAGAGAAGTGAGAGGCAGATTTACTTTGTTAGTAAGGATTGAGAGGGGCATTGTATGCTGAATGGCACAGTTCTAAAGTGTACAGGGACAGAAGGATCGCAAAGTACATTTGTATAAATCTTTGAAGGTGGCAAGGCATTTTGAAAGTAGTTTGCAAAGCACACAGGATCTTAGGGTTTCATAGATTGAAGTATGGATTACAAAAGCAGGAAGTTATGCTGCATCTTTATTAAGACCTGGTAAAACCACAACTGGATTATTACAAACAGTGCTGGTCACCACACTTTCGGAAGGATGTGAAGATCCTCGAGAGGTTGTAGAGATTTTCCAGAATGATTCTGGGTTTCAGATATTTGAGCTTTAAGGTTAGGTTGGAGAATTCTCCTTGGAGCAAAAGAAGTTGTGGGGTCTAATAGAGGTGTACAAAATGACAGACTTGGAAAAAATAAAAATATTCCCATAAACTGATGCCACAAAGACTTGGGGATACAGGCTTAAGGTTTAGGGCAAAACTTACAGGGGGATATGAGGAAGAACATTTTTACGCAGCGAATGGGAATGACTGAATTAGTTGGCCCATGAGGATAGTGGAAACGGAGATGATCAATAATTTCAAAAATAAATTGGATAGGCACAAGAAAAATGAACTAGCATGACTACAGGTATGGAGAAGGAGAATAGGACTGATTATGTTGCTCTACAAGAGTGCTGCATGTGCTTGATGGGCTGAGTGGCCTGTACCATGATGACTCCAGCCCAGAGGGCAGGAATGGAAGGTGGTGCAGTGATGTTGGTAAGTTTGTATTAAACTAATGTAGAAATAGGTGGGAGTCAGTAAAATAGCATAGTGTCATTTTAAGGGATTTCTGAAGCAGTGAGCCCCCACACCCCATGGGCAAACTGCCAGCTTCATGGAGGCAGCCACTCTGCAACAGTCCAAGAGCCAGCATTACCTTAGTCTCCAGGTCCACAGAGAATGCCACAGGCAGAGCCCTTGGTCCCAAAAATCCTCCGAGGAGCATACCCTCCAATTGACAGGACTCCCCCCCCCCCCCACCCCCCCTGAATTTTAATTTGTACCTATCTCTACAAGATCTTCAAATGGCCTCAATGGTGTCCACTTCTCCCAGTGCAACGGCTGGGGCTTCGGAGCTGTGACAGCATAAGGAACCCACCTGCCGCAGGCCTGTAGGTGACCATTTAGGAGGCTGCCCACAGTAAAAATCACTGAATCAATCCTACTGCCAGCAAGTGAAGGTTTGGGACCCATGTTTAAACCTAATGTCAGGGTTCCAAAGCCTGCAGCAAAATTCAGCTCCATGACTTAATCCCTTAATATCCTTACTTCTAATTAGGTGTTCATCTCCCTTTCAAACATTTCACCGGTGTCTGTTTTTATGGCCATCTCAGTCAGTTCCATATCTTCAGAGCCATTTTTGTGAAGACATTTTCTTGTATTTGGTGTCAACCTGTGTTTGGATTTTAAAGATATATTCCCTTGTTCTGGATTCTCTTAAAAGAACAACGTTCCCTACCTACTTTCCCAATACTCTTGTGTTTTAAACACTTTAATCACATCACCCCTAGCTTTGGAGAATAAGAAACAAGTTTAGATTGTTTCAATTCACTGCTAATTTCAGAGAATGTTAATTCAAATCCCACCATGGCAGTTTGACCATTTGAATTCTGTTCATAATCTGGAAATAAAAAGCTGGCATCAGTGATTATAAAACTGTCAGATGTTATAAAATAAAGACCCAACTGGTTCATTAATGTACTTATATCTTTTGTTGGTTCTGAGTCTTTTTATGCGAGTCCTGCCCTATAGCAACTCAGCAAACTCAACTGTTGCCTGAAATGGCCTAGTATGTCATTCCTTTGTATCAAACAAGTAAAAGGTTGACTGTCATCTTTCTAGTGCAACTAAGGATGGGCAATAAATACCAGTAACATTCACATCCCAAAAAAAGATTGTGGAAAATCTTGAGAAACTGAGGAGTCAGTCAGTCAGAATTTTCCTTCCATAATGTACAAAACATCTTGTGGGGCTGTCTGACATCATCCCAACATGCAAGTTGGTATGCAGTCTATTCTTGTATCTCTAAGTATTTTATTTCTTCTTTCTTGTACTGGAATTGGAAAGGCGGTGGTCATTTAGAAGTACTGCTCGATGGTATCTGTGCATATTTGAAGGGATTGAAATCCTTTGTCTGTAAAAGTCTTGTGAGGTCCAATACCTAGTGGGAGCATAAAATAGCACAAAACCTAATGTCCCTAAGTCACCTCTTGCTACTTCACTCAGATAAATTAAAAAATGTCCCTCCCATTAGGGTGGGATGCGTCGTCCAACAATGGGAATGACACTTTTGGAGCAGAACAAGAGGCCTTTTCCTATTCTTTTGGTTATCTGACTGGACAGTGCTTGAAGGTGCATTTTCTAAAAAAAAATGCAGCTTTGATACAAGTTGTGAAAAATGGCTGCTAAATGTTACATTTGTAGAATGTGGATTCTAGGTTGGATACTAGATTGGTTACATGGTAGACAGGAGGTGGTTTTTAATCCCATCAGCTCTGCTTGGCATCCACTGCTCTTCACCATTCTTAATGGTCAACACGGCATTGGCAAGAGCATCAACAAGTTTGCTGGTGGCCTGCAGTTAGGGAACTACATTAATTAGATGCTGAGCAGAAATTCCTAGAAGTTTGGAGATCCATTAACAGTATCATGATGCTGTTACAAAAATATATAAACTGGTGTTCATCTCAGGAGTATAGTCCTTATCTTGTACAAGGTTTTGAACTGGTTTAGTCTAGAATACTGTCTCCAATTGTGGTTCCTTCACAAAGTGGGGTACAGAGACTCTGAAAAATATTCAAAGGAGGCCCACTTTCTTGATAATTAGTTTTTAAGAGTCTTAAGGTGTCAGGTTCAGCTTAGAGAACTGGACTTTTTTACTCAAGTACAGATTTTGTGGAGATATGATTGGGGTCTTTAAAATAACAATGGGATTGGATTCTATCCAAGTGGTCAAGTCTCAACATTCCTTAAAATACATGTTTTATGATAAGATTTTTCTGGCCAGTAGCATTTGCAACTGACAGATTTAGGCAGGACATTAACATCTAGCTGACAAAAGTGGCCATATAAATTTTAGATCCAGTTCAGGTCTGATCAGTGTCAACAATTTAAAACTCTGTAATTTGGCAATTATTGGGCACCCTCAAATGCAACAAGGATTACTGGTATGGAAAATTAAAATATTGATGCACATAACTTACATCACTTTAGATTATACATATTATTGTTAAACATTTCAATCTTGTATCAAATCTACTGAAGTTGAATTCCTGAAAAATCAGCAAGGGTCTTTCAAAGGGTGATAAAGTTACTGAATTTGAAGCAGTTAGAAAGCAAATATGACGTTCCGAGGCAAAAGTTCCTATAATGTACACAAACTGCATTTAGCTCTAAAACAGAAGGTTTATTGAAACTTATACAAGAATACCCATGGCACAATAAGTTTTAAAAGCATTTAATGACATCGCACATTTTAACAGATAGGGTAAAGTCTACAGGTGCAGTCCCATACAACTGAAAGCCTGTTGTACTACATGACTACCGGCCCAGTCTTTGCAAGGATTCATTCCTATTATGTATCCTGATTGTGCAGTAAGATGACATTTTCATTACAATAGTTACAATGACAAATACACACTATGTATCAAATAGTAAGGTAATGTAGCAAAATTATGACACGCAGTGCTTTAGCCAACAAGCAAATAACCATTTGAGTAACTTTACTTTTCCAGATAATGAATCCCCACTTCAACACTTAACATCAATGCCTTGAAAGGTTTTAATATACATCTAAAGTTTTATACTTTGTACTAGAATTATTTGAAACATACAGTATAATGCAATTGAGCAACAAAGAAAAGAAAAGTTAAAATTACAGATTATTTAAAAGTGAATCAGTATACTAATTCATTCTTATATACCAACATTCTTTATTCTCGCTTGCTGCACAAAGACCCAGCAGTTTTTGTGAATATCTGCTGCCAGGCTAACATGATATTTTTTAATTAAAATGCAAATTAATGCACATTTGCCTTTTGTTATAGCAAAGATGATACAATATACTTTTTAAATAAATGGAAATTTCTACTAGCCAAGACTCAGGATAGCAACTTTAATAAATTGAATTGGACAAGTATTTTGGATCTTTTTAATACACTTTCCATGTGCACAATAAGAGTTTTCAAAAGCACCGCTGCCTTGCATTCCAGTAGCACATGGATGTAGGTTGTTTTATTTCCAAGACAGCCTCACAAAATTGAGGAGAAATTTTGATATTTGGACCCTAAACTACATACAAATCATCAACAACTGGTCCTTTCATTTTTAAATGAAAACTGCCCAATGCACCTCATTTTCTACAGATTAGCAACACACTGATGCTTTCTGTGAATTAAAATTAACTGGCTTGAGGAACATTAGGCACAGTGTGTAATGTATTGGTTCTAAACGCTCATGCTAGAGTTTTGTTGGTAATGTAAGAAGTGCAGGCTGCTGAGTTGCTCTACTTCTTCTTGCTAAACAGACTGAATCGTTTCTCTTTGTCTTTCTCTTTATCTTTCTCTCGTCTGCCAGGACTGGATTCACCAGCCAGCACGACACTGGCTGGCAGGGTCTGTGCACGGCTAGCTGCTGGGGTACTCTGGCTGCTTGGAATTGCCTCGCTCTTATCTGTAGACACAGCTGCAGTAATAGCTTGAATCCAGCTGTTCATTTCCTCCTATTTAACAAAATAAGTAGTCACCAAGTTAAAAGATGTTTTCATAGTACCGATATCAATACTCTGTCCTATTAATCAGTAAATAAATGGTGTGCGACTATAGACAAAGTGCATTACACTGGAATGGCTTTATACACTTAGGAAAAATTCAATTTAAGAAAAAAAAGGGTCGTATACACAGAAACAAATGCTGAAAAACTATCACAGATTCAGGAAGATGTTAATGAAGAATAAACTATCCAGTTTATTAAAATGCAAAACAAGAAAATAAATGCCTTATTTTGTTCATGGCAGATTTAGAAACTTACATCATCTTTGGCTTGGAAGAGATATTCATTGCCATCGCTCAGCCTGTTTTGAACAAAAAGACATGCATTATCTGTATTTGTTGTTGTTGCAACCTTAATCTAACAGCAGCAAAGTTCCAGGTTTGACTTACCAATTTTCAGCTGTGGTGGCCCCAAGCTAAGGAAGATAATAGTCTGTGTGTTTTGACAAGAGAGAGCAAGGATGCTCCGACAACCAACTAGCATGCTGATAGACACTTTCTACACAAAGAATTATGTAAAATGCGCAAAATACTAAAGGACAACTACTATTCATGGAACTCCATCAATATCTTCCGGAGGTGAGGACTGAATGGAAAATAGATTGCTACACGTCTGTGTGTACTTGGTAGCATATGCTTGGTTATTTGGAAAATACTAACATCTATAAGAAATGTTTTCATTTTTGCATTCATTTAAAATTCTTGGTTAAACAGAAATGTAGAATCATGCATTAAATGCTAACTTCTAATAATTTTTCTTAAATGCTGCTTTTCTCCATGTTATCAATAATTGGTAAGCTTGACCACATATCTTCTTCATTACAAAGAACAAAGAACAATACAGCACAGGAACAGGCCCTTCGGCCCTCCAAGCCCGCGCCGCTCCCCGGTCCAGGATTGAATCCTGAATCCAGGATCCCCGCCCAATTTTCCAGCCTATCTACATACCAATATCCTATCCACCGTGCTGTCCCTCACAGCTACGATGCTTTGTTCATCACAACCTATTAACTCACCCGCACCCCCCCATTCCAGACCATGTGATCTCCAGGGAGAGGCGAAAACCCAGAGTGAAAACCCCAGGGCCAATATGGGGGAAAAAAATCTGGGAAATTCCTCTCCGACCCCCTGAGGCGATCGAAACGAGTCCAGGAGATCACACTGGCCCTGATCAGAAAGTGCTTCCCAACCCTAGTCATTTCCACTTCCACGAACACCATATGAATTCCCTGCCCCCGAGACAGGTTCCCAACTTTCCGCAGTCTCGCTCTGTACTGGCACCAGCAAGATGATCATAGAATGAAGCCTTGAAACGAGAAACAAGGAACAATTAGCCCGCGCCGCTCCCTGGTCCAAACTAGACCACTCTTTTGTATCCCTCCATTCCCACTCCGTTCATATAGCTGTCTAGATAAGTCTTAAACGTTCCCAGTGTGTCCGCCTCCACCACCTTGCCCGGCAACACATTCCAGGCCCCCACGACCCTCTGTGTAAAATATGTCCTTCTGATATCTGTGTTAAACCTCCCCCCCTTCACCTTGAACCTATGACCCCTCGTAAACGTCACCACCGACCCGGGGAAAAGCTTCCCACCGTTCACCCTATCTATGCCTTTCATAATTTTATACACCTCTATTAAGTCTCCCCTCATCCTCCGTCTTTCCAAGGAGAACAACCCCAGTTTCCCCAATCTCTCCTCATAACCAAGCCCCTCCATACCAGGCAACATCCTGGTAAACCTCCTCTGTACTCTCTCCAAAGCCTCCACGTCCTTCTGGTAGTGTGGCGACCAGAACTGGACGCAGTATTCCAAATACGGCCGAACCAACGTTCTATACATCTGCAACATCAGACCCCAACTCTTATACTCTATGCCCCGTCCTATAAAGGCAAGCATGCCATATGCCTTCTTCACCACCTTCTCCACCTGTGACGTCACCTTCAAAGATCTGTGGACTTGCACACCCAGGTCCCTCTGCGTCTCTACACCCTTTATGGTTCTTCCATTTATCGTGTAGCTCCTCCCTACATTATTCCCACCAAAATGCATCACTTCGCATTTATCAGGATTGAACTCCATCTGCCATTTCCTTGCCCAAATTTCCAGCCTATCTATATCCTTCTGTAGCCTCTGACAATGTTCCTCACTATCTGCAAGTCCTGCCAGTTTTGTGTCGTCCGCAAACTTACTGATCACCCCAGTTACTCCTTCTTCCAGATCATTTATATAAATCACAAACAGCAGAGGTCCCAATACAGAGCCCTGCGGTACACCACTAGTCACAGGCCTCCAGCCGGAAAAAGACCCTTCCACTACCACCCTCTGTCTTCTATGACCAAGCCAGTTCTCCACCCATCTAGCCACCTCCCCCTTTATCCCATGAGATCCAACCTTTTTCACTAGCCTACCATGAGGGACTTTGTCAAACGCTTTACTAAAGTCCATATAGACAACATCCACGGCCCTTCCTTCGTCAACCATTTTGGTCACTTCTTCAAAAAACACCACCAGGTTAGTGAGGCATGACCTCCCTCTCACAAAACCATGCTGACTATCGTTAATGAGTTTATTCCTTTCTAAATGCGCACACATCCTATCTCTAAGAATCTTCTCCAACAACTTCCCCACCACGGACGTCAAGCTCACTGGCCTATAATTACCCGGGTTATCCTTCCTACCCTTCTTAAATAACGGGACCACATTGGCTACCCTCCAATCCTCTGGGACCTCACCTGCGTCCAGTGACGAGACAAAGATTTGCGTCAGAGGCCCAACGATTTCACCTCTCGTCTCCCTGAGCAGCCTTGGATAGATTCCATCAGGCCCTGGGGATTTGTCAGTCTTTATATTCTCTAACAAACCTAACACTTCCTCCTTTGTAATGGAGATTTTCTCCAACGGTTCAACACTCCCCTCAGAGACACTCCCAGTCAACACATCCCTCTCCTTTGTGAATACCGAAGCAAAGTATTCATTTAGGATCTCCCCTACTTCTTTGGGCTCCAAGCATAAGTCCCCACTTTTGTCCCTGAGAGGTCCGATTTTTTCCCTAACAACCCTTTTGTTCCTAACGTATGAATAAAATGCCTTGGGATTCTCCTTAATCCTGTCTGCCAAGAACATTTCGTGACCCCTTTTTGCTCTTCTAATTCCCCGTTTGAGTACTTTCCTACTTTCATTGTACTCCTCCAGAGCTCCCTCCGTTTTTAGCTGCTTGGACCTAACATACGCCTCTCTTTTCTTTACAAAAGAACCCTATGAACTAAAAAGGTTCAAGATTCAGTCATCAAGCTGAAATGAATTTATTGATCTCAGCAAGTGTAGAAATTTATACAATTTGCCTTAATGTCTCGGGGTTAGGGAAGGAAAGTGTCAGGGTGCATAAGTCACTATCCAGTCATCCCTGCTAGTGCATGTGGTTAGATATTGGATAAAATGATTAGCTGCCCCTTTTGGTTTGAATAGCTGGTTGACTGCCAGTCATTGTTGCAGCTCTCTCAGAATGGTGGCTATTCGTGTGGGGTACTGTAGGACATTTAGCATCAATGGAGCTATACCCAGGCAAGGAAAGGAATGATTAAAATATAGAAATCTTCAACTGCTTCCTACTGTTGCACAGAGCATTGCCTTAACTAACTAGGTCACTCCGAAGTCACAGGTGAAGACGATAAAGTGAAGCATATTGAGACTACAGGTAAATGTGTCTGACCAATTAGCAGTTAGATTGCTGTGTGTGAACCATATACATAAATGTACAGATGCAGTGAGTTCCTAGCATATTTAAAGAAGAAATCCTGAGACTGATAAGAATCCATTTGAATGGAACTTGATAAAAATATTTTAAACGACTGATGTGTTTGCAGATCTACGTGCATTTCTCAGCATAACAATTTCCAGGAGGGATCTGATTTTGCTGCGTTTAATTTGGAATGATTGCCCATTGTTTATTGAGAAAACAAAGATCAATGTCGTTAGAAATTTGCAAAGTTCACTTAGCCACTTCTTAATGTCATTTTTGTACTATTTCATCTATGTTTCAATACTAAAAATGTTAATCCATCATCACTTTCAGGTATTGACTGACCTGCTGCAAATTTCCTATTTTTATTTCAGATTTTCAGTGTTCCCGTTTATGTTTTCCTCTCTGCTACATGTCATCTTTATTTAATAAAGGCTCATGCATCTTAAAAATACGGTAAGTTTAATCGATTTGGATCTCACATGACGTATCGAGCACAAAAAAACATGGAATAATAAAGCACTTACTTTAGTTTAAAGACGTGCTTCTTCTTCTTATAGTCAACAGCTACTTCACACAGTGCCTCCTTGAGGCTAATTGGGACCTCGCCATGATATGTGATACCTGAACTAGCATTCTTTGCATCTTTATAGAAACCCATCTCCTGGTTGTTTATCACACAATACACATTGTGCCAAGATCTGAAAAAAGAAGAAAATGCAATTCTTAATAGTTCTACATCTTTATCTTGTAATATATCAACTTTTATTGAATCAAATTTGCAATGATGAGGCACTGCAAAGTCATAAGGTGGGATCTCTGATCTCGTCCACACCTGCCTCACTGCCAACGAGAATGGAGAACTTGGCACTCAGCCAAAACTCTTATTCGCTGCAACTGCACCAAAGAATCTGAGCCAAGGTCGGCGGTTTTGGTGTTAATGTTGAATTTAAAATGTTTACATTTCTCTCAAGGACCCAGGACTCATTCACACAGTTTCATGAGTACAATGAGCCTTCCACTATTTTGCTCAAGTAGTCAATTATTCACGTGAATAGGCTGCTGACATTAACTATCACACAACAGTCAAACCTGATTCTGCCTTTATGCAACATCCACACAAATGTTCTTCTGTATAGGTCACAGGATTCCTGGCTGGCTGACTGTCCCCTTTTTAGTTTCAACTGTAGGATCCAAATTTTAAACCTGACTGACACCAACTGGCTCAGAACATATTGAGAATTGATGTTAGGACTTCAATGTTGGATATTTTGATTTTCAAAAGGCATTTAATAAGGTGCCACACAAAATGCACTGTGCAAGGTCGGAGTTCATGATGTTGGAGATAATATTCTGCCATGGATAGAGAATTGGCTAACAGGAAGCAGAGAATAGCGATATGGGGGTCTTTCTCAGGTTGGAGGACAGTAACCAGTGGAGTGACACGAGGATCAGTGCTCGGACCGCAGCTCTTCATAGTATAAATTAATGATTTGGAGAATGGAACAGAGTGCACTGTGGCCAAATTTGCAGATGATACAAAGGTGTGAGGGAGGCAGGTTGCAAGTGGGATATAAATAGTTTACAGAGATAGTGACAGATTAGGTGAGTGGCAGAAGATTGGCAAATGGAATTCAATGTGCAAAAATGTGAGATTTTTCATTTCGGAAGAAAGATGAGAAAGCAGATTATTATTTAAATGGAGAAAGATTGCAGAAAGTTGTAGCACAAAGGGACTTGTTCATGAAACCCAGAAAGCGAGCATACAGGTACAGAAGATAAAAGGAAGGCAAATGGAATCCTGGCTTTTATTTCAAGGGGGCTGGAGTATAAAAGGAACGAAGTGTAGCTGCAACTGTACAAGGCACTAGTGAGGCCCCATTTAGAATATTGTGTACAGTTTTGGTTCCCTTGTTTAAGGAAAGATATGTTATCATTGGAGGCAGTACACAGGTTTGCTAGGATGATCCCAGGTATGCAGGGACTGACATATGAGGAAAAACTAAACAGGTTGGGCCTGCACTCCTTGTAGTTGGGAAGAATGAGAGGTGATGTGATCGAAACATAACGTTCTTAGGGGGTTAGACAGGGTAACCCCCTAACTCATGGGCGTGTGTTGGATCAGAGGGCAGAGTCACAGAATAAGGAGGTGCTCCTTTAAGACTGATTTGAGGAATAATTTCTTCTCTGGTGAATCTTTGGAATTTATTTACCCCAGGAAGCTGTGGAGGCTGAGTCCTTGAACATTTTCAAGCCTGAGATACATTTTTAGTCAGTAGGGGAATTAAGGGTTTTGGAGAGAAGGCAGAAAAATGGACTTAGTGAGTGTTAGATCAACCAAGGTCTAATTAGATGACAAGCAGGCTCGAGGGGCTGAATGGTTTACTTTAGTTTAAAGTTTATTTATTTGTGTCATAAGTAACACTGCAATG
The DNA here is from genome assembly GCF_964213995.1 of Mustelus asterias. Classification (NCBI taxonomy): domain Eukaryota; kingdom Metazoa; phylum Chordata; class Chondrichthyes; order Carcharhiniformes; family Triakidae; genus Mustelus; species Mustelus asterias. The sequence continues at coordinate 49,458,185 of NC_135815.1, read as the reverse complement.
AAGTTACTGTGAAATTCCCCTAGTCGCCACACTCTGGCGCCTGTTCGGCTATACAGGGAGAATTTAGCATGGCCAACACACCTAACCAGCACGTCTTTTGGACTGTGGGAGGGAACCGGAGCACCCGGAGGAAACCCACATAGACACAGGGAGAACATGCAAACTCCGCACAGACAGTGACCCAAGCCAGAAATCGAACCCTGGTCCCTGGCACTGAGGCAGCACTGCTAGCCGCTGTGCCGCCGTGCACCCACTGTTGTTCCTATTTCTTATGGTCTGACTTCATAAGCACAACAATTAGAACACATTCAATAGAAGCCCTTTATATGTATATTAGATTATTATACCACTAAACCACTACTTAATTTGTCTGTTGTGTAAGCTGTAGAACAGTATGTTTGAGCACCAGTGCTTGACAATATCACAAAGCTCCTGATCATATGCTGACAACTGCGGAACAATATTGCCTTAACCTGCATGTCTACGATCTGTAAATCCCCATGCATGCTGCACATAAGCCATCCTCTAAGTTACAAAATAATTTAAAGGCCTGTGCATTATATAAACCGATGAAAGAGTACACTACTACAGAGATACAAACAGAGGCAAGAAAAAAAAATCAATGCCGAGGACAGAAGATTGGTGGGTGGAACTGAGAAGACTTAGCAGCAAATTCCCCAGCCTCTTGGCTACCTGAGGTGCAGGTCAGGGGAAGAAGAATTTCTACATCCTAAACAAAAAAAATTACATTAGAAAGCCCAAATTCGAGTTACATCATAGAATGTGCATTTGAGAAATTTATGCAACCTGCTTGATGCCTTCTTATTGTGTGCTTCCCATTCGTGCTTGCGATGCAGGAAGCCTTCCATCTGCGCTGAAGGAATTTCTTGTGACTTGATAGGTAAAGTAGCAGACTGGGACTGCAGAGGTGAGGTCTTGGTTTTACGATCAGAAGTTGGTGAAGCTGCAGGGCTGGGCTCTTTGGAACTGGTTCTTTGTTCAGTGGCGCCATTCACCATCTCACTTGTTTCCATTGACACCTGGATTCGACAGATAATAAACAAGTCACTGTTTTAAATGTAGTCCAAAATATGCTGAAACCAAACACACACGAGGACACTGTATTCTCCATGCACTGAAAATGTAATTATTGGTTTTGTAAGACCTGATGGGTATTCAATGGATTTGAGTCACAGTACAGCACAACATTCATTATTGAAGAATTTCTGTGAACTGATGACCACTCCCTAAAGGCTATGTGGGCAAATGCAGTGTTGCATAGAATCATGTGGATAACTAGCATCCTAACTTAGATTCATGTAGTGAGAATAGTACTAAAGAGACAACAGGACTTCTTTAACAAGTAGGGGAAAAATTAACCAGGATTTGAACACCAGATCTGTGCTTGAATTGCATGTATGTGGACATTGGATGAGGAGAGGAGCAAGCACAATGGTCATCATAGTCAAAATAGCTTGGGCCAACAGTTATTTTTTTAAGTTTACATGAGGCAACTTTAGTGAGCTGCTAGCTACCAGGCATGTGTATCTCAACATGATTTATTGCCTTAGGAATTTTTCAAATCTCATGGGAGTAGGGGAATGCAGTAAGTTCTTGGCATTACTAATTCAAGTGAAAAAGTGTTCCTTGTGAAAAATTTTATTCCTAAAATTAGAGGAATTTCTGTGTGAACTATCAAGAAGCTCACGTAGCCATTGAGGTGGATATGACTGACATATAGAAGCAGTTTCTAACTATGAAGCAGATTTAAAGCATACTTGCACAACAATATTCTTTTTCACCTAATGAGACTAAGCACACAGCAACTTTAACAGTGACCTGGACAAGGTAAACTGTTATGTATATGGAATGAGTATAAACAAAGCCTCTAATGATATTTGATTTTCTTTTTCTAAAGTTGAAGCGTTTAGCAAAGCCTTTTAAAAAGCATTATCCTTCCTCTTTTTCTATTTTTCTGAGATGGACTAAAATTAACCCTTTATCACTTTACTTGTTCCTTGTACATCATAAGGCGATCCAGATGTGACATTGCTGAGAGAATGCAGCTCTACACTGGCATTCAAATAATTAACAAACCACTCCAGTAGAATCAAGAATAAAAACTGCTGCAGCTGTACTTTTAAAGTGGAAAGGAAAACTTATGATGTAAAGATTTACATCTATTTTCAATATCAGCAAATAAATGTATTACTCCCAAATAACTTGAGGCATTCATTTATCAAAACCTAATTCCAGATCAGTCTTCATACAAATACTCACGGGAAGGTGGGGAAAATTTTGACAGTGGACTAACAACAATATAAAATAAAGATAAATGGTGAAAAACTTTAAAAACCTTGTACTATCCTCCCATTCTAATAACCTCCCCTTTGATGTAGATTGAGTTGTCCTTCAATTGAGACTTTGCTTATACTCATTCACTCTTTTCAATTAAGATATTGTTTAAGCATGCAGAAATTTCAATCTCTACAGATCACATCATGCAGACCAACACCGCCACCTAGGTTTAGTTGTTTTGTAGTTTGATCATAAACAGGAAGGAGTACAGTTCTCAACGCAAACAGGATTTTAAGCAGAGTAATTATCAATTTTTTAAAACTATTATGGATTTGAAATTCAAGCCAAGAAAGTCACTCAAAGCCAATACAGTTATTTACCCCCAAAACAGACAGACCCAAGGTCTTGTCCATCACTTGCTTTGTTGTTCATGTTGCTTGCTGCAGTGTGATCCTGACAACCTAGAGAGCAGCCAAGCTTCCAGCAGCTCTGCAGTTTCTATCTGGACAGGGTATCTTCAGAAATCCAGTCATCCAAATTATTTTGAATTGTAATTCCACTAGATTTAGCCACAGAAATTCAGATCACTCTTGGTTCTTGTGCTATCAATACTTTTCTCTCGCTTTTCTGAATCGTATTTGCAAGGTGGATGCAGCAGTTGGCTAGTCACACTATGACCAGCATGTAATTAGCAAATTTACAACAACTAAGTACTTACACTTGTTTAATTAAAAACGGATCAAACATGTGCAAAGAGATTTGCACACTCATGCCAGTGCAACAGATTAAGACAACATTCTGATTGCTTTTTAATTCAGAAACATGTGCTGTATCTGAATTCTCAGTTCGAGTGGACTACAGCAATACCTTATTAATCTGATCGGTGATGTCCTTTACTTTCTAACTTTTTCATTTAGTTCACAATCAATAACTATGATCAAAAATGTATTAATAGCTCTTTAGACAATCAAATATGACTTTCCAACTTTAAACATGCAACTCATTTTTACAAAAGGGAAAGCAAAAATTAGCTGCCTTATTCCATTACTACTATTTCATTCAAAAATCTTCATGTTTTGCATGTCATCTGTTAACACAAAATTTAAATAGAAACTAGAAACAGCCATTCTCTAAACGTTCACATGAAAAATATGCCTTAATACCTCATTAAAATACACTTTACACAATACCAATCATACCAAAAGTTGATGCTAATACAATAAACAATTGCTAAATTCAGTGATTAATAACTCAATCGCTTTTTTAAAATCACATTTTCTTACTACCAATTTTCCTTTGTCAATCCCTTAACTTGATTTTTCAGTGATTAATAACTAATTAATCACTGAAAAATCAAGTTAAGGGATTGACACACAAAGGAAATTGGTCGTCACAAAGTAATTAATCTGTCATTCTGTCATGTTAATTTGGGTTAGAGATTTTGTATCAAAGTAATTTCTGTTTACACTGCAATTATCTTAAATTGTTTTTCCTGGCGCATATCTGCTACATTCTAGCAGTCTCATTTGGTGACATCTTTCACTCAATTCATCTCTCAATGCTATTCTATAAAATTTGGTATAATAAAAGGCTGTCAATATCCATGAACTTTGCATGGTCAAAACTGACAGTTCTGGAAAGAACCAGATGTACAGAACATTTTAGTTCACCACATAGGAGCCCTCTACTGCAAGAAAATGGTAGTTAAAATGGGAGACATTACAAAGTAGCTGATGAAATGATAGGACTAACAAATTGAAACAGTGAATTCAATGAGAGAACACAGACAAAAAATTAAGTTCAACAACATTAACTGTTGATAAAATCTTGAACTTTGACCTGTTTATCTACACTTTCTAATGTTGCAGTTTCTAAAGACAATTTGGAGCACTGAATGAAAGGAATTTAAGGTTTCGAAACAATGCACATTTGAACTATTGTGATCTCTGGTCGTTTCGGCTTAAATTTAATCAGTAATGCTTAAAATGTACAGTTCTGAGCGAGAGAAAAATATCTACAAAATTAAAATTATGACAATGTTCTTTTGAAAATACAAACACAAAGTGAAGAAAACATGAAATATAAGGTGAACTTTAATAATTAAGGCTTAGACATGCTCAACACATGCAAAAACAAATATCGTTAAAAACAAAAATGACAAGTTTGTTAATCAAGTGATAGTTACAACAGAACCAAAACAAATATTAGAAGTGTTTCATTTGTATGTTAGTAGCAATGCTTCACTGCTTAATTAACTGATGGCCAACATTGTAACAATTGAATCAAAATGAACAAACATGCAGCAAGAACAATCTGACTAAAGGTGAAACAAAATGCATCAACAACCTTCACGTGCACAGAACGATTAAGATATTTCAATGACAGATTACATTTGACAAAATTATCTGAAAAAAATCGAAGGACAAAAAAGTCTAAATTGGACTAAATTAAACATTAAAGGGGAATGTATTGCAAATCATGCAAGCATTTGATCCAGCAAGCTACCCAAGATCAAACCAGACTTACTAACTACTTTGAATGTTCGAGAACTGGCTGATTTTTATATATAAAAATTTGGAATAAGTTAAAAGCACTCCTCTTGAAGTTCATTATTTAGGAACTCAGTTAATTTAAAATGGCATATTTTGTGTCTTACAGCTATTAAACAAAATTCAAGATGCTGTTACAGGTAAACTTAGGTTTGTTACCAGAATTTTTAGGGTTCAACACAACTCATTAAATGAAATGATCAACACATGGGATGTTTGTCATCATACAGCGCTTTATGAACCATTCACCAGAGTTTCTGTATTGGTATGCATAGTCCATCACCATCAGTGTAGAAAAAAAAACATAAAACATTAATACTGCAACAATAATCAGTGCCAGGTACAGACTAGAAGAAGGTACAAGAAATGCAGAGGAGTAAAGAATGCTTAGTATTGAATCAGTTTATAGGAAAGTGCTAAAAAAATCATTTGTAATTTAGTTACACTGGAGAATGAAAACAACAACAATAAATATTTTATCTACAAAAGCACTGCGTGTATCAATGTCGTAAATGTACACAGAATTTAAGTTTTAACATTTGATATTTAACAGCAAAGGTTTCCACCTAGTTCTGTCACTAATATTTGGTTAGGAAAAGATGCATTAATAGCTCTGGGTTCTGTTTAGTGATGTTCATGTGCTCTCTGTGAATTTTGTTATTTGTAAGTTAAGGTCTTGACGACCACAGCTTGAATTAGTAGCTTCTAAATATGCTAGAAATTTGAACAAAGAACAAAGAACAGTACAGCACAGGAAACAGGCCCTTCGGCCCTCCAAGCCTGTGCCGCTCCTTGGTCCAACTAGACCAATCGTTTGTATCCCTCCATTCCCAGGCTGCTCATGTGACTATCCAGATAAGTCTTAAACGATGTCAGCGTGCCTGCCTCCACCACCCTACTTGGCAGCGCATTCCAAGCCCCCACCACCCTCTGTGTAAAAAACATCCCTCTAATATCTGAGTTATACTTCGCCCCTCTCACCTTGAGCCCGTGACCCCTCGTGAACGTCACTTCTGATCTGGGAAAAAGCTTCCCACCGTTCACCCTATCTATCCCCTTCATAATCTTGTACACGTCTATTAGATCTCCCCTCATTCTCCGTCTTTCCAGGGAGAACAACCCCAGTTTACCCAATCTCTCCTCATAGCCAAGACCCTCCATACCAGGCAACATCCTGGTAAACCTTCTCTGCACTCTCTCTAACGCCTCCACGTCCTTCTGGTAGTGCGGCGACCAGAACTGGACGCAGTACTCCAAATGTGGCCTAACCAGCGTTCTATACAGCTGCATCATCAGACTCCAGCTTTTATACTCTATACCCCGTCCTATAAAGGCAAGCATACCATATGCCTTCTTCACCACCTTCTCCACCTGTGTTGCCACCTTCAAGGATTTGTGGACTTGCACACCTAGGTCCCTCTGTGTTTCTATACTCCTGATGACGCTGCCATTTATTGTATAACTCCTCCCTACATTATTTCTTCCAAAATGCATCACTTCGCATTTATCCGGATTAAACTCCATCTGCCACCTCTCCGCCCAATTTTCCAGCCTATCTATATCCTGCTGTATTGCCCGACAATGCTCTTCGCTATCCGCAAGTCCAGCCATCTTCGTGTCATCCGCAAACTTGCTGATTACACCAGTTACACCTTCTTCCAAATCATTTATATATATCACAAATAGCAGAGGTCCCAGTACAGAGCCCTGCGGAACACCACTGGTCACAGACCTCCAGCCGGAAAAAGACCCTTCGACCACTACCCTCTGTCTCCTATGGCCAAGCCAGTTCTCCACCCATCTAGCCACTTCTCCTTGTATCCCATGAGCCTTAACCTTCTTAACCAACCTGCCATGCGGGACTTTGTCAAATGCCTTACTGAAATCCATATAGACGACATCCACGGCCCTTCCTTCATCAACCGTTTTTGTCACTTCCTCAAAAAACTCCACCAAATTTGTAAGGCACGACCTCCCTCTTACAAAACCATGCTGTCTGTCACTAATGAGATTGTTCCGTTCTAAATGCACATACATCCTGTCTCTAAGAATCCTCTCCAACAACTTCCCTACCACGGACGTCAAGCTCACCGGCCTATAATTTCCTGGGTTATCCCTGCTACCCTTCTTAAACAACGGGACCAATCCACAGGGACCTCACCCGTGTCCAAAGAAGCGACAAAGATTTCCGTCAGAGGCCCAGCAATTTCATCTCTCGTCTCCCTGAGCAGTCGAGGATAGATGCCATCAGGCCCTGGGGCTTTGTCAGTTTTAATGTTCCCTAAAAAACCTAACACTTCCTCTCTTGTAATGGAGATTTTCTCTAACGGGTCAACACCTCCCTCCGAGACACTCCCGGTTAACACGCCCCTCTCCTATTTGTTAATAAATCCTTCTCTGCTTATCTGCTGACAAGATTTCATAAAGTTTTCAGTATCTTGGTTTTGGAATAAACTACTCGAGATATATATTCCTGCAGTAAGGAAAGAAATTGGTGCATTTAGAACGAAGGATACCACTTTTCACTGCCATTAAATCCCCTGATGTAGAATAGATATCCTTTCTTTTCCTATGTTGAATATGATTGTTTTTAGAAATGAAAACTCAATAATATTTTAAATTTTCAAATAAAAGCGAAGTTAAAAATTACAATTAAAGCCCAAGAAGCCCTTTGACTCTTTGGAATACCTAAAAAATTACCAGATTCCCTTTCAGAAATAATTTATGAAAAAGCAGCATATGCTGAGCCTTTTTCCTGACAGCAGCAACAGTCAGAAATCACATGTATTCTTTTGATATTATTACCTTGTGAAAATTACCTCAAGTCTCCTGGGGACGATAAAATAATCTGCTAGGATTTGGAGTAATGTTAATTTATTTGGAGTAATGTTAATCCTGACTCTGAACAATGCACACCAGTTCAGTAAATGAGAACTGTCACCATCACATCTGAGACAGCTACTGACTATTAGTAAGGATCGTTCCTCAACTTGACGATAATAAAAATTCAATATTCATTTCAGAAACTCCAGTTCAGAAATTGAAGTTTACAAATACCAATGTGTTGTTTGTTTTGTGAATAGTATTAAAGAATTAAAGATTAAGCTATCAGAGAAATCCAATCCTGCACAAGTATAGAAATGTGCTTGGAGTAATTTATCCACCTAACATCTCCTTGCAGGTAACATTCAATCTCATTGTTTAAAATTAATCTCTCATAATCCAACATATAACGCTATAGCGAATGAAGCAATTTTCTAAAAAAGAAATCCCTGCTGCGTGAAATTCATGAACATATTTCATGAAAATTATGTTTAAATTGACACCTAGTACAATTCAGTGGTGTTTGTGTCAGGTTTGCTTTTTTTCTTTTATGGATCTTATTTGGAATGGGCATTAGGGAACTCATGACCACAGGAACTCTCAAAGGCTAACGCTCATTGTAAGATTTGAGTACAGGAGTAAAGAAATCTCCTAGAATTGTATACAGCCTTGCTGAGACTGGCCTTAGCAATAAAGCCGTGGCAATACTGGAGTATTTTGTAAGTTTTGGGTTTACTTATGCAAGTAAGGATGCATTTACTATAGAGGGAGTGCCACGAAGGTTCACCAAACTGATTTCGGAGATGGTGGGATTGTCCTAGGAAGTGACATTGAGGAGACTGGGCCTATATTCTCTAGAGTTTAGAAGCATGAGAGGTGATCTCATTGAAGCAAACAAACTTCTTCCAGGGCTCGACAGGATAGATTCAGGAAGGATTTTTTCCCCTGGCTGATGTGGACTAGAACCAGGGGACAGTGTGTCAGTATAAGAGGTAGTTCTTTTAGAGTCTATGTGTGTATATTCAAAACAAAAATAGGATAGATTTCTGGATATTAAATATATCAAGAATATGGGGATAGCGTGAGAAAATGGCATTGAGGTAGAAGATCAGACGTGTTCTAGTTGAATGGTGGAGCAGGCTCGAGGCGCCAAATGGCCAATTCCTATCTTTATGATGTACAGTAGATTATTAACCATGAACCATATTTGTGAGTTGCATTTACTTTTTGTAAAATCTTGGCTTTTTCAGGAACTCAGTAATGCAAGCTTGCTATTAAAACATCTCAAATAGATATTTTTTTCATGGTTCAGATGGTAGAAGAAAAAACAGATCAGGAGGCCCAGACCATTCTGTGAAAAGTGACACAGCCAATTGCCACCAGGGATAACTACCTCACCTTTCTATGGATAAGGTTTTGTCACCTGTACCAAAATGTTTAGCATAGTAATGGCATTACCAGAAGTTGTAAAAATCATTACAGTTCTCAATTGATATATCCGTGGCTTATTCTGAGGCAGTATTACAGTATAAGGTAGTGTCTGGATTAAAAACATAACCGATCCTTTGGTCAGTAAGACCAGGTTTTTTGTTTTAATTTCCTTTCCCACTGAATACAATGATATGCATCCACAATACGTTTGATAAAGTGCAAGAGGTTATTAATAATTAACACATATCTAACCTGAAGACCATATAAAATGGCAGTGTGGCTAGACTTTCAGTTGTATATGCCATCTTGGTTATCTGTTCTGCTGCAACATGTAAAAGATGCTAATGATCGAACTATAACATTTTGTGAGGTTTTGATAGGCCAGCAGTAAACGTGGAATGGGCACAAATTGTGGTAGAGTGTAATCTAACCTGGCTCATGGTAATGTTGATTACGAATATTGCATGGTGAGACTAAAATGTGCTGTCCTTTCATGCATTGGTTTCCAGATCGTTCAGGCACTGTGGATTGTGTTTACTTTAGCTACCACCTCCTGACTGGTATGGCACACTGCCATCCTCTGATGAGGATGGGCTGGAGTGCAAAATAGAACTCTTCTTGCAGCAGAACATTTCGCAGCCAATCAATTCTGGATGTCAGGGCTGTGACATTCTTCTATTTTGTCAGATGCTGTTTTGTGCCTCTATAATTATATGGCTTGACCATTTAACCTCACCAATCATTTCCCCCTCACCCCACAATAACTACATGTGCAAAGACTGAAAACTGCTGTGATAATTTCAAAACCTTAACTAGGCGTCAACATTTTAATTAATTTAAGTGCTTGCATTGCTTTATTTTTAAGGGACAGCTATTTAAGGGCTATTCGCTCTGGACTAATTTCACTCACCACACACCCCAATCCCACTGCTGCTCCCACAAATTACTTCATTTGGTGCCATGTGCAAAGGCATCAGTTTTGCAAGGAACACCTGTAAAGTTATAAAATTAACTGACATTGTTGAATCTGACAAAGCTAGCTACCCAATCTATGTTAGTGCAAGTGTGCTCACATTTCCTCAGAAACTCAGACCTTTACGAGCCTTAATTAGGAGCCATGTTTTTGCTGTGATAGGTGAATAATGTCCCAGGTTCCCAAACAACTTTTTCAAGTTCACACTACCTTGACTAGTACCTTTCTATAACTCTAATTAATACCAGAAACTCAATTACATAACATAAAACATGGAACAAAAAAACTTATTCCTTCCATAGAGCAGAGGCAGTTTGCCTGTTTTGGATTACATCCTAGTTATTTCATCTTCTCAATGAAAGTTACGGCAAAATCCTCCCTTAATTGCCCATTGTAACAAAGCATCAGAATATTTGTCCTTTCCCACATCTCTACTCCCACATCTCAAGTGTGAGTGGCCCAACAAACAAAATTTTCACCAGTTCCAGTAGTACAAGAGCCATTGTGTCTCATGAATTATACCTACTTATCCATATAATTGTAATATAAAATCTACTTGCATCAGGGATGAATTATTTGGCTAATCTATCACATAGCATGTCTCCTTAAAGCTTTAACTTCTGTATTTTGGTTTCTGTTGCTGTTATCATTCAAGATTGCCATTATGTATGTTAGAGAACTAAAAGCAGTATGATTGCTTGAAATCAATGGACACTTTTCAACTGGATTATTAAATAAACTGATGTGGATAAATAAAGCAGGTGAAAAAGTCAGCAGTTAAATGGGAATGAATGCATAGGTTAGTCTAAGAAGGTACATATGTTTCATTTTGATTGATTTGGATTTCACAATCCAGCTCGGGCCCATTCATTGCCAGCTCGTCTGTTCTGAAAGTTTTTGTAGGTTTGGTAGTTTTGAGAGCGGTAACTAACCCGTGGGGACTCCTGGTCTGATGGTAATCCATTCTGAGAAATGTGTTCTTCTCTAGCTCCATCCCTGGAAAGAAAAAAAAATTCTCTCATGTGATGCACATCACTGAACAGTCAATGGACAATCAATATTTTCTGACTGAATTGGATTACTCTTCCCTTATTCTTTTATATTTAAATCAATTCCATGGAAATATGGCAGAAGTATTTCCATAGACTCGGACCGGATTTTTATGGTCCTGATTAGGACCAGAGGTAGAACCAAGAAAAATGATCTGAGAGCAGAGGTGGCTGGAGGTCCTGACTCTGTCTTCAGCCACTTTCACAAGGGCAGAGGAGGGGCTGGGCACCAGAACTTGTCTGTTCCCATGAAGGATGAAACTGACAGTGCTGTGGACTCACCGAGAGCTTGGCCTGGATATTTTTCTTTAATTTGCATGGAGATAGCTGGACCTTAGCAGCTTTAAGTTACACCAGTTGCATTCAAGTGAGAACCATGGATTGGAGGCAGAACGAGTTTTAGGGCAAATAGAATGGTTTTAACTCTTTTATAATTGTTTATTAAATGATGTAGTATATATCGTATCAATGTTCAGAAGTGTTAGGAGAGTTCTTTGATTGGAAGACAATTAAACAATGGGGGAAATCTTACCTTGTCCTGCCGGTTGATGGGTGGGGCGATCCGGTGAGATTGTGAGATAGGCGTAAAATTGGGTTTGCATCTATTTCTCACCTATCGTGATCTTATCAGGCTCAGATATCCGGCGTGGGACTGATTACAATATTTAAATCTATTTTAAATGTGATTTAAATATTATTAGCGAGCCTGGGGTGCTATCATCCGGGCTCACTTGCCTTCGCGGCCTCACTGATGAAGGTTCTCACTGGCGAGGATCACAAATGGTCCCCATCAACGAGGACCTGTTGTGATGGCCTCGCCGGTAGAACTGGAGGTCTTTTAGGCCCCGCGGGAGGTTGGGTACAGGGGGTATGCCCCTGGGCAGTGCCATGTTGGCACCCTGACTGTTCTCACCAAGGACCGGGCAGTGCCAAGGTGGTGGGGTCTGAGGGGAGGCAGGCGAGGGGAATGCTGCGCACACTGCAACCAGCGATTAACCAGAGGGTTCACGATTATGTGCGTGTGTGTACCTAACAGGTCTCTCTGTTCTGTACAACAGAACAGAGAGATCTGCACCCTCTATTATCAGTTGCCAGAAAGCTGGCGAGCCTAGGCCCCACCCACTCCCCCTGCTGGCAGGAAACAGATTTAGCAATTTTTTTTTGTAGAGTGGCATAGATTAGACTTGTGGCCTCGCTGAAAAAACAGATCTGAACCGCTCCTGTTTTCACACTCGTTCAGGACTTAGAATTTTTTTGGTAAGATCGCTCCCAAAGTGTTTTCCAGACTGTTACTTAGGCTAATAGACAAGCTATCACATAAAAGATCAACACTGTGATGTGGAAAATCTTCAGATGGGTTGAAAAATCACATCTAATGGATCAAGGTAAAGTATATTTTACACTACTGAAAGAGTAATCTAGTAAGAAAACAATGTAAATGTTTCATCTGTTTTCATTGTTTTTTTGTATATACTGAAACAGCAGTTCTGAAGTATGTTTGTTTACTCAGTTATATGCAATGGCTTCCAGCCACTATAATAGGTCTTGAGTTCTGTTCATAAAGCAAATAATGAATGATGGGAACATAAGGTGGGGGATGGAATGGCTACAGGGCCACGATTGATTGCCCCTACTCTCCATGATCTGGTGGTTCATTCCTGCAATCAACTGATACTCCCAAGATCCAGTGATATTTCAGATCTCATGGTCTAGTATCTCCCCTACTGCAATCCTCTCCCTCCCTACTTCCCTCCTCTCCAGTCCCCAGCTTTATTTAGTAGACCTTCCCACATGACCATCACTCAATCTTGATTAATGCTGGACAAGAAATTAAATTCAGCAGGACATTCACCTTTCCCCACATTTCCTGGCTGCTGATGGATACCCTCATTGCCAATAATAGAGTTTCATCAAAGATGGACATTGATTTGTGAGGCAACAACACATTTGGAACTTTGGGGATCAGAGTAGCAAGATATTGCAGAAGTGGCAGTAATTGGAGATTGAATTTGATGATGAACTGCATAATTGTCGACAGGAATCAATGCTACAAAATATGATAGTATGGGAAAATCTAAGCAGGCCCCATCAAGAAACTTAAACCAAACAAACCTGCTGCAAAAAGCCACTCAATATGCTATTAACACCTCAAGCTTAACTCCTCAGGGACTGAATAAAGCCACTGACTGATGCTGGAATTTGAAAATTATTTCAAATTCATAGTACCACACAGGAGCTACTGACCATTGCTTAAACAAACATAAGAACCAATATCTAAATTGCAGCTTTATCCTCGGAGTGGTTAGGGGTAACATTTTTTTCTATTTTAATGACTACAGCAAGTTCTCAATTAATGTCCCGTTTTGAGTCATAGAATCCCTAACAGTACAGAAGGATGCCATTTGGCCCATCAAGCCTGCACTGACAACAATCTCACCCAGTCCCTATCGCCGTAACCCCACATATTTACATAGAAACATAGAAACCCTACAGTGCAGAAGGAGGCCATTCGGCCCATCGAGTCTGCACCGACCACAATCCCACCCAGGCCCTACCCCCACATATTTACCCACTAATCCCTCTAACCTACGCATCCCACGACACTAAGGGGCAATTTTAGCATGGCCAATCAACCTAACCTGCACATCTTTGGACTGTGGGAGGAAACCGGAGCACCCGGAGGAAACCCACGCAGACACAAGGAGAATGTGCAAACTCCACACAGACAGTGACCCGAGCCGGGAATCGAACCCGGGACCCTGGAGCTGTGAAGCAGCAGTGCTAACCACTGTGCTACCGTGCCGCCACGGTAATTACCCTGCTAATCCCCCTAACCTACAGATCTTGGGACATTAAGGGGCAATTTAACATGGCCAATCAACCTGACCCGCACATCTTTGGACCGTGTTAAGCAAGGAATTACTGTAGTCATTTCGATTTAACGTTACATTTTAAATGGAGCCGATATTTGCGTTTGGCTTTGTGGATTCACATTAATGTTATTTTGTGCCAGCTATGATGCAAGGTTGTGTGACCTGATCAGTGCCACTGGATCAGCCTCTCCTGCTAGCTGATCCTCTTGCTCACTTCCTCTATGGCTTGTGGCTAACTTCCGTAAACCTGCAACCTGAAGCTGCACTCACTCCATAGGTTGCTTCCTACCTCTCGCCACTCATTTCCCTAGCCCTCAATCACAGCGGGGGTTCGGGAGAGGGAAGTCTGGGCAGGCTGGCCAGTGGAAAGGCTGGTGGCGACAGCACGATTAGCGGGACTTGGAGGATCCAAGATCGGAAGTAATGACAGGCAGAAAAAGCTAGGATGTTTCAAGTTATTATTTATGAATACTGTACAATAATTTAGCAATACACAGTATTTAAACTTAATGGGTAGAATGTTTTAAGTTGTTTCCTGAGAGGAAAGGTGCTACAGAATTTAACTAAATCTTACATTGGTTGTAATAATTCACTTAACATTACTTAAAGTTGCACGTCTCAGGAGTGCAACTACAATGTTAAGCAAGGAATTACTATAGTCAGCTTGAGGACAAGATAAATGTAATTTTTATTTGGATAAAATTACTTAAAACGTCATCCCCTCCCCACATCAGTATTTACAAACTGCTTAACTTAAGCAATGTTCAGAATCTCAGTGTTAAGAATGGTGACTTGTTAACATACAATTATTTTCAAAGAAGCTTTTTAACGAGTTTTATTTCAAATTTTCTACAATGTCTTACTGTAGTGGTGATTCAGACTCATCAGAAGGCTGATTTGGCTGTGGTGATGGTTGTCTCTTCCTCTCCTCCTCTTCCTGCCTCCTACGTACTTCAAGCAACTCCAGCTGTAAGGATACAGAATGTAAGTGTTACATTTGTGAAATTTCAAATCATGAAGCCTATCTTTTGTAATTTTTTCTTTTGTTTTGATTATGTGCAGTTCAGAATGTGTTTTCTTTAATGCTAAATATATGGACTGATTACAAGATTGTCAAGGTATAAGTTATTTGCTTTATCAAATTAGAATTTCAGAACTTGTGAAATAAAATTGTTTGTTTCGGGAGTCTACCTTATCCCTACTGCACCCACAACTCTAACCAACACTTGTACCATGCTGAGGTCGACTTCTGTAATAACCTTCTCACTTCTACAAGCAACTCATTTAGAACATCACCACCCTCTTTATTTGCACAAGGTCCCACAATTTCATGCCAGCCTTGTCAAGCTATACTGTACCCCAGAAAATTCACTTCAAAGTCCTTAACCTCAGCTTCAAATCCTTCCTAAGCATCATCACTCTCAACTCGAGGACCTTCACCTGCCATATTTCCCTCTTATGCATGCTTCACTCCTCTGGCATTGGTTTACTTCTCATTTTCTCAATGCTCCTATTCTCAAAGCTTCCACATCAACCATCAATCCTTCCATCTTGCTATCTTTCTCCCTGAATTCAAAAATCCAAATGCCCTTCTCTTAGACAGGTTCTTTCAGTACACCAACAACCTTTCAATTTCTCTTTTCCCCTCTATCTGGATGCTCACTTTTTGTCATAACAAAGTTATTTTGCATGTTTATCTTTTAGTTAATTACTTCATGAAAATGAAATTCAAGAAATAGTTGCAAGTTAATGTTCAAATATAAAAAGTGCATTCAAATTGTTAAAACACAAATCCAATTTTATGACCATCTTGTCTGAATTGCATTTGAGATAATTCGAGCTTTATAAGATCATAAAAAATGCATGTCATTGAAATCTCTTAAAATGCTTTACACAATTATTTGTTTTTGGAATAGACTTACTCTTAAGTGGACAAATGCTATAGGGTCACATCGGCCATGATCCATAAACAATAATGAGGTGAATGATGAATTAATCAGAGGTGATTTTTTTGTACTATTGGTTAGGGGATGAATATTGGATAGGACATCAGAAAATGTCCTGCTAGATTTCAAGTAAATGCCAAAGGAATTTTGAATCCATTTGAAGAAAGGTACCTCAGTAGAGGACTGGCGAATCAGTCTAAATTAAGGCATTTGACTCGAACATAACCTTCGAATCCAGAAACCACAGTAAACCCAACTAGGCCAAGCTGACAAGTAATTTCAATTCCTAAAAAAGTGTCACAGTTCCTCAATTGTTCCATAATTCAAAAGGGATTGTTTATTAAATATACTCACTGTCGTCAGTCTCTCCAATGCTGAAAACCTTTCATCCCATGTAGCTGCTGATTTCTCAAATGCCTCATGTCTCTTAATCAGTTTCTCCACCTCATCCACACTCTGACCCAATTCTCGACTTGACAGGTACGGCTCTTGGCCTAAAAGCCAGGCTTCTGCCACACCTGCATCTCTAGCAAACTGATGTACTTCCAATACTAAGCAAAGAAATTAAATTCAGGAGGAGAGTTCACAAAGTAAAGATAAAATGCAACGGCAAAACAATAATATTCATTCATTTCCAATTAACATCAGATGCAAACTCACAGACAAAATATTCAAAGAAGAACTTGAGGCATGAAAACTTTGCAATGTATAGTCAGAAAGATTGACCAAAAAGTTCTTACAATTCATTTGATTATAGGAAAATGTACATACATGTTGAAGCAAGTGCTTTGTTAAATATGATATCTGTTGTGAAAAGGGAATAAGAGTAAATCATTTACCTAGTCTGAGCCACTCCCATCTGTCCTCCCACTTGTCAATCATTTCTTTCCTCTTATCTGTTAGTTGCAACAACTTCTCCTTAATCTGTATGTGATCAAAGAATCAATTAGAGATAGGATAATTCTTACTGTTATTATTGTACACTTAACAGCACATTCATTCTCTCATGTTACAACTAAGAATCATGAAACATTCATATAGAAATTGAGGTAAACATCTATGCAGATATTGAGTTTCATAAAAGTTCAGTCATCCTCTCCTGAAATATCAATATGCATTGTGAGTCATTTCTGCAAACTTTCATTTCCTAAATTTCTGATATGCTTTTACTTTCCATCTGGCAGTATTTTACGCAAGTGCTTGGCACACACATTCAGTGCCCAAAATAGGCTGCATTCCATTCTCCAACACTGATCTTTCTTACATTTTCATAAATTCAATTATTCACTCACAAACATTATTAAGAATATAACTAGAATTTTCATGTGTTCCAATAATTCAGTAAAACAAGCAATGTTTTTACAGCTGCTATTTACAATGACCAGACAATTCAGTCATGAGAGTTGACAAAATACAGCAATACAAAATGTGGCCAGCAGTCTTGACGTCAAAGCGGAGCACAATATCTTGATAAAGGGAGTGCTACCTCTTCAGATGCATAGTGCTTTCTTGCCAGGAGAGATTTTCCAAGTTCAATGCACGTTGTGAAACTGTCATTACGGGCATCAATTTCAGCTTTGATGCCTTGGTGATTGTTCATTAGCAATTCCACTGACGAAACATCTCTGAAACAAGATAAAATATATTTATGGTTAGTTATTAACAAGTTGAGTTATATAAAACTCCTCATAGCAATTCAGAGATGCATAATCAGCCAAACATGACAGACAAGGTCAGAGAACAAAATACTAGGTAATTATCATTAATAAATATCCCTCTCTTCTTTTCACCCTTAACTCAGCATTTTACCTTGGTTTCTCCTGGGTCTCAATTTGTCGAATAACATCTTCCATCCAAAGCATCAGGTCACGAACCATGCTAAAGAAGCGGAACTTATCACCAGTATCAAAAAGCTTTGCCCTCCGAGCCTCACATGCATCAAGAAGTGTTTTCCATGCCTCCAATACTTCCGCTTCACGTTTCTGAATGT
Organism: Mustelus asterias; assembly: GCF_964213995.1. Classification (NCBI taxonomy): domain Eukaryota; kingdom Metazoa; phylum Chordata; class Chondrichthyes; order Carcharhiniformes; family Triakidae; genus Mustelus; species Mustelus asterias. The sequence goes on along the minus strand of NC_135815.1, from coordinate 49,440,253 downwards.
CATCAGCCTTGTCACCAGCATAAGCAGCCTGAAGACGAGCAGCGTCCTCCTGCAGCTGCCTTACCTGTAATGTAACAATATGTTGGAAATGCACCAGAATCATTTATTCTTACCCCCATTATCTTCATAATTGCCATAATGCCTCTCACCCAAAACCTATGGTAAAGCTAACAATTACAAATGAAACCAGTAGCTTTATAGAATATATAGAACAGTACAGCACAGTACAGGCCCTTCGGCCCACAATGTTGATGCCGAACTTTGTCCAAAACCAAGATCAAGCTATCCCACTCCCTATCGTTCTAGTGTGTTCCATGTGCCTATCCAATAACTGTTTGAAAGTTTCTAAAGTGTCCGACTCCGCTATCACAGCAGGCAGTCCATTCCACACCCCAACCACTCTCTGAGTAAAGGACCTACCTCGGACATCCCTCCTATATCTCCCACTATGAACCTTATAGTTATGCGCCCTAGTAACAGCGACATCCATCCAAGGAAATAGTCTCTGAACGTCCACTCTATCAATCCCCCTCATCATCTTATAAACCTCTATTAAGTCGCCTCTCAACCTCCTCCGCTCTAAAGAGAAAAGACCTAGCTCCCTCAACCTTTCCTCATAAGACCTACCCTCCAAACCAGGCAGCATCCTGGTAAATCTCCTTTGCACTCTTTCCAGTGCTCCCACATGCTTCTTATAGTGAGGTGACCAGAACTGCATACAATATTCCAAATGTGGTCTCACACCAAGGTCCTGTACAATTGCAGCATAACCCCACGGCTCTTAAACTCAAACCCTCTGTTAATAAACGCTAACCTTCTTCACGGCTCTATCCACTTGAGTGGCAACCTTCAGAGATCTGTGGATATGAACCCCAAGATCTCTGTTCCTCCACATTCCTCAGAACCCTACCTTTGACCCTGTAATCTGCATTCAAATTTGTCCTACCAAAATGAATCACCTCACATTTATCAGGGTTAAACTCCATCCGCCATTTTTCGGCCCAGCTCTGCATCCTATCAATGTCTCTTTGCAGCCTACAACAGCTCTCCACCTCATCCACTACTCCACCAATCTTGGTGTCATCAGCAAATTTACTGATCCACCCTTCAGCTCCCTTCTCCGATTCATTTATAAAAATCACAAATAGAGAACCCAGCACTGATCCTTGTGGTACACCGCTGGTAACTGGCCTCCAGTCTGAAATGTTTCCGTCCACCACCACCCTCTGTCTCCTATGAGATAGCCAGTCACTTATCCAATCGGCCAAATTTCCCTCTATCCCACACCTCTTTACTTTCTTCATGAGCCGACCATGGGGGACCTTATCAAACGCCTTACTAAAATCCATGTATATGGCATTAACTGCTCTACCTTCATCTACACACTTAGTTACCTCCTCAAAAAATTCAATCAAATTTGTGAGGCAAGACTTACCCTTCACGAATCCGTGTTGACTATCCCAGATTAAGCTGCATCTTTCTAAATGGTCGTAAATCCTATCCCTCAGGACCTTTTCCATTAACTTACCGACCACTGAAGTAAGACTAACAGGCCTATAATTACCAGGGTCATTCCTATTTCCTTTCTTGAACAGAGGAACAACATTCGCCACTCTCCAGTCCTCTGGCACTATCCCTGTGGACAGTGAGGACCCAAAGATCAAAGCCAAAGGCTCTGCAATCTCATCCCTTGCCTCCCAAAGAATCCTAGGATATATCTCATCTGGCCCAGGGGACTTTTCGACCTTCAGGCTTTCCAAAATCGCTAATACATCTTCCCTCGGAACATTTACCTCCTCCAGCCTATATCACACACACATCCTCAAAAACATGGCCCCTCTCCTTTTTGAACACTGAAGAAAAACTGTCCTTGACCAGCCCTAACCTCACCCTGGTCATTCTTTTATTTCTCACATAAGAGTAAAAAGTCTTGGGCTTTTCCTTGATCCGACCTGCCAAGGACTTCTCATGCCCCCTCCTAGCTCTCCTAAGCCCTTTTTTCAGCTCATTCCTTGCTAACTTGTAATCTTCAATCAACCCAACTGAACCTTGTTTTCTCATCCTTACATACGTTTCCTTCTTCCTCTTGACAAGACATTCGACCTCTTTTGTGAACCGTGGTTCCCTCACTCGGCCATTTCCTCCCTGCCTGACAGGGACATACCTATCAAGGACACGCAGTATTTGTTCCTTGAACAAGCTCCACTTTTCATTTGTGCCTTTCCCTGACAGTTTCTGTTCCCATCTTATGCTCCCTAATCGCATCATAATTACCCCTCCCCCAGTTATAAACCTTGCCCTGCTGTATGGCCCTAGCCCTCTCCATTGCAATAATGAAAGACACCGAATTATGGTCACTAAGTCCAAAGTGCTCTCCCACAACCAAATCTAACACTTGGCCAGGTTCATTTCCCAGTACCAAATCCCACCTCTTGTCGGCCTATCCACATATTGTGTCAGGAAACCCTCCTGCACACACTGTACAAAAAATGCCCCATCCAAACTATTCGCACTATAAAGGTTCCAATCAATATTTGGAAAGTTAAAGTCACCCATGACAACTACCCTGTGACCTCCACACCTATCCATAATCTGCTTTGCAATTTCTTCCTCCACATCTCTATTACTATTTGGGGGCCTATAGAAAACTCCTAACAACGTGACCGCTCCTTTCCTATTTCTAACTTTGAGAGAGATAGCTAGGGACCATGAAATATGAAGCAAGCAGTATCTAATCACAGTATTTATATTTATGATCATCTTCATGCTAAAAGCACTATCCTTATCGTAAATCTCAATTATGCTAATTTATGTAAATCCCATATCCTGATTGTATCATGTTAAATTGCACATTTTCCTTTTAAAGAAGAAACAGAAAAGTTTAAACATCTCCAAAGCTGACACTCAATTTCCTAGCTCTCATCTACATGTGTTTTCAAAAGTTCCATTCTATTAAAGTGAGAAAACAGATGATAAAATTGATACCATAACTCCATTTAATGCAAATTACCCAGTCATCTATACGGCTGTTACTGTAACCATCCCCTCCTCCTCAGTATAAGATATGTTGTAAACTTCAGATTTATATTCAGGATCCATTAAAACCATTTCACATAACTTTTAAGCTTCAACTATATTTGCTTTTTTGATAAAAATTAAAGGATCATAAATTAAAAGCTTTGCAACAATTTACAATTACTGGGAGAGTACTTTCAGACAACAGCAGTAGTTATTCTTTGAGAATATGAAATCAATTTCCTGGCATAGTTATTAAAACAGTTTGCTTTCAATTTAATGCAAGACAGCTTGATCTTCACTGTACATGTGACTGCATAATGTTTGATGATAAAGTGAATTAAAATGTCATGATCCACAGGGTATCAAGTGGTAGTTTGCAGGTTTCTACGTTCACAGTGAGGCATCATATAGCGATGACGAGATGTTAACAGGAGACCTGCTGATTCCTCACAGAATTTAGAGAAATATCAAAGGTCTAACAATCATGTACAGGTCTTGGCTTCCAATTTCAAAGTGATACTGTGAGAGTGCTGAAGCAGGTTACCCACTCAGTACTTTGCCTGGAGATGCAGGCCAATAGAAGGAATAGAAATATTGCTGTCTCATCCTCAGTTATCAAAAAACATTGGTGGAAATCTGGAAGCAGGTCTTTCAAAAGGTCACCTAGGTTGAATTTTTTATGCTACTTAGGAGATTGGAATGGAAGAAAATGAACTAAATATATATTTGTAATAAATGTGCATATTCTGAGAAGTGAAACGAAGAGTCTTGGGAATGAACATCATGTCTAGTAACGGTCTGTACTCTGAAGACTGTAATGGTTCAGGTTCAAGTGATTTTCAAAAGCAATGATACCACCTTGACTCTGAAGTGCCAGTTATAGAAAAATAAATTTGCAACTACATTGTGGCTATTGAATATTCAATTAAAAAGGTTAACAAGCCCAAACTGTCTTATTAGTATTAATCATATGGAGGACATTTGATATTTTACCTGAGTACCAAGAGCTTGAATGTCATGTTCAAATGTTGTATGCATTCTCTGCAATGCTTCCACGGTATTCTGATCTCGTCCTAGTTCCTCTGGCAGCTTCTTGTGCTTGTCTTGAATTCGTCCAAGGATCTCCTTAGCATCATGATAAAATTTGTGCAATTCATAAGAAGCTGCCAGAATCTGTGTTCTGGTGTCAATAAGCTCAAGGAGATCTGCCCAAGCCTCATTGAGTCCATCTTTCCATTCAGCAATTGTGGCAGCATCAGAATGTCCAGAATTGATCAGCTCATCAGCCATACGGTTCACACTGTCGACTCGTTCCTGACCAATATTACCAGTATCACGGGCAAATTCACGGAACCTCTCTTGTAGCATCTGAAAAGAAATATAAATTATTAAAACTTTTTAAAATTTAGTCGCTTAGTTTTTAGATAAAGCTAGGTTGGAAGGCTGACTCTGACCTAGCCTAATCATCAATTTAAAATTCATTGGGGTTAACATGGGTGGGGATCGTGATGAGGGATTAAGCTGCATTGATTGTTTTTGAAGCAGGCAACACGCTATCTTAATGCTGCCTGTCCAAAGCTGGAAGTAAGCAACCATTGTGATGGAGAAGGTCTGGTCCACATTTTACTATCTTACTGCTGGGTCAGAAGTTTTCGCTTGGGGTAAAATAGGATGGCAAATTTGTCGACGGTCTGGTTCTGTCTGAGAGGGGGTCTGGGGGAGGGCTGGAGGAGGAGATCAATGTTCGCTTTAAGCAGTGTGCATGGGATAGGCATGCAGCAACCTAGAAAACATTACTCAGGTCGATTACAAACTATCCCTTTTAAGATACTGTTGTATAAACAAACGGCAAACAGAGCACCCAAGGTATTGGAGGAGACAAAGGACAAGAGGAGGAGTGTGGGAAGGGGAAAATGGGGAGGATGGGCAAGGAGGAGGAAGAGTGTGGTAACAGAAAAAGAGAGGAGGAGAAGAGGAAGATTGATGGTGGGATAGAGGAGGGTGGAGAGGGTGAAGCAGGAGGGTGGGGGAAAGTGAAGCAAGAGGGTGAAGCAAGAGGCTGGGGGAAGGTGAAGCAGGAGAGAGGGAAGGTTTAGGAGGATGAGGGAAAGTGAAGTAGGAAGATGGAAAAGGTGAAGGAGGAGGGTGCGGTGGAGAAGGTGGTGCAAGAGTAGCAGCAGCAGGGTTAGGGAGGAGAGGAACAGACAGAAAATGGATGGCAAATGGAGTGGAAGGGAGGAGTTTGTGGGAGGCCACATGTCCCAGTGACAGGGTTCCAGGTTGGAAGGCTGCACTAAAGCCCAAACAAATCCTCTGGTTTGGTTTCTGTACTGCTCAGAGGGATGTTATTGCTTTCGCCTCATCAGTTTTGATATTTTATGCATGGTTCCGAGGATGCCTCCGTTTTGTGGGACCCATGGACTTTCCTTGCTGTCTTAGCAACACTCAACTTTCCCAACTAGGGTTCCTGGCCTTCCAAATATCAAATTTCTTCAATGGTAAGCATTAATTGGGGATTCATCTATGTTCATATCATAGAATCATTGAACTCCTTCTACACTGCAGGGGTTCTATCAGCCCATTTAGTCTGCACCGACTCTCCAACAATGCACCTTGCCTATCCTCATAACCCCATATATTTACCCACTAACCTCCCTAACCTACACATCTGGGGACAATTAGGGGCAATTCAGCATTGTCAATTAACCTAACCTACACATCCTTGGATTGTGGAAGGAAACCGGGGCACCTGGAGGAAACCCGCGCAGTCACAGGGAGAACATTCAAACTCCACACAGACAGTTACCTAAGGCTTGAATTGAACCCAGTTCCCTGACTGTGAGGCAGCAGTGTTAACCATGTGGTGCTATATAGGTAATGTTGAAATTGTGGGTTAATGGATCTTGAAGTGCACAATATTTAATGTGTCTATAAAATTTAGAAAATATTTTTGAGACAGATGTTTACCGTAACATGCTCATAGTCCTGCCCAAGTTCATGCGATCCAGCGACCACCTCACGTTCAGCTATCCATTGCTCCAGATCATCCACCTCCCTGTTTAATTGGAAAAGGCGGTACCTCTCATCCAGTTTCCCTCTTCTCTCCTCAGCCAAATCTTTCAGGCCAGCATAAAGCTTGTCCACCTGGGACTGGCGCATGCTGATACGTTCACTGAAAAAACAAAATGTGTCAAAAATTACTAAATAATAAGGCTTTTTATTTTAAAAATGCCAACTATTTCTACATGAAAAAACTAAGAACAAAGACTAAGACCGTAGAGGAATGTGGGTTTTCTGCAACCACATAGAGATGTGGGTATAAGACATTTAAATCTGGTGGCACACTTGCTACCTAACCTGTGATATGAAGGCTTTACTTGACATTCACCTACTTTCACCCCAGTTCTATGGTTATTCCTTCTCAATATCACAAATAAATGTGATGTCAGCAATTATTTACATCTTAATTTGGTTCTTCAACAAGTTCACACATTTCATGCTGACTGTAAGATATAATTCTTGATATGCACCTTACTTGTCAGATGAGTACTCATGTCAACAATGCAATTAAATTTAAGACCTATTGATGATCACAAAGCCAAAAACGTATGATGTTAGAAAGCCAAATTTCAACAAAATAATGAAACAAGGGCAAAATTAGATAAGTGCACCTGAGGGATAACTAAATTGAAGAAAAAAGAACTACCTACCAATTTGTGCTCCTGGCATGCAGCTTCACCCGCGGGGAGTATATTAGGAATTTGGGCATGGAGGTCAAATAGGAAGATCTACTTATTAATTTAATTAGATGGAAAATCCTATAGGTCACATCTAAAAACTAAAAGGTCACCATAGTCCCAGATGTCCAGAGGCTGACTGGTGATGATTTTAAACTGAGGGTCACCAACACCTCAAGAGAGGGGCAAGGTTGTGGAGGCAGGGCTTCATGAATAACCTCAGCCGGTATGGGAACTGAACCCACGCTGTTGGCATCACTCTACATTACGAACTAGCCATCCAGCCAACTGAGCTAACTGACTCTACAAGGTCACATCTACTTCTCTATCAAATATCAGATCTGTATTCCCAGCAAGTGAAGCACTGGACTGGGAGCATGAATTTGTAATATTCATAATACTGAATGTGCAACATAAAGTCGAATATATGTAAACTAAGTAAGCAAACCCAGCAATAAATAGGCCAAATGAAATAGGAAAAAACGCACAAAATCTACATAGTAAGAAATGAATAAGGACAATGGGAAATGGAATATATATATTACTGAAAGACATTACACATACAAAAAATGTTAGGATATCAAAAAGCAAAATAAGTTAAGAATGCATTTAAACCATTATTCAATATTGCAATATAGCAAAATAGTACAAGTTGTTTAGATTTTTAAAAATAAAATAATTATGCATCCAACTGGTCATCATTGTGTAACATTATTGGACACTGCTGTGTTTCCACAGAATTGGAAACAGGTTAATGTGGTACTTGTCTGAAAAAAGGGTGATAGAGCTGTTCGAGCAACTGAGGCAAATTAGTCCAAGATCATTATTAACAGAGAAAGCTAATTCAAAGCAATTTTAACTCAAACTATAAATAATTTGACATTATGTCAGAGAGCAACAAATGAATAGCAGGGAAGGTTTGGGCAAGGATGAATTACATTAAGAAAGGATCCCATGTGCCCATACGCAAGGTGCAATTATTACAATAAAATAGTAAAAAACTGGAAGTAAAAACATGAACTTAATAGTTGGGCCTTCTCGGAACACATAGATAACAATACACTTTTTACTCTTATGTGAGGAATAAAAGAATGACCAGGGTGAAGTTAGGACCGGTCAAGGACAGTAGTGGGAACTTGTGTATGGAGTCAGTAGAGATAGGCGAGGTGATGAATGAATACTTTTCTTCAGTGTTCACCAAGGAGAGGGGCCATGTTTTTGAGGAAGAGAAGGTGTTACAGGCTAATAGGCTGGAGGAAATAGATGTTCGGAGGGAGGATGTCCTGGCAGTTTTGAATAAACTGAAGGTCGATAAGTCCCCTGGGCCTGATGAAATATATCCTAGGATTCTTTGGGAGGCAAGGGATGAGATTGCAGAGCCTTTGGCTTTGATCTTTGGGTCCTCGCTGTCCACGGGGATGGTGCCAGAGGACTGGAGAGTGGCGAATGCTGTTCCTCTGTTTAAGAAAGGGAATAGAAATGACCCTGGTAATTATAGACCGGTTAGTCTTACTTCGGTGGTTGGTAAATTGATGGAAAAGGTCCTTAGGGATGGGATTTACGACCATTTAGAAAGATGCGGATTAATCCGGGATAGTCAGCACGGATTCGTGAAGGGCAAGTCGTGCCTCACAAATTTGATAGAATTTTTTGAGGAGGTAACTAAGTGTGTTGATGAAGGTAGGGCAGTTGATGTCATATACATGGATTTTAGTAAGGCGTTTGATAAGGTCCCTCATGGTCGGCTTATGATGAAAGCGAGGAGGTGTGGGATAGAGGGAAAGTTGGCCGATTGGATAGGTAACTGGCTGTCTGATCGAAGACAGAGGGTGGTGGTGGATGGAAAATTTTTGGATTGGAGGCAGGTTGCTAGCGGAGTGCCGCAGGGATCAGTGCTTGGTCCTCTGCTCTTTGTGATTTTTATTAATGACTTAGAGGAGGGGGCTGAAGGGTGGATCAGTAAATTTGCTGATGACACCAAGATTGGTGGAGTAGTGGATGAGGTGGAGGGCTGTTGTAGGCTGCAAAGAGACATAGATAGGATGCAAAGCTGGGCTGAAAAATGGCAAATGGAGTTTAACCCTGATAAATGTGAGGTGATTCATTTTGGTAGGACTAATTTAAATGTGGATTACAGGGTCAAAGGTAGGGTTCTGAAGACTGTGGAGGAACAGAGAGATCTTGGGGTCCATATCCACAGATCTCTAAAGGTTGCCACTCAAGTGGATAGAGCTGTGAAGAAGGTCTATAGTGTGTTAGCTTTTATTAACAGGGGGTTGGAGTTTAAGAGCCATGGGGTTATGCTGCAACTGTACAGGACCTTGGTGAGACCACATTTGGAATATTGTGTGCAGTTCTGGTCACCTCACTATAAAGGAGGATGTGGAAGCGCTGGAAAGAGTGCAGAGGAGATTTACCAGGATGCTGCCTGGTTTGGAGGGTAGGTCTTATGAGGAAAGGTTGAGGGAGCTAGGGCTGTTCTCTCTGGAGCGGAGGAGGCTGAGGGGAGACTTAATAGAGGTTTATAAAATGATGAAGGGGATAGATAGAGTGAACGTTCAAAGACTATTTCCTTGGGTGGATGGAGCTATTACAAGGGGGCATAACTATAGGGTTCGTGGTGGGAGATACAGAAAGGATATCAGAGGTAGGTTCTTTACGCAGAGAGTGGTTGGGGTGTGGAATGGACTGCCTGCAGTGATAGTGGAGTCAGACACTTTAGGAACATTTAAGCGGTTATTGGATAGGCACATGGAGCACACCAGGATGATGGGGAGTGGGATAGCTTGATCTTGGTTTCAGATAAAGCTCGGCACAACATCGTGGGCCAAAGGGCCTGTTCTGTGCTGTACTGTTCTATGTCCTATGTTAATACACTTACCTTGAGGATAATGTTTAGAAAATCATTAAAAATCCTCCAAGCAGCTGCCTTTCATAGAAATATTTTCTTGTTGTTCAGGAATTGATTGTAGCACAAGCAGAAGTACCAGCAACAGACTAGACCCAAGTAGTGTCATGCAATACACCTCTGGATAAAGCACCAGCTAAAACTTATTTAGTACAGGACTTTCCAGAAAAGATGGGGGGTGGGGGGGCACGGTTAATTCAGTTGGCTAGATAGGTGGGGGTTCAGAATAACCCCAACACTGTGGGTTTGATTCCTGTTGTAGCTGAGGTAGACTTGGGGACCTGCCTCCACACCCTGCCCGACAGTGGAAGGTAATGGCAAACCACCGCTGACAAAATCTGCAAAGAGAATGGCTCAGGATGAAGCATCAGCGATGTGCCAAGGACTTGCCTTTGGGCACAACACATAGTAGAATAATTTCTTGAAGAGGGTGTCAGATGCAATGGGAGCCTTTTCTCAGCACCAAAGACTTTTGAAATGCCAGAACTTATGCAAGTCGCAGAGGATCCGAAAAATATCACCGTTTCCACAATTTTAAGCAGAACATGACCTGCAGCTTCCTTTTGGACAGTATTGCCCAGGACATGGACTGAATTTTCTGTTCACTTGTCCTTGTGATTTGAATGTAGGTTGCACTTTGAGAATCAAACATCCCTATCTTTTCTTACAGGGTCACTTTCCAGCACATAATTGGAGAGTTTGGAACATTTCTTAAACTGCAAGATGTACATTGTTGAAGGTGACCACTGCTGGCAGATACCTTGCTCGGACCTTCCAGTGGCAGCACATGCAACTGAGGAGCACAGCAGGCATAACTTAAAAAGGAATTTGGCTAGACCAGTAACAGTTAAAAGTTACACATCACAACTAGGACAAACATGGCAATGAAGGATAATGATGTAGTGAAGATTTAGAATGAGACTGTGCCCAGCAGGGCCAGTGGAAATTACAGCACAAGCTTTTTGCTGATTGTGTAATTTCAACCTGAATATTGGTGGCAGTTTTCAGGCAGACTTTAATGAAAGTGTGTGGTTTTCATCCAGTTTTCTGACAATATTTAATTTGCACACATGGCACAGAGCATCTCTTGATCAGCCTGCCTGATTACCATCACATTACTGATTTCCTTCTTTGTCCAACCACCAACAGGAATATTCCCACTAATACTGGGGATATAAAATGATTTACAGCAACTAACATGCCAGAAGGTGAAAAGATAACATAGGAAAGATAGAAAATGACTGAAGTACGTTTACTTTAACTTTGCTGTGCCCTTGCAGTAAGTTTCAGTATGCAACCATTAACCCCGATTTCCATCTGATAACTTGCACCCAGGTTATTCTGGTCCCCAAACGTATACTAAACGAAGCAACTCTTTGTTGTTAGAACATGGTCTGTCACCACTGATCCCTGTGCCTTTAAGTTACACTGCAGCCAAGTTCGGGCAAAATTAAATTCCTGCCCATTTTCTACTAGCAGCTATCTAATATGCAATGGATTGACAAGAAGAAAAATTTGGACTTGTTTTGCAAAGGCCACAAAGTAAAACCTAACTAAAAAAAACTCAATTTTCTATGTTTAGATGACAGCTATACATTGATGTAAAAAAAATGCACAAAAAAGGAGTAATTAAATATTTAGGGACTGAAACTGGTCTTTGGTGGTCATGCTAGATGGGTAATACAAGTTTGCAGAGAGTTTCGCAGCTGATCAATGGAAAATGAATCAAGTGGGATATAAAGTAAACTGCCATTTTGCCACCATTCATATTATGCTATTGCTGAAGGACCATTTCTGTGAAGACCAATTTCATCCTTTTTGTACTTCTCAATACTACTGAACTTGGATATAATATGAATGCCAAGATTAAACCAACCTCTCTGGGTGTCCATCTGCCACCAGAGCTCTGCTCGTCTTTGAGAGCTGATGCACAGTCTCAGCATAATCTTCCACCGCCAACTCCAAAATCTGATGTTTCTTCAACATCATCACTGCACTCTGCTCATCCTGCAAACAAAGTGATACATCCATAAACTGTTAAAATTCCCCAGGAATTTTCTAAATTTTTGTTTAAAAATATTAAATGAAAAGGGATTCAAGTACTTTAAGTAATTTAGGTACAGACTTCTTAAAAATGTTCAGAAATGCAGGTTGAAAAAAAAAAGTAATAGTAAAGAGGTATTTTGCTCTGAGTAGATTGCCCAACATGTTCAGCACTTTTACTGGGGTTGGGTGCAGTGACCATTATAGACAACTATCTTTTTTTGAACTACTGCAGAACTTTGGAGATCGAAGAGAAACTTAATTTAATGGAGTATCATTCATTAGAAGTTTGGGAAAGATATGTTGAATGCTTTTAATCAAGTTGTCCATTAGCTATCATAAATGAACATTATTTTACTAGCTTTGTTTTCCCCCCCAATCTAACACGTTTTCATCTAGCATATTTTTAGTCAGCTGCACCATCAGAATAGTAAAATATACAATATTCAACCTTCGCTTTCTCTTCCGACATCATGTACAATTCTTGTTCACTCATCCAGGCTTCAGCCTCTGCAGCATCAAAATAGTACTGTTGGGCTTTGTGAGACTCCACCAGACGATTGTGCCGCTTCTCCGTTTCTTCAGATAATAACTTCCAAAGTTCTCGTAGATCTGATAATCTCTGCTGAATAGCCTTCGCACTTGGGGAATCAGCAGTTACCATACTTTGGCTTCTCTCAAATATATCATCAATACGTGGTTTATGGCCTTGAATTTCCTTTTGAAGAGTCTAGACAAGACAAAAAACATGCAGCCTTATTTCCACCACACAGAAGAAATAGTTGGCGCATCCATATTGTCTGCCACTGGCTACAGTATAGTGTGGAAATTTTAATTTCAACTGCAGCAAATTCCTTACATATGAAAGACCTTTGGTCTGATGGTTACTTTGTCAAATTCAATTTTTCTTTTAATTCATTCATTAAATGAGTTTGCAATCTGTTTTACTCATTCGTCCAGTTCTAAGACCACTTAAATGTTGCTATTTTCATTATAATTTTTTTGTTTAGATGGGTGTTTGGCAAAAAAAGGCATGTAATATGAAATATTACAGCTGCTGGATGACTGCCATGGTGGCCCCATGCTGCATGGTAATTTAGCTTTCTTATATCTTGGTTGGTTTTCTAATCAATCTCCACCCCAAGCAGACTTTGAGACTCTCTCCTTCCACCTGATCACAGTTATTGCTACAGACCATCCTGTGAAGGGGTTTCCCCTTCCACAATGCTGCTCAGGGGCATTTTTATAAATGTTTTAAATTTATAAATGTTAAAGTTGCTGAGAGGGGGTTTCAAGATGGGTGTGTCCTCTCCCTCCTTAAACTGAAAAGATAGACTGTAGCTCCTCCTGTGCTGGAGGACCTCCTAATGGCCCTTCAATTTCATGTGAATGACAAACACCCACTCCAACCACTAATTGGCCAATTCAGAGAAAATTGCTACAGGGACACTCTTCTGCAAGCAGTGCAAGTTCAGAACTCTCATCTAACCCTAACATCAGGGTCCTCACTAAACATCCTGCCCCTGATTACCCCAATTCATGCATTTGTGATTTTGGTGTTAAATCTACTAGCAACAACACACACTTGTTGAGAAGCAAGGTATTTCCAACTTCTGGGTTCTGTGTTTAGCCGAGTACGTGAATACCATAAGCTGCTTTCAGATTTACCTTCTAATTATGACTAGCACTACTAGCCTCACTATTATTTTTCCACAAAATTTGGACCAACATTTCTCACTGAACACAGCTGTCACAGACTAAAGGAAGTGAAGTCTGCCTCAAAAATCCTCTGAATATATTCTGTGCACCTTACCAAGGTAATATATACTTGTGTTTGTTCTTGCAGTGCAACAGTATAATCTTCCCAACAACAGGTAAAAATCTGCCTAGTGACAGCAGTAGTCAGCATTCAAAGGGGATGTTGAGATGCAACACTTCCCAGTAATTAACAGGAATCCAGACAGAATCAGGCGTAAAAAGCCCCATCATCAGGAAACATCTTACCTAGATGCCTGAGAGATCAGTGGAGGTTATATAGATGCTAATTTTGAGAATCATGGAATATGAGAGGTGTAGACAGTCTAAATACACAAGAGGGGAAAAGCAAAGAGGAACCAAGGTGTAATTTCCTGCACCTGCAGAAGCAGGTAGGCTAGTTCAACATCTAACAGCTGAAGGATACTAACAGCTGACAGGCATTGTAACATCTAAGAACTGACAGGCCAGTTTAACATTTCACAACCGAGAGGCCATTTTAACATCCGAGAAATCTTAGAGCCAAGGTAGTGCAGAAACCGGAGGCTGTTTAAATATCTTTGCTGGACCAGGAATAGACATTTCTCAGCCTTGATCATCTACCTTGCATGTATGGTAACCATAAGCCAGATTTGATTTATAGATTTATTTAACTTGGATGTTTGGGAATGGGAAAGTCTTAAGAGATCGCAGATATATATTTTGGAACAAGAACTAATTTCTATATAAACCATGTGTGCGTTTAGTAATTCATATATTTAACTGTCAGAGTATTATAGTCCGATTTGTGGTCTATTTTCCTTTTCTTTATCAAATAGTATTTAGTAATTGTTTTACAACAACTGGGCTAGTTATTCTCACTGGGGGCTTCACATGACTCCTCCCACCACTCCAAAAATGGAACTATATATCACGACAAACCGGTGTTTCAAGTTGAGACGCCGTCGCAGATAACATCAGCGTGGTTCATGACAGTTTAATAGCTCATTCAAAAGATGGCATCTCTGACAAAGCAGCACCTCCACCTCCTTCTCAGTACTGCAGTCTTGGTGTAGATTATATTTTCAAATCCAGACAGGAACCCACAACCCTCTAATCTGAGGCAACAGACTGAGTCAAGCAAACATATTTGGGATATTAGCAGTGAACAATCATGCTATGTTTTCAAAACATTTTTATCCATATATTTTTCACCAGTCACCTGGTTTTTCTTGATCAGCATCTGTACAGTCTGGAGGTTGTGGCCATGGTCAGTGGATGTTGCAAGAGGCATGCGTTCTTCAGCCCATAACTGAAAATTAAAAATGTGTTTTTTAATTACGTGTCAGTACTTTTAATGATGAACTAATAATAAATTATTTTTGTAAGCAGTTTCACTGGAGATTGCACTTCAGTTCTCCATTCATTTGTACATTTTAAAAGTGTATTTTTGAACAGAAGAACTTAAACGAGAAAATGCCTGAAAGTTTACGTGCCTGTCACGTAAGCAACTAAATTACATTGTTCAATTTTATAGAATAAGAACAGATGTAATTTTGTACAATAAATTAATTCATTGGACTCCTGATTTTTCCTTTTACTGTTTCTCCAACTCTTCCAATTAGGAAGGAGAATAGGAAGGAACAAACTAAATAAAGAGGTATATAGACCATTATGTTTTGGTGTTGGCAGTTTTATCTGCAATTAGATTATCTTTCAAACATAGTTAAAGGTGTAACTAAGTTTATTTACAAGGCTACTTTCAATTTTGTAACACCATCAGCTTTGTAGTGAGGCAATATAACCTTTGATCAAACAATGAGTAATTAATAAAGAAATCAACACAGTGATATAGAAGTATTATCTAATCTAATTTCTGCATGGATTTTAATCAAGCCAAAACAGTGTACACATGCTCTGTTTAAATTACGTATATTGTTGTTCGTACTTACAATCTCATCCTCCAGATCTCTGTTGAATTGATGTATTTCTTTAGATGCCAACAAGTAGTTTTTCCTCTCATGTAGTGGTTCTAGTAGCTGCAAGAATCTTTTTTCAACTATCGTACGCTTACTATCCACCTCATCAATATCTTTACCTTCTTGGCTCAAAACCTTGGCCTGACCCTTCAGTTCCTCCACCTCCTTCTTTCGCACTTCAATCTGATTTTCTAACATCTAATGAAAGAGGGGAGTAAAAAAGCAGTTTACAATTAGTATCAAATAAATGCACTCAGATGGAGTTTCTCTGTGTGGTCTTCAAAAATATTTGGAAGCAGAAAACAATTCTTATGCAAAATCTTGAAATCCGTAACTGGATAATACAAATTAATTCGGCATACTAAAGTTACCTCAATTTTAAAATTATAGAACCATAGAATCCTGCAGTGCAGAAGGAGGCCATTCGGCCCATCGTGTCTGCACCGACCACAATCCCACCCAGGCCCCATCTCCATAACCCCATTCATTTACCCTAGCTAGTCCCTCTAACACTAAGGGGCAATTTAGCATGGCCAATCAACCTAACCCGCACATCTTTGGACAAAATTCTCATCCTGGTTTTCAAATGCCTCACCCTTCCTCATCTCTGTAATCTCTTTTAGCCATACAACCCTCCAAGAAATTATTGTTCTGCTAATTCTGGCCTCTTGCACACCCTCAATTTTAAGCGCTCCACCATTGGTAACCATACTTCATCTGCCAAGGCTCTAAGCTCTGGAACTCCCTCCCTAACCTTTCTGTCTCTTTACCCCTCTTTGCTCTTTCAAGATGTAAACCTATTTTTTTCCTAATATTTCCTTATGTGGCATGGCGTCAAATTTAATCACTCCTGTACCTTGAAGTACCTGGGAAGGTTTTATTACTTCAAGGGTGTTATATAAACTAAAGTTATTGTTCCTGTAGATTCATAGCATAAAACTAATACAAAATTGGCAATGTGACCCAAAGAAGCCACCTAACTATTCAGTCTAAAATTCATATTTTCCAGTCAATACAGATTATTCCATATTATCTTTATATCTTACTCCACTAAAAAGCAAATGTATTACCTATTTTGAGTTAATATCAACTCGATGACAATTTCAGAGAAATACTTTGTTTAAGCAAAAAGACCTCATGAAAGATATGTAAAAGTAACAAAAATTAAGATTTTTAAATTCTTAATGTAGTAAACCTTCTACTATTTCATAACATCTTGAAAGAGATGAACTGTAGTTGGGTTCTGTATAGTAATGCAATTAATTTTCCAAAGATACTATCACAATCTTCATTCTACATTGAGGTTTGATATTTACATATTGCTATTTGTGGATAAAAATATAATTCGACTTGATGAATTCTGCTACCAAAGCAATGAGAATAATCTTTCAGCTCTGAACATATACATAGCACCAAGATGCCCAATAAAGCTGAGTTGGATCATGGAATTTGGAATCAATTATTAGAGGAATATAAAAAAAAGGAACATTTGAAGATTCAGCTGGTCAATGTTCCCATGTCTAAACTAACATTATTGGGTATATACCTGCTGTTTCTTGAGTAGAATAGAGACACTGGTAAGGTCCTTGCCATAATCATCAGACTGGAGCTGACCTTCCAGGTTATGCAACCATTTGTCTAAATCAGCACAGCTCTGGGTGAAAAGCTCTGCTTTGTTGGCATCAAACAGACGCTGAGCTTTGGCCTGTGTAGTAGATTCTAGTTCTTCCCACAAATGGTGGAGGGCTGTCAGTTTTTCCTTCACAACCACTTCAGTCTCTGGCTTCTCTGCAGTTAACTGCATGCCATCCTACAAGATAAATTGAAATAACATTCAGCATTCTATTAGTTCTCACAGCAACTATCCTGGTAATTTTGGAACTCAAGCAAGCAACCTTGGATAGCTTAAGTTGTTAACTTTATTTTCCAGACAATGAATCATTTGCATTTGTTTATAAATAGAAAGTACTAAATATGTGTAGATCCTGGTGTGCTGTATGATCTAAAAGGACAGTGTGTATAACAGTAAATAAATGTCTACAATGGAATCTCATGCTACAACCAATAAAGATAATCTGGATCGTGAGTATGGCAGAGTACCTGTGCACGGAATCACAGAAGAATTCCTAATCAGATGAGTTCTCAATTTCAGGGTGCTGCATGGCAGGAAGCACCAATTAGACAAGTGGCATTTAACCACAATCAAAAGGACAAACTAATCTAGGTTGCTTTTATGCATCCTTCAGTCGCACACAGGTGGCACTAGCCTTTTGTGCATTTTGAATGAAATTACTAATTGTGTGCATATGGCCACCATTCAAATCAATAACACAAGTCCCAAACATCAGCTTTATCCAAAAAAGCAATATTTTATCCAAGAAGCAATACTAAGTGCTACATACATTCTGACTATTGAACTGATGTTACAAAGAACATCAGAATTTAACCTGAGGCAAATTTAACACTGACTAGCACTGCTACAGCTAAGTTTTATCACAGCACTGCTGTTTTATCATAGGAAGTGCCATGCTGCATTGAGTAGTAGTGCAATTTTAACAAATATAAGTAAATTCAATAAAATGGAATTGAAATCTAGGGAAATGGAATAAAAGGCAATAATTACAAAAACTATACCCCTAAAATTCCATTGTTTTTTTGTGGCATTCAGCTGGAACTCTAAACTTCTGGAGTAATGGCACTGATCATTTGGGGGGGGGGGTTTGGAGAAAAGGAGGGTAGGGTCAGGGAGGGGGTGAACTCAGTGGAATTTCCAGGTGTTTATACTTAAACTCAGTATAGTGAGCCAGTTACATGTAAAACTGAACATATTATTCCAAATACTAGTTAAACTCAAAACTTGCGGATTTACACAAAGGTAGAAGATGAATCAAGCTTCTCGTAATGTAAATACACAGGTTAAAACTACAAAGATGATTTGAAAAAATAAGTAGGTCAAGAAGGGGAGAGCACAATTTTTAAAAATAATCTAACATAGCAAATCACTCAAGCAATGCTATGAATTTTATTTAATGAATTTTTACGAGTTACCATTCTGCTTCCAGAAAAACAAGTACCAATACTTGAACCCTGCAAGGTTTAAGATTTTATGCATCAGGCAAGCTGGGATCATTAATGTGTTGCCATTCAGAAGTGATAATAGAAGTGAAAGGGTTAGGTCTCAAACTGTAAACTTAAAAAAAATCTCAAGCTGAGATATATTTATTACAAAAACAGAATTCTGAATATTCAAGATTCTATCATACCTTATCAATTTTATCCAGCCATTCTTTATTTGATGCAAGCTCTGCCATAAAAGCCTGATGTTTCTGCCATTTGCTGTGTAAATTTCTGGCTTCATCATAGGACATGTCCTGAGCAGTGAGCATCTTCTCGCTGATCCAAAGTGATAACTGTAAAACAAAAGCATTAATGTGTGTTCAAGGAATATCACATTCATAATCCACAATACACGTATAACACAAGTATTTTGTTAAAAGTAAGTTGTATAGCAAGTTTACTTCCTGGCAGTCTTGCAGAAACTTCTGTAGGTCTCTATTATCCTTCAGGCGCATAAGAAGTTCACTGGCAGCCTCACGGTTCTTCTTATGTCTATAGGTTAAATTTGATAGTAACATTTTAAGAAGTTGTTTAGAATAAGTTTTTTTTAAAAAAACAGAACCTCAGTCTTTAGAGTCATCTTTGCATTAACTTTTCAATATGTAGCTTCCCTCTTATGTACTTGTATTGTACCCTGATGGTGCAGTTCTTGAATGTGCCAAAGAGAAGGGAATTAATTTACCTACTTTATACAAAAAATACAATAACTACATCTTGAAAACTACATTGCAGTACAAAGCTGTAACACAAGCTAATGCTGCAGATTAGGTTAAATGCAAGTACAAATCTCAAATCTGGCTTCTGATAGCCAGATAGCGAAAGTAGAAAATCAATGTCAATCTTTTACTTAATACTAAATTTATTTACAGAATTCAATGTTGCAAATGTCTGCCTTCTCTGTAAACAACACGCAGTCTCCCAGAAGTCTTTCTTTATACGTACTCGAGGTACTCAATGTCCTCCACTTGTATATCCTTAACAATACAATTAATTAGCATTATAATCACAAGCTTTGAAGATAATAATGAATAATGGATAATGTTACCAATATTTTGGGCCTTCCACCACTTATTGTTGCACACCATTGGGATAGTAGGTTACCTGGACTATGTCTTTCATTACTGTCAGCAGCCAGTACTTCATTCTTGCTGCTTATAACATGATTATCAATTATGATCTAGACAATGCAGTGCGAAATCTCCTTGGGTGTCAAGAAATCAAATTCAAATCAGCTTTGTAGAATTGAGTGGAATGCGAGTTAGTATCAGACACCGCTGGTCTCCTTTGTTCGGACCTTTTGGAGGAATGTGTTAGTGGGAAGGATGTTAAGAATTTCTTCCAGAAGAAAAATTCCTCGAACATGACACTTAACCTGTGATCTACGTATTTAGGTATAGTTCTATATGGGTCTCCGGACTGACCAGGAATAACTTTAAACAGCATTTTAAGCCAACTCTCAGAAGGCTTCCCTTGCTAGAGTAATTAGCGAAACATGGGGCAAAAGAATGAGAATGGGCAATAATTACGAGGTAAAGATCCTGGACATGAGAAACTGTAGAAACACACCTGTTAAAAGATCCTGAAAAACTTGGGTTTTCCTCTTTTTGAATTTAAATGCTGCAAATGTTTTAGCCTCAAAATATTTAAAACTATTCACCACTCTGATATGACTGCATTTTTTTTCTGGGGGAGCTGGGGTGGTGGGTATGACAGGGAAGTGTGATTTAAATACTTAACAGTTCTTTTGTAAACGCTGATTAGTTTCCAACCATCACCATTAAACTGGTCTTCAGGTAGACCCACAGTGCAAAGTGAAAAATGGGAACAGTTAATTTTAATGTTAAAACCATTTATCAGAAATGGGTATTTTTGCAGAACCAGTAATTACTGAGCTGCATGTGATGGTAGAACGTATAATACAAATTATTTGAATACTTTTTTCATAATGATGCATACAATTACATTTCTACTATGTCAGCTTAAAGAATCCAGCTGCTTTACTAAATAAAGGCCAAAATTCAAGATTGTAAAAGGGCAATCGAAATTCCTCGAGAGTGACTTCTCCAACAAATCAAGACTCCAACATCAGATAATGAAGCAACAATAGTAACAAGTCACTCCTAGTAAAGTAGAACATAATTATCTGCAGAGAGTGTAGGATGCTCAGGGTTATTAAACCTCAGGGTTTACGAAAAGGACAGAACCTCATTTTGTTGGTTTTGTTTTACCTTTCATCAATTGAGTCAACTTTTTCCTGGATTTTGTCAGAATAAATATTGCCATCGCTGACTAGTCTCCTTCCTGTCTCCACCACTCCATTGATCTTATCTTCATTTGCGTCCATGGTAGTCATGAAGTCTTCCTGCTTTTTAATGGCAGCTTCAGCAGCCTCCAGTGTGGTGGGCATTTCAGTGTGTGCCAACACATATTCCTTTATTTCAACAAAGGAATGAATTGTCAGTCAGCTTTGTACAGCCATTTGTAATCAGGGAATAAAAACACTGCACACAAAATGATGAGTTCCACCTTCAACTTAATTCATGCTCAGAACAAGATTTTTTGAGAGATGGTTTGGATTGCAGTTCAGTATTTCCCAAGCACTCTTTATATAACTCTATTTTGCTTCTCAAATTTTGATTTCCATTTATCCCTCACAGCATTGCGAGTGAACCAACACCAGCTGGACTGCCGCAGTTCAAGAAGACAGCTCATCACCACCCTCTCAAAGGCAATTAGGGATGGGCAACAAATATTGGCCTTGCCAGCAACATTCACATACCATGAAAGAACAAAAAGGTTGACCTATCTCACTGTTTATATCTGCTCAACTGAGTATTTTTTGTTGATCTGAACCAAAAGGTTTCAAAAAGTGGGCCAATAGAATCATAGGCCACGATTCTCCCAAAAGCGCTGAATTGGTGGGTAAGCTGTTCTAGATCCCGACTGTTTTATCAGTTCAGCTTCTCACCCGAATCTCCCCACCCTGTGCACTGCAGAGATCCCAGTCATGAAATCATTAAAAACCTGAGGGGGACGGAGGGAACTAGAGGGAGACCCCGCCAGAATGAGGGGGAGGCAATCAGGGCCCCCCAGGGAGTCAGGTGGCAGGGGGTGGTGCCCCCTGGCCATGGGCACCCTGGCAGTGCCAGCCTGTGCCCCGGCACAGCCTATTTGCATCGGAGTCTGACAGTTCTGGAACTCTGTGCATGCGCAGTGGCTCCGATCTGTCAGACTCCCCGTTTGCTGACCAGCTTGATTGCTGGCCAGCCTGGGACCTCTGCAGTTATGCCGCCGCCCCCCCCCGCCATTGGCCTGATCACGGTCCCCACAATAATTCCCGGGCCAGCCCTGAACCTCCCCACCCCGGAGCGCCAGATGTACAGCACCTCCCCCACCCCCCAATCCCTGCCTTCCCTCCATCCAGACTGATCCTGTTAGCAGTGGCAGAGGGGCCTCCACTCCCACCGATTGCCCCTAGGCCCCACCCACAATAGGCACTGCCCGATGCCCGGTGGGCAGTGCCAAGGTGCCCTGTGAGCACTTTGCCCCTTCAGGCAGTGCCAGGGCACAGGCTGGCACTGCCAGGGTGCCCATGCCCAGGGGGCACCACCCCCTGCCACCTGACTCCCTGGGGGGCCCTGATTGCCCCCCCTCATTCTGGCGGGGTCTCCCTCTAGTTCCCTGAACGTGGGGAACTAGTCTAAACCCTGCCTGAATGAAGTACTCCTGACGGGGTGGGAGATTCAATTGGGACCAGTAAGTTCTCGATAATTTGATTTAAATGACATTTAAAACTGAGTTAAAAAAAAGATTCAAATTACTTACCTGCCTTCCCGCCGGTTTACTGCATGGTCTGGCCTGCGACTGTTCTCCGGCTCTGGGAGATGCCTATACGTTCCCGGCGCATGCGCAAATCCCGGAACAAGGCCAACAACGCGCATCTCCCACCCCGACCTTCCAGAAAAGTTGCAGGTCGCAATGGGAGAATCGCGGCCATAGTTTCCATCAGATTTAAGTAAAATAATGAAATGAAATAAAATCTTATAAAAATGGTGGAAGCAACATGCTAGGTCAGTACTCAAAAATTCCCAAAGGCTCCAGATTATAAGGTGCCACTGAAAGTCACAATTGAATGCAAGACCCTATGCTTAGCTTACCTGGTTGTTAAGGAACCCTTCTGCCTGTTTTGTATCTCTTAAGAAAAGTTGGTATGAATGAGATTGGGATAGGTGATTCTGTCTGTTCTCCCACATTTTGTGCAGCTCATTCCATCCAGTATCCAAAGCCTGCAGACGCTGACGTAGGAACATATATTGTGCATCCGTTTGTCCCTGTGTTACCATTTCGCCCATGTCACGCATTTTCTGGTAGTCTTCTTCATAATTATTAATTTCGTTTTTGATGTTCTCATGCTGGGTAAGCAACTTCTCTCCTTCTGCCAGGGTGTTGGGCATATCTTCAGAAGCAATAGCAGTTTGGGTTTTTGAAAGCCAGGACTGGAAGTCGTCCAAATCGCGCAGGAATTGCTGAAGCTTGTTTGCTTCACCAAGTGATTCTTCTCGGTTCTTCAAAGTACACTTCATTTCTTCCCAGACATCATTTATTTCTGCAAGACGGCTCATAATAGCACGTTCCTGGTCAGGATGTTCAGCAGCAAGTCTTTCAGCTTCTTTCTGCAGGTCATCTAGTTTAGCTTCAATAGCTGTCAAATCACGTTCCATTCCAGTTAATTTCCTTTGGAGGGCCATGACACCAGCAAGATCATTGCCCAAATCTTGCGTGGATTCAATGACTTTGGTCTTTTCCCTAATCCAAGATTTTGTTTCATTGCATTCAAGGTGGTAGTTCTGAATACTGAGTGCAGAATTGAGTGCATCTTTCTTTTGGTCCACTAGTTGACGGAATTGACTCCATCTGGAATTAAAGTAACAAAATGGAATCACAGGTAAAGATAAGATTGTGACATTCCTCTCCGAGAGGCAAACCATAAGTATTATTTTAAATGCCTCCCCCACCACCCAGATTTCTGTCAGGCAGGGGCAGTTAAAACTAAGAGGCATCGTGTCTGTGTGCCTTAGCGTCTCTACAAATGATGCACTCTGCTATAAATTGAAAACATCTCTTGAATGAGGAACAAAATGTACATTTGGCTTCACAGTTTTAAGTCAGATCTTGTATGTCGAAAACAAATACAGGTCACACTGCTGCTTACACTATGCCAGATAATCAGTGAATACAAATCTAGTGGCAAGTTAACAAACACAAAGAATATTTAGCCTTTGGTTTGCTGAAATTATTCCCTAGTCCAAGTACTGACTAACAGGTTCATGTCATCATATAAACCAGGACAAAATTCAATAGATCTGCACTGGCACTTTTTGATCACTATTAGAATGATATCTTGGTATAGAAATGCACTCTAACTCTGACTGAGAACTGCAAGAAATGTAAAATATCAATGCAGTTTAGTCTTAATTAAACTTTACAATTTAATCAAACTTGAGATGGAAATCTAAATACACTCCTATATTAGCAAAATTAAAATGAGTTCACATTGCTGTAAAAAATGAAGTGGTGAAAAAGATTTTTTTTTAAAGTATCAATGTATGATCTAGTGAGCAATCTAGCAAATGTAACTAGCAGTAGCTTGAAATTATCTGGTAGCAAATAAATTCAATGTGATGAGTACCCAGTACTAAATGTAGTTAGAAAGTCAGGATCCAATGGATAGCACAATCTGATGACAACCTCTCAGCTGAATGGTAGTCAACAAAGGTAGGTCCTCTTTCAATGTGCTCAAGTAGCAGGGATGCTACTACAGGAGTTGGGCACCAAGATTCGTAAAACATTGTAATCATGCACAAAAATTAGACAGATTTGATGCTCAATACAAAAACAGCCTTTTCTACAAGACCTCTCAATCAAATTCTATTTTCTTGTTGGCCAGGATATTTTTCCTTTCTGTGACAGACGTACCTTGTATTTAGCTTATCTTGCTGTGCTTTGATCTCCTTTTCACTAGGATGCCCGCTGTGGATCAACTGACGAGCTATCTGGTTCACCACTGCAATACGAGAAGCCTGGTTGTTCATTTCTGGCTCCAGACTTTCAAACCTGGAGAGGAAATACAAAATTTAAACTCGGATAAATTAAAGAGCTGGATTCCTGGATTGATTCCCTAATTCTTTAAAAATGGAAACAATGAACAGTACTATGGAGATGACGACTCTGGGAACATTTAGAAAACTTAGTATTTGGGTAGTTTTGTATTTTCTAATGTTTTCTGTTTCCAACTGTCTTTCTTTTTCTCTCCATAAGTAAAGAAAGCAATTTGTTACAATAAGATGTTATTGATACTTTCAGCTATTTTGCACAGTGGACATTCGATACATGCAAGTTGGAACAATAAGCACAAGTACGTTCTTGTGGAGGTATCACTATCTATCTCAATCTTAATTCCACACCAAATATGTCATGAGGGCATGTTTCAGCATACATCAGTGAGTATTCATTAGGGGCAGAAATTCTGGCTGATTTTTCAATTCTCAAGCCCAGGGATAGGTAGACAAATTGTAGTATTCACCAATGATCATGCAGCGATCAGATAACTCAGTCCAGGCAAGGGATCCAGACATACTTGATAATTCAGAAACACAAAACAACTTCTGAGCCATTGAGGATGATCACTCTGATGAAAGGTCAACCACCTGAAATGGTAATTATTTCTCCCTCCACTGATGCTGCCACTCAATGTTTCCCAGCATTTTCTATTTTTATTTCACGTTTCCAACATCCATGATATTTTATTTCTGAGCCATCAAGCCTTGCTCAAATTTAGTGGTAATTTCTGACACAAACTCAAGATTCTTGACAAAGTTATACCATTGTAGACAATGCAGAACTAGTTGTCCAATACACTTGTATGACACAAGCACTGGAAACAGTGCTATTTAAATATTCAAAGATGCTCATTTAAAAGCAAAATAAATCTCAACACATACTTATCATGAAAACAAACAATTTTAGTTGCAACATTGAAATCATCAATAAATGCATTTTACTCACAAAAGAATCTCAGATTATGTACCTAGGACGGGAATCTGTTCTGGAACTGCAAGAGGTTCATTAAGAACTCTTGCTGCTCCTGAGCTTCGTCAAACAAACCTATTTTGATGACAATTAAATGGTTGGTTTCTTATTTTAAAACATTCATTAACATTTACCTGGATTTTCAGTGAGTCGTGGAGCCATTTAAAAATGGCAGTGGGATCAGATTCCAGGATTCCCATCCCCACTCATGGAACCTCAATTTGTGTGTAATGTGTGATAATTTCTGCGTGATAATTGTGTGATAATGAATGCTGGCTGGCTTCCATTATGGAGGCATTGGCATCTCCTACCCTCACAATTTAAGTGGACTTGAGCCAGATTCCCCATAATTTGTGGCTCAGAGGAGTTGTGAATCGTAGTTTGGATTCAGAAACATTTTGAAAGGCAAGTTCAAAAAGTCTGACCTACACACACTTTTCATGCCATCTGTGTGTCAAAACCTGTCCCCCACCGGCCCCAGATACCCTCCATGCCAATTCACCATTTTCTTCCCCTCAAGAAATATGAATGAGTTCTTTTCAGTCATTGTTACTATAGGGTTCATCGGTTCTATACAGGTTGCATGGACATGGAAAGTCCATGAGTTGACATGGGGTTATAAGGGACAATGGGTGAGGGGAGATTAGTTGGCATGGAGATTGGATGGGGAGTGATCGTGTAGGAGGAATGTGTGTCTAAAATGTAACCAAACAACTAGACTGAAGCAGGCCTATAATCAGTTCACCTTAGACACCTCCTATCTGCTTCTGGGGAGAAACTGGCCCAACTACATCCTGCACTCGCTCCCCCTGCAGTGACGATCGTGCCATTAAGGGCACACTCTCCTGAGTCCGGTGTGGTGAAATGGAAATTGCCTGACTCAAGCTACCCACCTCAGTAATGAAAATCGTACTTGTGAGAAAGTATTGTTCCATTAATCACTTGCTTGTAAAAAACCTTTAAAACCTTCTTGAAGTGTGTCCCTATCTTGTTTTACACATTAGTACTTGCATATCAGCATTACAGCTCTTAAGATACTGAGTTTTTGACCAAATTTTAAAAATGGATCTTATTAAGGTTATTGACCACTCACCTAGAATGTCTGGTCTCCATTCTGCCTTTTTCAATCACACCTTGTATAACGCAGGCCTTGAATCAAGAGTTTTTTCTTTACATTTCATAATCCTAACATTTTATTCCTTACCTATGTTGGATAACCTCTAGATCTTCCAGTTTTTCCGGGATCTCCATGCTGTTCAGCCACTGCTCCTTTTCATCAATCCATAATTCACAAGCATCTGCCTCACTGAACATCTTGTACTGCGACAGTGCATCCTGGAGAGCTTGCTTACGAAGCCGTGCCAGTTCTGTTAACTCCTTGTAACGTTCCTCAATATCAGTCAATCGACCTTCTATTTCTGGTAACTTATAATACTCATCAGGCAAACTTTGTCCCTGTTCATGTAGTGCATCAATGATTTGTCTGTAGCTAGCAATTTCCTCACCAACATCTTTGTGTTTCTTCACTAAGGCTTGAGTGGAGTATTCATCATGGCCAACATCATTACTGGAGACGATCCTCAGAATATCTAACATCCACACATCAATATCATCACCATCAGCCTTAAACTGATGAACATTAGCAGCTTCCTCCAGTCGCTTTTTCTGAACTGCAGACAGCTGCTCAAGGTGGGCCCACTGCTCCTGAATGTCCTTAATTCTCTCCTTAATCTTCTCTGATCCAAAGTGCTCCTCAGCTACCATTGCTTCACCTTCTTTTATGGTTTGTTGAAGAGGTCCACGCCGTCCACTCATTTCATCCTCAAATGCCTTGTGT
Source organism: Mustelus asterias (assembly GCF_964213995.1). Taxonomy (NCBI): domain Eukaryota; kingdom Metazoa; phylum Chordata; class Chondrichthyes; order Carcharhiniformes; family Triakidae; genus Mustelus; species Mustelus asterias. The sequence goes on along the minus strand of NC_135815.1, from coordinate 49,412,791 downwards.
TTACTGAGAAGACGAATCACGCTAGTCAGATCCTTGCCATAGTCAGCTGATGAAAGTATCTGCTCTTTCTCCCGGATCCAGCCTTCTTCCTCTGCCATCTCCCAGAAAAACTTCCAGAGGCGCCGTGACTCTTCCAAACGGGCCCTTCGTTCAGCTGCCAGCTGGCAAAGCTCTTGGTAACAGAATTCCAAGTGAGTCACACGATCACGAATAACCTGTGGGTCACATGGTTTATATCCTGAAGAGGGAGAAGAGGAGAATGCTTCTTTCAATATGTTTATAAGCTTAAAAACAAAATCCAATTCAGTTTAGGTGCAAGCAGTAATACAGAGTCCATATGACAGCAGGAACTTCCACCATTCCTTATGGGTGATATGGTAAATAATTGTCCCAGTGCCATTCTGCTCTGTTTTCTTTCAATAGCCATACATCAAAAGCAGATTGAAAACGACAACTGACCTGTTCACAGGTTTACACCAATTTAATTCTATTGTGTGCAAGTGAGTTGTGCTGCTATGCTCCCAAATTATATTTTTCTGGCATTTTACACTTTTCCCTCACTGCCATCTTGGCTGCAGGCAGTTGAGGCAAATTAGGGATTAACCCCTCCTCTGTGATGGATGTCAATGGCACACCACATACGCTTTTTCCATCAAGGACTGAAATGCTATATAGTTTTTCATCTCCCAGTCTTCCTCCGGAGAATTTCGGCATCTAACACTACCCAAGCTGAGATTAGTTAACTGGTAAGATTAGCTGTTGAGAACTTCCTGGTCTACACTGATCATTTAGTCTCAACGTATAGTGTACTTACTCAATAAGCCATAACAGGAGCACCCAAAATAATAGCTAAAGTGCTAACGGAGAAAAAAAATAAAGCTTAAAACTTACCATCGTCTTCAGAAGCAAATTTCTGAGCAGAAGCATTGACAACTTTCACTCTGTCAGCCTGAATAGCAATGTCAGCTTCAACCAATGCATGTTTCTGCAGGAGATCTTCAACACCAAGTAAATGTTTTCCATAGTCTTGTGACAGCAGCAGAACCTGCAAGAGTTTCAATAACTTTCATTAAGTATTAGGACAAATGCAACATGAGTAGGAAATAAATTTTAAACCATCTACTCTGGTATAAGTGCCATCAAAAATTATCTTTAAAAGTTCTATGGCTTTTTAACATATTAGTTATATCTTACACAAACAAAAGAAATTCCACAGTACATCTATACAACAGAAAAGTTGGTTTCGCTACCTTCATTTCATCCATCCAGTCCATAATATACAGCATTTCCTGGAAAATCTTTTGCAAGTTGAGATTCATTTCTAAACGATGACGACGAGCTCGCAGTAATTCCAGTAAGTATTCCCACAGCCTGTAGACATTCTCTTTCCTTGCTGTGATGCGCTTGATGTCATGGTAGTTCTCTGCTTCAAGTTCCTTGGCCACAGCCACCACTGCTTGTACACGCTCTTCATATGCAGCAATGTCTGTCTCAATAGCTTCATGCTTCTTAGTAGCAGCTTCCACAGCTGGGAGATCAAAACCAAAATTGTCCTGTAGCACAAGAGTTAGAAGTCATGTCAGATGATAGGATTTTTTAAAAATTCAGGAAGACTGGTATTCTGGAGGTGGGGAGGTAATACAGACGCTGTGAATGAAGTATACATTTATTTTAGAATCCTACTGCTAAAGGAGACTAAAAAGCCAAAGAAACTTGAGCTTTAAATACTTTAAGTAGCTGCACTTAAAACTCAATTTTCAAGTTGCTGCTCCAGGAAGAGATGTGATTGAACACAAGATATCCTCAATCTTCCCTGGATAACAGGGATCTTTGGTAATTTAGAGATGAGGGATAAAGGTTGAACACAAGTTTTCCTCAATCTTCCTCCTCTCCCATGAAACTGTGAATCTCCTTGCCACAACTCACCGATCAATAGTCAAGATAATAAGCACTTGCCTTCTCAGGGCATCTGCCAATGACACTATGTAATTCAGTAATAGGGCAGTCTCATTCGTCACCACAGCCTGGGCAGATTTAACCAGAAAGTTTGTACCATGGTGAGGCAGCTCATTTCTGGGATCAAGAACTCATTACGATGACTTATGTGTATTTTTATATTAGCGTGGAAGCTTTGGAAGAGGGGCACTGAACAATAAATCCACAACCTCAGCTCCTCTCACTTTAGTGTACTAACATATTGCTGATGCCTGTTTGAGGGTAAATATTGACAGTTCTAATATTTTGCACTAAATTCGGGTGGCAGAAAGATCTCTGGAGGTGCTAGAAGCACCTGACGTTGCCTCCTTTACAATTGCCATTGCAGCACTGGCTGTGTATTTGTTCCAAATGCAATATCAATGTCCAAGTCTGCACTCTTGTCTGTTTTCATACTTGTACTCATATCTGACTGTCTCCAGTTGCACTGAAGTTTTGCTAAACATAGCTAATCATTATTTCAATATAAGCAAATCAGTAAGCTGTTCATACTTTCAGAAATTATACTGTGTACAAGCAGCTGTATGAAATCATTATATGAATTGGAAAGACATTATCAGCCTTGCAGGGTTCACCTTCATTCTTTTTTGCATTACTGTAGTCTCGAATTCTCAGCAATATGAAAAGTACATGATATCTTGATAGTTTCACATAGAAAATCAGTTGATTTAAAACCAAAATATTTTTCCTGTTCATTGAAAAATCAGCTGAAGCTTTACCTGAGAAACAAGCCGCTGGTTCTCACTTAGCCAGGTTTCCCTCATAGCAGCTTTACGGTCAAATCGACGCGCAAGTTGTTCCAGCTTCTCTTGCCTGATCAGCTCAGTTCTTAACGCCAGTTCTCGCTCATGTTCAGCTTTTTCCAGTCGTTCCCAGGCCTGTGAAATTGGTATTCAGTAATTTGGTAACATGTTCATGAATTAATTGCTCACTGAACTGTATTAAAATCAAAATTAATTATATCTATATTTTTCCATTAAAATTTAGATTATCTATACTAGATAAAAAGAGATTGAAAATGAAAAAACAGTTGAAGCTTTGGTTAATTTTTAACCCAGCCATGTGGGGGCAGATTCTGAACAGCAACAAACAGCAGTTGCAAGAAGCTGTGGAAACCAATGTCAAAAGGAGAGACAGAAGCATGTCTAAATTGTCATCAATACTGAAATTCCACGAGATATACAAATACTGCTGGGACTCTGTATAGCAGGGACCTTGGGTACTTTAGGGAAAAGGGCCAAACTTTCATATCTCTGTAGGAAAATTATGGGGGTGGAGTTAATCAATAAAACATGAAAGGGAAAGCATGATGCTTAGAGGAAGCGATTCTGCGCAAGTCTTCTTTCAGTCTCCTGTGGCTGCTCAGTGAGTCATGTTTTATTAAAGAAGCAAAATTAAAAATCTCTTTTTCACCCAAGGGTAGTGCATGATGCTTAGAGGAAGTGGTTCTATGCAAGTCTTCTTTCAGTCTCCTGTGGCTACTCAGTGAGTCACATTTTATTAAAGAAGCGAAATTAAAAATCATTTTTTCACCCAAGGGTAGTGCAAATGTACAACATTCTCTCCGAAAAAGACCGAGTGCTGGGTCAACTGAAATTTTTAAGACCGAGACTGAGAGATGCATTAGGTAAGGTTTCAAGAGGAACATGGATCAAAGGTGGGTCTGCTATGATTTAATTGAATAACAAAACATGTTCAAGGCCCCAGTGGCCTACACCTCTTCCTAGGTGTTAAGCCAAGTAGCATCAGAGACAATTACTGGGATTTTACCGCCTCGCCCGCCCGAGGCTCGTAAGATCCTGCCCGAGGCCAACGGAGAATGCCGTTCTGCGAGCCTCGTCCGCCCCGATTGAAATTTACTTTATTTAATTACTGGGTTGAAACCACTGGTTGAGTTTTAAAAGACTGAACAACAGCATTTCAGTGACTTAAAACAGCATTTTCTATGATGGTAAAACATTAACATAACCGCAGCTGCTGTGAATGGAGATTTGGCTAAGTGCCAAATTCTCCATTCACGCTGACCGGAGAATTCTGCCATTGTAACGGAGCTAGACTATCTGGATGAACCTATCAGAGACAATTATCGTAGAGGAGTTTGAATGGCCCATCTCCTAAACCATTCACAAAACATACGGCCAATCACTTGTGCACTCTGTATTAAACTAGGTGTAGAACAAGTCATTAGACACAATCAGTTTTAACAACGAACCCTGTCTGAGAAGGGAACTTTTCCAGCCATAATCTAACCATGTCTATATTATGGACCCGGAAACAACTTGATACGGTTATGGTTGCTTAACTGGCCAATTGGTCAGATGGGATCATGTGATGAGTCAACTAACCCTCTTTTTTATTTTATAAAACTGCTTTTCTCTATGCCAGAGAACAAAACTGGGAAGGCTCAGAAGGTGGTAGTTCCCAAGTGGACACACTCTCTTCCTCTCTCCATCCATACTACATGCTCGATCCCTGCTATTTGACCATCCATACACAAGTGTCCAACTCAGCAGCTGCTGACTCCAAAAAAAGATATGTAAATAGTCTGTTGACATCTTTAGATCGTCTTAATGCAGAATCTAGAAAGACCATGGAGCCCAGTCTGAAACTATCCAAGTCCTACAAAATCCATACATCATTGAGTTTTATTGGATTTTCAAAATGCTTGATTTGTTCTCTCACTTTGTAACTTATTTGTGTCTGCATCCTTGAATGCATTTGGGGGATATGGTGACGTAGTAGTGATAATGTCACTGATCAGGTAATCCAGAGCCCCAGGTTAATGATCTGGGCACAAAGGTTCAAATCCCATCATGGCAGCTGGTGAAATTTAAGTTCAATTAATAATCTTGAATTAAAAGCTCATCTTAGTAATGGTGACCATGAAACCATTGGTTGATTGTTACAAAAACCTACCTGATTCACTAATGTCCTTTAGGGAAGGAAATCTGTCATTTTTACCTGGTTTGGCTTACATGTGATTCCAGACCCATCGTAACGTGTCTGACTTAACTGCCCTCTGAAATGGTGTGGGAAGCCAGTTAACCCCAGGGCAATTAGGGACGCTCGCATCCCATGAAAAGAATAAGCTTAACCCACTTTTCTTAAGAAAACATACAAGAAAACCTGCCTATGTGGCTTTTAAAGTTACAGCACTTAAATCGGTTAAACACACTAAATTGGCAAGCTTACTCATTTTTTAAAGAACTGTGGCGGTCATGTGATGAGAGCACAGGAACGGTTGTGTTTTCACGATCTCTGACACTACTCATCTTTTAATCTTTTCTTTTATCCCAATGCATTGATCTGTAATTAGCTGATCTTGATATATTGTGTTGCTCCTGTGCCTTTAAGAAGTGTATTTTTTAATCACGATCTCTGCAGTTTGTAAGCATGGGTGGTTTTTTTTGGTATCATTGCTGTGATGTCTATTGAAGGCATATAATGGGCCTTTTGTTTATTTTTAATTTGGGCCTAATGCAATGTCCTGGAGTTTTACAACCCTTTTGAATTGTTGGGGGAAGACCGATTAACAGGTCAAGGTCAGGTGGTTCATTCACAGAGGAATCAAAGATTCACTTTCAGTTTGGCTAGTTAGAAGCTGTCAGTTTCTGTCAGTGTTTCTCCCTGGTATTATAAATTTAACTCTTGGTGGCTGGCTAGCTAGTAACTAGAGACAAGGAGTGCCTCTATCTCTAAGTGTACCAGGGTTTGAAGGCCTCAGCATTTTCAACACATCATCCAAAGGATTAAACCACAGAAGGGGTTGGAAAACTGCAAGATCCAACATCACGTGAGCATATTTATTTTCTGTGCTAAACTGAAATCAGGGTCTATGTTTGTAAGAATATTTGTGTTGGAACAGTATTCATAGCTGTTAAGGTTTGTACAATATCATGGTTGTTTTTTTTCTTGATTGTAATTGGTAAAAGTTATTGCTAATTTTCGATGTGTCAACTGTATTCTTAAATAAACCTTGTTTGATAAAAGCTCCCTGGTGGGTCATTTGAATCATACATGGAGTGAAACATCTTATACTTACCCTTGCCGAAATTCACAGTGCAAAACTTATGGTCCAGACTGTCTTCATAAAACACCTTGGAGGTTCTGACCTGGGTTATAACTATATATTGTATATATCATGCAATGTTTGTGGAAGATCCTTGTTAACTTTTTTGACTGTGGGGAGTCGAATTAGGTCGAAGAAATCCTTGTTTGTGAGATGTGGTTGGAGCTGACATGGGTGGAGCCCGATTTGCAGTGACAACGCCGCAGGTGGGCAGACCTATGCTCAGGTGGTGCTGTTGGCGCCAAGTTGAAAATTGTTTTTATGAATGAAAATGTGGAAGAAGCATTCTGCTCCCCGGCACAGATTACAAGCATTCACAATGATAAACTAGGAGATATCCTACAAAGAATGAATGGTGCGGAGATGACAGGGAGAGGGAGGTTTCCTCAGTGAAGGCTCATATTTGGTACCTGGAAACCTGCTGCATGGTATGTAGGACATCCTATTTAAGTCGGGTGAGGTGATGACCTGACGAGGACTGCCTGTGAGCTAGTTCCCCCGGAAGTGGAGAATTCCCAGCTGATTTTGAGGGCTGGCTGCCATATTCTTGTGATCTTGATTTGAGGACTGGGCATCTTAAGTCCTGCATGTTCCACAGCAGTTGTGGCTTTGGTCTTTGCTAGCTCCGTGGATGGCTAGGGTTCATCGTTGATCCTGGACTTTGTTCCCTTATGATTTTGCTCCTGATTATGTGCTGTTGAATTTTGTGTCCTTGCTGATGGCTCTTCCGTTGATGAGCTCCAGCAGCGAGGAGGGGTTTTCCAGCCAGAGGCCGTCTTCTTTCCTTTTTATTTTATCGGGGAACGCTCCGAGTGGGTTGTGCATCTTGCAGATTGTATGATACATGTTTCGTTGTTTTTTTGCGTGCTGTAATTCTTGCATTTGCATGGGTGGAGTACATTCTTTTGCAGTACGCTTTGTTTTAGTTATAGAAAAGATGAGTAGGCCACAGCAGAGTGGTGGGTGGATGGTTAGATGTAGACGTAGTTGGTATGGCCATAAGTCCTCATTTTAGGTGAGATGGCCCTCCATTAGAACTACTGGTGTTGCGTTTTTTGTTGGTCATTCTGGGTCCAGGAAAACCTGTGCTTGTCCTATGGTGATGCAGACAAACTAGATGTTCTGGAGTGGACTGGATTTCTTTTCCTTACCATTGGCACTTCTGGTTGTTGGGAATGTTGGAGAGGTGTGTGATGGTGCAAGCCCAAGCATGGATAGGTCTTTGAGTTTTGAGTTTCTATTTTGTTGCTCTGTGAAGGGGAATGCACCAGAATGCCACATTCATGGCCTTATCCTGTCCTCCTGATTCCCCATGCTTTTTTTCTGTTGAGTCCTTTCAATATCCATACAAGAGGAGGCACTGACCATAATGGCAGGGACTGTGATGTCTGATTCTTTGAATTATTTGTATTGATCTATGCTGGTCTTCTCCATGTATATATGTGAAATGATACTTTTGTGCTGTGCTGAATCCTGGCACTTTGTTGCGCATTATACTGAATATAATCTTGAAAATACTCAATAAAAGCATTATTAAAATGAAAACCTGTTGCAGTCACTTCGCCCAATTATACCAGGACGGCTGTGAATGCACTGAAATAGAGACTCAGGATCTGATAGTTTTGAGATGGGTGCTGAGATGGGCTCCAGCAGTATTTTGAGGAGGTGACAGATCAGACAGGTCAGAAGATACTGACAGGGGACAACATGCACAGCTTTTAATATAACAGAGTCACAGATTTTTAAAAAACACAAACATTAGAAGAAATGTTACTCTCCAATCCTATGGATCCAACTTTTATCTAATCTTGGGGATGAATTTTACACCCCCAAGCCCCACCACTACATATTTGTAGACGGGAAGGACACATAAAATGAAGCAGGTATCCAGCCCACCCCTTATTACAGTGGGCGGGTAAGACAACAGGCAGCCCACTCACCCTTTGACCTATTGAGACCCTTAAGTGGACAATTCACTGCCACTGAAGGGCCTCATTCCACCTCTGCCACAGTTTTTCAGCCTGCCCTGCGGGGAAAGGCGAATGCAAGGCAAGCAGCCCTGCAACCAAGTCAGTGCAGGCCGTTGCCAAGCAAGATGAGGTGATGCCTCTATGGGCGGTCCCTCTCGTCATTGAGGGCATCCCATCTTTCCTCAAGATGGTAACCTCGCTTTGTCCTCTCCCCCACACCCCCAGTGTTCCCCTACCCACCAGCCACTCTAACCTGAAACACACCCCCCCCCCCAGCCACTCAATCCTCACCCACTCCCCGTAGCCACCAAGGGCAGCACGGTGGCACAGTGGCTAGCCCTGTCTCCTAACAGTGCCAGGGACACAGGTTCGATTCCTGGCTTGGATCACTGTCTGTGTGGAGTCGGCACAATCTCCCCATGTCTGTGTGAGTTTCCTCCGGGTGCTCCAGTTTCCTGGCATGTGCTGGTTAGGTGGATTGGCCATGTTAAAATTCTCCCTCAGTGTACCCGAACAGGTGCTGGAGCGTGGAAACTAGGGGATTTTCCACAGTAACGTCATTGCAGTGTTAATGTAAGCCTCCTGTGACACTAATAAATAAACTTTGAAATACTCTAACTTCAACCCCGCTCCCTTACTGGGGCCTCCCAGCCTTGGCCGCCCCCACCCAAAATTCCTGGACTTACCTGAAATCCAGCACATCTTCACTTCTATTTTACTATTTCTAGTCCCTGTAGTGGCCACTGTGGTTTTCTGGAACTATGGCACTGCTCAGACTCTAGGTTGAGACTTTCTGTCCCTGAGGGGTGGAAGTCCCACTCTGCACTAATTAAGGCTGCCTCGTGTTAGAGAACTTCTGGGATTTCAAACCCTAATAAAGACTATTAGAACTGAGTGGATTAGCTTAGGATAAGAATCACAGGCTGCCTTATATATATTTTATAAAGGTACTGTCTGCATAGAAATAAATTTAACCACAGTTAGAGAATGTAAACATGTATTTTTGAAAGTGTATTATTGAACAAGCATACATCTTGGCTAACAGCACAGGATTCTAAGGCATCATGGGAAATAGGCCAGTAAAGTGAACCACATTCCTTATAACAATACATCCATAGATAGCTCTTATCAGCATGGGTACCAGACAGCTCAGTGAATGAGACATTCATTGAGCAAGGACAAGCTAGTGGTTCCAGACAGCTTAATGAATAGGCCAGATAAGAGACCAGGACAGGTGGCCATGGGAAAGTCAGGCAGAAACTGCTAGAACTTATTGTTTCCATGCTGTCAGAGAATCTCTGCAATTGGCCAAGGTATCTAACATTTACTAATGATGATTGACCTGTTCTAATGATGATTGGCTTATGATGAGCCAAAAGACGGGTAAAATGTCTTTTGGAAGTTGTATAATTGTATTGCCACTGTGATATAACTTCAGAGAAGAGTTGGATTGCTCAGCCCTTCTCTCCCAATAAAGAAACATCTTGCATCAGGATACTATAGTCGCAAGTCTGTGTATTAGCTAAAGTTAAACTCAATACTTAGCTTCTAAAAAAACCTCTACACTTGTGTGCATTAAAGTTTTCTGGGGCAGCTAAAGTTGACGTCTGCAAGGTGTAGAACAACTGTTAGGTCCAGGGGAGGTAATCTGTGCCCACTCACCACCATAAAACCCACCCTCTGATCTATTTTTGATTATTTCTCATGTTCAGTTTGCCCCTGCTCTAGGTTTTCCATTCTAAGATACCATTTGGAAATGAGGCAAGACAGTACATGCTAAATGGTATGCTTTTTAAAGGGGGTGCAAGGAGAGAGAGACCTGGGACTATTCATGCACAAATTGTTGAGATTAACACAGCAGCTAATAAAGGATATGGTATAATAGGAGCTTGGGCTTTGTAAACAGCGACAGTGTACAAAAACCAGAAAGCTATGCTAAACCTTTATAAGACACTGGTTGAGTCTTAGCTGGAGTATTGTGTCCAATTCTGGATACTCTCACTTTAGGACGGACATGAAGGATTTGGAAAGGGCACAGAGTGATTTACTAAAATGATTCCAGGGATGAAAAATTGCAGTTACTTGGATAGACTGGAGTTGCTGGGAGCAGTGAAGGTTATATGAGATTTGTTAGAGGCGTTTAAAGTCATGCGAAGTGGAGATAAGTAAATAAAAGAGAATCTATGTCCAATGGCTCAAAGGTCAAGGAAGCAGGGGGCACAGATTTTAAATAATTGCCAAAGAATCAGAAGTCATGGGATGAAAACATTTATTCATCACAAATGGTTAAGATTGGAATACACTGTCCACAGATTCAAAAAGGCACTGGATAAGTATGTGAAGGAGAAAATTGCAGGGATACGACAGAAGAGTGAGGGGGTGGGACGGATCTGATTGATCTTTGAAAGAGCTAGTGCAGGCTTGATGAGCCAAATGGCCTTTTTCTGTGCTGCATTAATCTATGATATTATTTATAAACATGCTTAGCTGATGTCTCCTCTCAATTGACATTCAGAAACCAGGAGAAAATAAGCACTAGTTCTACTCAAGGGATGTTGCTGTTCAGTTGAGTGTAGTCGTGGGGCCAGCTTAAACTATCACAAACTTCTGATGAGGTTAAATACATTTCCTTCAATGAGAAAATAAAATAGAACAAACATTTGTCACGATTACCTTGTTGATATCGGAGATGAGTTTTCCTTCTCTTGGCAGGTACACTTTCTGATTGTTTGCTCTCATTTTGCTTTGAATGGTGAAGAGCAATACTTCAAGGTTTCCTTTTTCTGTAAACCTATCGTAGAAATATCAGATAGCAGCCAAATCATTTTATATATTATACTATAAAATAATAAAAATTTCATATGCTTTTTAATTTTTGTGGCAAACTCAACAGGTGAAGCAACAAGTTCAATAGTGATACAACCAGCTTTGTCAATTCCAGAAAAATTGCACCTGGTGCACGTGGAATGAGCTTAAATCGGTTCTTACGATGACAAGAAACAAGAGTGGACGAGGGAGGAGAATCAGAATTGCCCTTTTGTGCTGTGAAAAGCTTGCTTTGGATCAGATAACATTCAGCTTTGATTAACAAACAGCAGGTACCACTCGCACTCAGGCAACGACCATCTTCACAGTGACACAGTGGTTAGCAATGCTGCCTCATGGTGCCAGGAACCCGGGATCGATTCTGGCCTCGAGTGACTGCCTGTGTGGAGTTTGGAGATACCACAGGGTACCTTTCCCCAGTTGGCTGCATGACGTCACGCCAGTACGAATCATGACTGGTTTTCAAGTGTGGAAACCAGTCGTGCTGGCTATGCCAGGGACACGGAGGTGCCTGTAGGCCCCAGGGGTTGAAGGACAAAGTTGGACATTGGCCCTTTCTGTGTTGGGGATGGGGTAAGAGCCCTGATGCGCGAGAGGTCACGTGGAGAGCCCTGATGTCTGCAAGAGTGGGGACAGCCCCGATGCCTGCCAGGGCAGGGGGTACCCCAATAATGGTGCTGGGGTGGGGGTGCCCCCATGCTTGTGGGGGCATCCCAATGTCTGAGGGAGACCCTGGTGTCCGTGAGGGGGGGTGGTTATATGTAACATTGAGATCATGGTGGCGTGTTGAGACCCCCCTCGGAATTGCACAGGAGAAAAGGCATCTGTAAAGCCATCGGATTTCTCTCAGCTTTTCTCGTCCGATCCAACACTTTACCCAAATTTTATGCTACAAGTAGTTGTGTCCTGACCCCTCAAAGTTCAAGCCATCAGAAACAAGAGCTTTCAAGAAGCTTGATTCAGTAAAAGAGCAGTCTGTTTGAATGCCAGCCCTTCATTGCCTTACTATCCATTCCTTCTATCACTAACAAACTGCAATTGCAGTACATGATATCAATAGGAAGGTTTGCAGAAAACCCTTTTCTGCAGTGCCCTCCAGCCCTGTGACAGTGAGAACAGTATAATGGAAGCTCCATCATTTCCCAATGATGTACTAGCCCGAGTTACACCCATAGAGCTGGATTTTGCGCACCACCACCTGCCAGACATGTATTTGCAGGAGGGAGCACGTAAAGTATGAGGGGAGCCCAGCCCACCCCCGAGCTGTCCTCCATAAAATGCGAGGTGGGCGGGTGTCAAAATTGGTAACTCATCTGTCATTTTGAAATAAATAATGGTCAATGGAGCTTGTTACAAAGCCAACTGACTGGGAATTTACACGAATGTTGGCGTGGACAGGTGAACAGGAGTGGACAGTCTGTTTTTTTGAGCCCAAGTTGAAAAAAGGTTGGGGGGGGGGGGGGGGGGAGGGGGGGGGAGCTGGGACTATCATTCCTTCCTCCCCTGCTATTTTTGCAGGCCAATGGGGAATGGGTATTAACTGAAGTCTTCTCAGTGTCACCCACATGCAGAGAATAAATTATAAAAATTTGAAGTGTTCTGTATTGCTAAGAGCTAGCCAAATATCTTCATTCATTTGTTACTTTAACTTGATTTGCCACTATTTGTGCACTATGATACTAGTGTATATTACATGTACAGAGTCAGATAATTATGATGTGTTCAGTAATTAGCTCTTAGCTATGTTCTCCCAAGTGACTCATGAAGTTAATTAAAGTAGTTTAGTAACTTTAACACTTACTTTGATGGTTTTTCTACTGTGCGATATGTGTTAAATGCTTGTAGCTGCTGCTGAACACCAACAAGTGAGTTGGCAAATTTACGATTGTTCAAGATGATTATAGTCTGTTCAATCCACTCCAGCAGGTCAGATGCCAGCGATTCGTACTTTTCTATCATTTTCTCAGTCTCAATTGCATAGTCAAGCACCTGTCAGATTTGGAAATAGAACAATTTTATCGTAAAACATCGAAGACATGTCAGCTATATAAAAATAATATTCTACAATTACTTCAGTAAATGAGTTCTGGGATGGTTTAATCCGTTGATTATTGTATTAGAATGAATACCTTGGAATGAGTTAATGACTGTACCATGATTTAACAAAAACAACTTTGAGGCCAGTAGCTTAATTGACTATATAACTATTTTGTGAATGTTTATGGTGATTGTTATGAAGAAGCGTGGTGTTCAACTCATCTGCTGAGCTTATGACCTTAGTTAAGCCTTCATGGAATGGTGAGGCATTTCCCATTGAAGAAAAATATATATTTTTAAAATAAGGCAAATAACCCTTCTATGTCTGGACATGTAACTCAGTAGCATTATTAACAGAAACAAAAGCAGAGAACTGGTCTGACTATTGACACTTGTATTTAAGAACTTAAGATGGGAGAATTACAGTTTCAATGTGTTTTAATTCAGGTGTTACAAAGACTGCTTTGTATACTTAGTTCACTGCTGAATGACATTACACCATTTTCTGACGTTACTGGATGTTTTCCTCCATTTGTTACACAGGTTACAAAAAATGTTCAAATACCTTTCCAATACGTTTTCCTTCCACAGCAAGGGCCTTCATTTTGGAGAAGTAATGGTAGTATGTCACCACATAAGTAATAATTGACTTCTCATCAGGGTGATCAACACTGACATCTGGCAATAAAATGTTGAGTATTACCTAACTGCACAGCAGTTCAAAACAGCTTGTATAAAATGTAAGTGAAGGGCAATGATCAATTTTACTTTATAAGCATTACATTATAGTGAGTATTTAAGTTATTGATGTCAATGCATACTTTTAGGACAGCAAGTGAGAGAGATCAAATAACAGAACCAAAGAATCCCGACAGTGTAGGAAGAAGCCATTCAGCCCAGCGAGTCTGTACCGACTCTCTGAAAGAGCATCCCACCCAGTCCCTCCCTCCCCTCTAACTCCACATATTTCCCATGACTAACCCACCTAACCTACACATCTTTGGACACTTAAGGAGCAATTTAGCATAGTCAATCAACCCAACCTGCACATCTCTGAACTGTGGGAAGAAACCAGAGCACCCAGAGAATACCCATGCAGACATGGGGAGAACATGCAAACGCCAGACAGTCACCAAAGGCCAAATTCAAACCCAGTGCTGTGAGGCAACAGTGCTAACCACTGTGCCACCGTGCCGCCCTAATATTGATGCTATTTCATTTTTTCCCCCAATAAAGTCAATTTAAATCTATTATGAACATCAGATTGGGGAAATGATGCAGGGACTGAAGGTGGGGCAGAGTTTAGGAAATAAAAAGGTGATTTTTTTTGAGAATGGAATTAACAATACACAGTGAGAAAAAAAGGCACTTCTAGTTTTCAAGCAGCAAATTATACAAAGCCATTAGATGAAAAGTTCCTACAAAGTAACATGCCAAGATTTAAAAATGGAATATTAAAAACTAACCTTCGGGGTCCAGCAGCTTGGTAAGTCCAAGGTGTTGCTCTGCAAGGTTGAAAGCATTCTGGAGATTGTAGTGGGCATTAGACTTCTTAAGCTTGTCAAAGTCAATCAAGTCCGGTCTGACCAAAGACAACAAAGTGAGCAGATATGGAGACATACGTATTAAAAACTGGATGCAAAGTGTGATTATTTAAATATTTCTTTGAATTTACCCATACCAACATACCTATGCTTGTGTATTACAGCGTTGAACGCCATGCCATCCCTCCAGCTGGTGGTGAAGTTGTGAATATTGACATTGGGATAACTATGGAGAGGAACAGAAAATGTAAATCTTTTTCAATCTGCTTTTCAAAGTGGAAATGAAGCAAGTTTAACAAGCAAAAATTGACAAGCTGCATTTCCTCATTGCCATTTTAATAAAATTGTAAACCCATTCTTCAGAAACAGATTTATAATTTGGTTACACAGAGGGAATCTTCCTATGGGTTGATTATATTGGAACTGCACTGGCATCATTTCCTCAAATCCTTATCTCTGGTGAAAATGTTATTTAAAGGTTTTGCAAGACAAATCGGAGAACTTGCTATAATTACTATATCACTAACATAGTAACTAGAGAAGAATTATCTCTGATATTAAAATTCACATTTAGCAAATACGCAGCTACTCTTGTAAGTTTAGAGTAATCAACAGTGTGCTGGGTAAGACCAAGATTAAACAAAGTGCCAAGAAAGAACCAAATATAGGCTTTCTCAAAATAGCAATGGGTGAAGAAAAGAATGCAATGAGTAAGAGCTAATTTATTCAGAATTTTGCTACCGTTATAAACTAGTTCAGAAATTAACTAAAATTAATCTACCTATTACCGTTAAAGGCACTTTTCAGTGAAGGTGACATGTGTGCATGTACTTAAGAGTAAACGCATACATGCAAGATGTGTTTTTAAACTTGAGAACTGGGATTATAATGTTTCTAATACTTTGCCCCTAAAACATCACTTCATTTCCAAATTATTTAGCTTTAAAAGCATGCTAAATACATAGATCTACCATTTAGATAGTCTGCAGGAATTCTTTACTCAGTTGTTCATCCAAAAATAAGACAAATATTTGAATTAATTATATTTGCAAATACCAAAGCCATCATTGCAATCCAAAAGTTTAAGAAATGCCTTCAAAAGATAGCTCCAATTGAGGAGGCTATTATGTGACAGATATCATAAATACATTTAACAAAACAACACAAGATATGGTTTTGTTTTTGTACATCCAAAGAGGACCTTAACTGAAACAAACCATCAAAGATAAAAGACTTAGGAGCGCTGAGGCAAAGCAAAACAGATTTTTTGTTCAAACCTAAGAGCTTAAAAGAACTCAAGATTCAACTGAAAAAAATCACTATTGCACAGAAACTTTATTACAGCAATTCCTTTATGGCACTCACCCTGCTGTTTTCATTTGACACCACAACAGCAAAGCGTCTTTTGCAGATTTCTTTTCCTTGTTGTCTTCCGACTCAACGCTGATATCTTGGATCTGGATAATAAAAATGAATATCAAATTGGTTTATTTAGTTGCAAAATTTGAGCTACTGAAAAGAAGCAGGTTTAAGTGGTCCTAAACACATCAGGTGCTTTCACAAAAAGGAACGCTCATATTTTGTTTAAGTGGCCAAAAGTGTAGAATAATTAAAACAAACATTAATTAATCCTAAAGATCTCCTAGCAGCATCATTGCGTTGCTGAATTTACCTGGAATCGAAGAATGATGGTCCAAATTAAACCAAGAGTGAGTCGATGGTTTCCATCCACAATATCATGGGATCCCATATTTTCTAAATGTACTCTTTGTTCTTTAAGGAATTGAAGGGCTTTGTCAACATTTTCAAGACAATGGATTCGCATTCGTCCTTTTGTTGGTTTTGGCTAGTAGAGAAAGAGGGGGAATATGCACATAAATACCAAATATCATGCAAAAGAACTGTAGCACTGAAGTACTGAATAAATGCTGGCCCAGAATTTTCAGTTGTAATGACAGCAAGATTGTCAGCATTCACTGTCCTTACAGCTCTGAAACTGACAGCAAATTCCATGTTTCTCCAGAAGATGTGCTGTTGAAGATCCCTCCCAAATACAACCAATCAAAAATCACTGAGGACGAAAACTTCAATTAAATCACCATCCCATCTCTAAACCCACTTTCCCCTCCAAAAGCCTTGAACACTTTAGGGGTGATTTTACCATTGCGATGCACCCGTTTTCAGACACGACAATGTGGTAAAGTCGAGCGTAAAGCACTTAGCATGACTGTGCTGGTATTCACGGCTGGCGCCATTGTACGAGTGCCACATTTCCGGCGCGGTCAGCCTCACATCGGAAATGGGCGGGAGGTGGGTTAAAATATGGAAATGTATTATAATGCTGTTTTACATCGGCTTAGCGAGGCCAGCGCTCAATCGCCCAGGCCTGCCCCCCCTTTATGACCTCGCCAGGAGAAATTCATGCCGGCAAGGAATAGACATGCTCCCCAGGAACAGGGAGCAGTCAACTTGGACACGCCGGTGGAACCGGAGACCATTGAGACCCCCTGGGGATGCTGAAGGCAAGGGGGGGGGGGGGGGTGCCCCTTAGGCAGTGCCAGACTGGCAGTGCCACTCCAGCACTTGGACAATGCTAGGGGCAGGGCCAGTGGGGGGGGGGGGGGGGGGGGGGGGGAGAGAAAGAGGGGGCCCGCTGCCACTCAGCAGGGATTGGGGGTGCGGGGGGGGTGTCCACTGCCTCTCTGCAGGGATTGGTTGGGTGGGGAGGTGGGGGATGGAAGGGGGGCCCACTGCCACTTTGCCGCGGGGGGTGGGCAGTGGGTCTAGACAGCGCGGGGGGTGCTGCTGGCAGGGGCTATATCTTGGGCCATGGATCCCCGCAATCGCGGAGTGGGGGAGGGGGGGGGGGGGGTGTTTCAGGCAGCCTGCACTAGCAGGGGTCTGACAGCTCTCTCTCTTCTGGCAGACTCCTGCTACTGCGTGTATGCAGCATCAGAGGCCTGCACATGCGCACTACTCCCTCTGCAGGGTTTCAGGCGTGTTAAGCCCCGCCCACGGCTTCAGCAACAGGCTTGCTGATATTTTTGCAGGCAGAGCGCGTATGGGGGAGCCTGAAAACACTCCCAAAAGACAGATCTGAAACTCTTCCAGTTTCAAGTCAGCCCAGCAATTAGAAAAAAAAAGGTAAAATCACTCCCATTGTACCACATTTGACTCCAAGATGAGCTTCTGACTTCACATTAGTGCCAGAGCATGGATCACCTATTCCCAGCTTTTAAATGTTGCTCAACATCACCCTCATCATCTCGTCTGCTGCTGAAACTCATTCATACTTTCATTAAGTGGCCAAAAGTGTAAAGATCCTAGTGGCACTCATTGCATTGCAGAAATTACCTGGAATCGGAGAATGATGGTCCAAATTAAACCAAGGGTCAGTCGATGGTTTCCCTCCACAATATCTGAATAGCCAGATATCTTCTCCAGCCACCACCACCAGCCACAACCTGTACCCCAGCCCCCAATCATCTAATTCTAACCTCTTGAGCACCCCCAAATGGAGAGCCATGTAGGGGATCAGGTGTGAGATCAGGTGGGAGCACTTTGAAATAGTCAAGTCTAGAGGTAAGAAAAGCATAAATGAGAGTTTCAGCAGCAGATGAGCTGGTAAGGGGGCGAAGTCAAGCAACATCTAAAAGCTGGAAATAGTCTGTCTCCCAGTCAAGGGTCGTCTTGATTTTAAAATTCTCAGTTGTTTTCAAACCCCTCCTCCATGACCTGGCCCCTCACTACCTTTGTAATTCTCTCCAACTCCCCACCCTGAGACATCTGTATTCATCTAATTCTAGCCTCTTGAGCATCCCCAAATGGGTAGCCATGCCAGGCCAAGCTCTGGAATTACGCGCCTACAGCCCTCAGCCATTCTGCCTGGATTTTTCCCTTTAATACAGTCCTAAAACCTACCTCTTTGACCAAGCTTTTTGTTTTTTGACCTACGATCTTCTTGAATGGCTTTATGTCATACTTTGTTTCATAATGCCCATGAAGCATCTTGGGATGTTTCATTACATGATAAAGCACAGGGCATCCTGGGTTTTAATCAATAGGGCATTGAAGGCAAAAGAAAAAGAGTTAAGTTAAACCTGTATAAAAAACAGGCAAGCCTTAACTGGAGTATTCAGGCAAGTTCTCAGCACCACACTTTAGGAAAGGCATTTGAGAGAGTACAGAAAGGATTCACGAGAATGGCTTCAGGGATGAGGAACTTCACACAACTGGAAAAGTTGGGACTATTTTCCTTGGAGAGGAGGAAGTTGGGAGGATATTTGATAGAGGCATTCAAAATCGTGAAATGTCTGGACAGATAGGTGAAAAACTGGTCCTATTGGTGGGAGGATTGAGAACCAAATGGCACAGGTTTGAGGTAATTGACAAAAGAAGGAAAGGTGGCATGAGGAAAAACTTTTTCATGCAGCAAATAGTTAGGATCTGGAATACACAACCAGATAGTATGGTGAAGATAGGTTCAATCAAGGCCTACAAGAGGGAACTGGATCATTATCTGAAAAAGAAATATTTGCAGGGCTATGGGGGAAAGGCAGGGGAATGGCACGAAGCGGATTCCTCCCTCAGAAGGCCAGCACAGACACGATGGGTTGAATGGTCTCTTTCTATGCCATAAACATTCTAAGATTCTATGATTAAAGGTGTTAAGTTGTTGCTGTTGCCTTATGCTCTTTGTCTCACTTTTACAACCTTTGAAAAAAGCCACACCTTGTTGAATGAGGAAATAACTGGTTTACAGTGGCATAACAAGGTTCATAATTATTGCTAAATAGTCTCACTGGCCCTGAAAGATTAATTTTATAATATTGGATACTTTTTTTTGCATTAGGAGTTCCACATATATTTAAAACAACAAAAAGAAAATTGGGGTAAGGCGGTGTGTGAAACTTGTCCACGATCCTCATGGCTGCCCTGCAACATTTTAACGGCATGATAAGGGCCTCAAAAGACGGCCCACCGCCTCCTCCGCCCCCTGTAAAATTTCGGACAGGTTGAGATCACATATCTCCTGCCTTCAAATCCATTGGCTAAAAAGTATGGAATCCAGCTCCACACGTTTTTTTTTACACTTTATGATTATTTGAGCTCCACGTAAATATTTATGTTCCAATTATTTACTGCATTGCCTGTAAAATTTTAAAATTGAGGATGAAGGTTTTTTTTAACTTCCTGGTTTGCGGTCTATGGGAACACTTCAATGTGATTGGCTGCTTACTCTGCTAATAACACCACTTGCGTTGCATGCCTGGAGATCCCTTGACTTGGTGCCAGACTCGAAGCATTATTTGTCAGGGGAAATCCAAGCCTAGATCTAAATCCAAGCCTAGATCCAAGCTCACTAGATCTTTGTGGGCAGCCTTCTTCAAATCAACAGCAAGCGCACTGCTTGTTGCTAGTCCCAAAATCAAGCCCTTCTTTCACAATATTATTGTAGAATAAATACCAGGCATATATTAATATGTCAAATTGCTTAACAAATTTCTTCTCACGGTTATGACACTTAAAATTTTTTTGGGAAAGTTGCAACAACTAAGGACCAAAAACCATTAACAACAAAGTTAAGGTAACAAGTTGGGGTTCGAGTGGATAAGCACTTTTTTCTTTTGCCCAATAGTTTAAATCATATCTATCTGCCTGTCATTTTTGCTACATTAAACAACAACAGCTACTTGCATTTAGTTAGCACCTTCATTGCTATTAAATACTCCAAACTGCTTCACAGGAGTATCAAATAAAATTTGACACTGAACCACATAAAAACTTGTATTAGGACAGGCAAAGAGGTAGTTTTTGAGGAATGTCATGAAGGAGGCAAGAGTAGTAGAGGCAGAGGAGGAAATTGCAGAGCTGAGAGCATATCTAGATGCAAGCACAGTTGTAAATTGTGGAAAGAATAAAACTGGGGATGTACAAAAGGCCAAAATTGGAGCACAAAGATGGCGGAGAATTGTAGGAATGCAGAAGGTTACAGAGGTGGGTAGAAAGGCAACCATGGAGAGTTTTGGAAACAAGAGCGAGAATTTTAAAATCAAGCTTTGGCTAAACTGGGAGTCAATGACAGTCAATAAGCTAAAGGTGGTGTGTAAATGGGGCAAGGTACGAGTCCTGTGCCAAGTTTTGGATAGTTAAAGTTCATGGAGGGTGCAAGTAACCAGTCATTTGAATAGTTGGGTCTAGAGGTAACAAAGGTATGGATGAGGGTTTCAGCAGGATATGAGTTGAGGCAGTGCAAAAATGGGTAATGTTATGGAGTTGAATGTATAAAGCCTTGGCAATTGTGAGTTCCTGGCACATGGGTCTTACACAACCAGGAATATTCTCTCTGGATTCACCCAACTAAATATTTGGGGTGACTAAATTCAGTGTCTTCAGTATACGCCACAAACTTCATTCTAAACCATCAACTCCATCTCTCCATGGTTCAACAAGACTATTCGCCATCTTAAGTTTTCCTGCTTGACCCACAGCTGGATATTGTAACAGAACAGCAATTGATTAAATGCTCATCTTCCTTCTTTTTCAAAGCAGAATTTAAATTCAAATTAGCAGAACTCAAATCATCTCAGTTGATAACAATACAACCTTCTAGTTATGGTCAATAGTTGTTCAAACACCATACTAGAGATTATATGCATAAACTATACTGATACTCCAACACAGTAGCTGAAGGAGTTTTGTATTCTGGCATCCTTTGGTGAGATGGTCTGCTTGTTCCAGATGTTCAAGTGGTTGTTAAAAACCCTACAACACTGTGTAGAAAAACAAAATTCCATAGATTTTTTTATTGCATGTATACACCACATGATATGATCATTTGATAAGAGGCACTTGTGGTCATACAAGAAAATAAGCCCATAAGCTTTAATTGGGGCACTCTGCACTCTTAATAATTTAGCCCAGTGAAAATTACTAATTTTACAGTTTACAATGTGGCTGAGAGCAAGTAATAGTAATAATTCACACTTTCAGGGCCTCACACTAACGTCATCTGCAATCCCCAGGAACATTGGGGAAATGAAACACAAGAATGCTTTTCTTAAGACCACAGTAATCTGTACCTTAAGAAGCTAGTGTCTATTTAAATGTCCTATTTGTGGGAACATCATTATGGAAACCATAGCTTTCTTGTTACCCAGGTGATTAATGTTGTCGAATCTCAACTTACAATAAGCATGCTATTGCAACAGACATTCTTGAGTATATTCAAACAAAGGAGTGTTTTAATTGTATTGTCTTCAGGATGTCAAAACAGCTTCATGACTCAAGAGATTCTCACCTCCACTTTAACGGTTGAGCAACATCAAAGAAGGTAATTTGTTCGTTAAGAGCCTAATCTTTTTGTCCACACTTTATTTTGTAATGGTTGAAATATCTGTAGTATTTGGCATCAGACAATGAAATCCTGAAGGCTTAATTTTATGATCCTGAAAGGGGACTAAACAGCAGAGGTGTCCAGAAAATAGTTGCTGAGTGGTATTAGTAGAAGTCCCACCAGCATTTTAGCTAAACATCATTTTACAGGTCATGGGAAAGGGTACGAAGCAAGTGTGCCTGCCTGTCCCCATCAGAAAAGCCAAGGTCAGACCTTTCAGAATTTTCACTGGGGTGAGCAGGACAAAAAGCCAGAAAACATCTTAAAAGATAGGGGCTTAAAAGATGGCATCTTTGAGAGAGGTCATGTTGCAGGTCAGTAAAGGAGTAGAGGTCGGGATTACTCCACATAAGGACCAAATTTTGGATTGGCATTGATTTTGATGAGCCCTCTGCTAATTTCTGCATGTAGCAGCCTCATTATCCAAGGGCTGCTAATCATGGATTGCTTCACAATAATTACTGCAGCTGGCATGGGGATTAAATGTTGGCATTATTCTCAAACACACTCTAGCCACCTAAAAAGTCAGGCAGCAAGCCTTTTTGATTATCGTCCGATGGCTCTGATATCCTTCATTATGAAGTGCTTTGAAAAGTTAGTCATGGCACAAATCAGTTCCTGCCTCCCAGACTGCCTGGATCCACTACAATTCGCCTATCGCCACGACAGGTCCACAGCAGACGCCATCTCCCTGGCCCTACACTCAACCCTGGAGCACCCAGATAACAAAGTCACCTATGTCAGGCTCCTTTTCATAGACTACAGCTCAGCCTTTAACACCATTATTCCTACAAGACTCATCACCAAACTTCGTGGCCTGGGGCTCGGTTCCTTCCTCTGCAACTGGATCCTAGACTTCCTAACCCACAGCAAGGACAGGCAACAACAACACCTCCATGATCGTCTTCAACACCGGTGTTCCGCAAGACTGTCTCTTCAGCCCCTTACTGTACTCCTTATACACCTCTGACTATATGGCCAAATTCCAACTCGATTTTCAAGTTTGCTGATGACACCACCGGGGTCGGATCTCAAACAATGATGAGACACAGTACAAGAAAGAGACAGAGTCTGGTGAAGTGGTGCGACGACAATAATCTCTCCCTCAATGTCAACAAAACGAAGGAGATAGCCATCAACTTCAGGAAGCATGGTGGAGGGCACGTCCCTGGGGAAGAAGTAGAAATGGTCAAGAACTTCAAGTTTTTAGGTGTCCAGATCACCAAAATCCTGTCCTGGTCCCTCCATGCGGACGCTATATAGTTAAGAAAGCCCAACAACACCTCTACTTTCTCAGGAGACTAAGGAAATTTGGCATGTCCACTACAGCTCTCACCAACTTCTACAGAATGCACCGTAGAAAGTCTATTTCCAATTGAATCACAGCTTGATATGGCTCCTGCTCTGTCTAAGACTGCAAGAAACTACAAAAGGTTGTGAATGTAGCCCAATCCATCACTCAAATCAGCCTCCCATCCAGTGACACTGTCTGACTTCCCGCTGCCTCGGAAAAGAAGCCAGCATAATCAAGGAGCCCATGCACCCGGACATACTCTCTTCCACCTTCTTCTGTCAGGAAAAAGATACAAAAGTCTGAGGTCATATACCAATCGACTCAAAAACAGTTTCTTCCGTGCTGCCATCAGACTTTTGAATGGGCTTACCTCGCATTAAGTTGATCTTTCTCTACACCCAAACTATGACTGTAGCACTACATTCTGTACTCTCGCCTTTCCTTCCCTATGTACGGTATTCTTTGTCTGCATAGCACGCAAGAAACAATACTTTTCACTGTATACTAATACATGTGACAATAATAAATCAAATCAAATAATCTTTTGGGCGAAAAGAAAAGACATGTTTCAGTTTTTAAAAAGGTTAGAACTGAAGCTGCAATTTATGTATGCTTTGTTTAATTTAATAAATATATCAAGAACTACTACCTGAACAAAGCCTTCCATATAGTCACATGTTTGTGTAAGGAAAAATAACAGCACTTTGATCCAGGGAATATTACTGACCACGCATATTTCTGTCAATTAAATACTTACAAGTCTTTCTCCTGACAACACCTCGAGTAGCTTGATCAGCATCCGGCCATCGCGTAGGTCTGTGTACAAATCTGTGATTCTGCAAGACACTCGTGCCAAGTGAGAGTTTACCCATTTTGTGAAAGTCTTCTTTTGAACAGCTTCACGCTCGTCTGTAAGATACAAACATTGGATTACTCACTGTTCAGCATTTCAAGGGAGCATTTGTTCTTAACTTTTAGTTTTAAGTACCTCCAGGTTCTGTGACATCTCACTTCCCTCTGCTGAAGTGGAAGGCTTTGAGACAATCTGCCTCTGGGCTGCAGCCCTCACTAATCTTTGCCGTGGGGTACCTAAGTGAATTGATTTGACCCACCTCCATCCCCACTTGCTCCAAGTAGATCAATTAAGGGCTCATTACTGTAAAAATCTAAACTTTAATCAGTTTCCCTACAGTGGTTTAATCAGTGGTTCGTATTACTGCCTCACAGCGCCAGGGACCCGTGTTCGATTCTGGCTTTGGGTGACTGTGTGGAGTTTGCACATACTGTGTCTGCATGCGTTTCCTCCGAGTGCTTTGGTTTCCTCCCACAGTCCAAAGGTGTGTAGGTTAGGTGGATTAGCACGGTAAATGCATGGGGTTGAGGATAGGGCTGGCCAGTAGGCCGAGGTAAGATGCTCTTTTGGAGAATTGGTGCAGACTTGATGGGCCGAATGGCCTCCTTCTGAACTGTAGCGATTCTATGGAGGTGGGTTGCTGACCATTCCTATGCACTAGAGGCATTTCATAATTTAATGAAAAGCTGGAAAATTCAAATTGAACTTCTCACTTTACATTCATATTAATCACAGGGCCTTGGGTCACTGTGTGTGGAGTTTGCACGTTCTTCCCGTGTCTGCATGGGTTTCCTCCGAGTGCTCCGGTTTCCTCCCGCAGTCCAAAGATATGCGGGTTAGGTTGATTGGTCATGCTAAGTTGACCGTAGTATCAGGGGGATTAGTGGGGTAAATAAATGGAGTTACGGGAATAGGGCTTGGGTGGGATTGTGGTCGGTGCAGACTTGATGGGCAGAATGGCCTCCTTCTGCACTGTAGGGATTCTATGATCACAGAAGCCTTCTTTCAGAAAAGATCACTATGAATTTAGGCCAACTCCTGACTGCAAATGGCATGGGTAAATTCAGAATTGGCATCATTTTCAGCTTCATAATTGCCTTTGAACCAGTCATTCTATTAACAAGAGACATTGGGACCACTCCAATCTTTTTCTTGGTAGCTATATTTAAACTAGATATACAATTCAAAATGTTCAACAATATATTGCAATGCTTTCAATAATTTGAATGGTTATATTTATTACCTCTGTATCAAAGCTTTCTCACTTCTCATATCCTCAATGATAAAATTAGAATAATCCCACATAAAACCTTTGCAGTTTTCAATTGACATGGCATCTCTAAGATTTGACAGATTTATATTGAATCTGGTACAGCTAAGTCAGTGACCACAGACAGTAAATACATAATTAATGCAGAAAAGCAAACATAAATCCCTTGATCTTACTTTCCTGTCACAATCATGCAGGTAGGAGTTAGCTTTCATATTTAAGGTCACGGTGCTGTCCTCCATGATTTCTGGAGCTTATCATCAAAAGCATTGATTTTGAAATTTGGCATTTTTAGTCAGGTTTTAATAAAAATGGGGTCCTTATACCTTGGCTAAAGGTATCTAAAATTTTGGGGAAAAATGCAGAAGAGGAATTCATTACGTGCCCCTTTCCATCTTTATCTTGTGATTATAAATGAACTTCCATGGCTACAGCTGATCACTGCATCGTGACGGATACAGTAATTAGAACTGAAAAGGGTAATGGATGCAATGGGGGTGCTGCCACTGAAATAGAAATTCACGTCAAATACAGTGGAGCGTTGCTCAAACTCAGGAATTACAGTCCTCAATGACAGATCTGCAACGCAAGTGTGCACTGTAGCATTTTACAAGAAATGCAATTTCCTCAAATATTCAAAACAACACGAGCAGATCTAATGCCCTAGTTACGTTAAAAGGCAACCTTCCCTTTTCTCTACTGCGTAGAGAAATCCCTTTGTTTATGAAGCTAAGAGAGGACTGGTATAGTCAGATTATTTATGGATCGCACAAGGACCATTATTCTCACATTAATTCAAACACTGCTGCTAAGCAACAAATAAGTGCATCAAATGATCTTCAGCTGAGGCCCGAGGAATAAATAAATAATTGAGCTTTTCAATCTAGATACCTTATAGAAGGTTTGAAACTGAAAATCTATTATATTCTGCCTGAAAGGAATGGAAATAGCAGAAAATTAATTTAAGAACTAATTACAGCGCACTAATGCTAAGGCTCAAGAGAAATTGGGTTGTATGCAACTACTTACATAACTATAATGTCCTAAAACATACCAGAAGATGGTGAACAATCGTGATCTCAAAGCAGAATATAAAGAAAGACATGTTGCCGAAGCTTTCTGCCTTGCACTCAGGGAAAGAGCAGCTAAATATGCTGAATGATGTAATAAACATTTGTGAAAATATACACATCCAAAAATACGTAGGACCCACAATATGCAAATTATTTTATTTTACCTCTGGAACAGTGCATCACCGTTTAAATTGATCTTTTGAATTGGCATAATACTGTTACTTGTAGTTACAGAATGGAATTTTATTAGGATGGCCACATGGTAATAGAATATTAAATAAGTTTCTCCTCAACCACACCTGCAAGCAACCAAAAGTTGTCATCATTTGAATACTCCTTATGTGCAAGAGACTCAGTTAACAAGACTGCATAATTAATGAAACATAACATTCAAACTCTACCTTTTTCTTTAAAAAGCATAAATGTAGAATATAAAGAATCATATTGACAAAGGTTAAGTGATGCAGAAATAGACTGCCCATTCAATAGATATTATTTCTCCTACATTTAACAGGCATCTGATCATGTCAGGATCATTTCAAAATCATTTCACTACAAGTACAATATTTATCCAAACCGTATGTACCAGACTTTTGTTTTACTATTACTATTTTGTTTTACTATTATGTGTGATAGAGAACATGAACATTTATCATTATGAGTCAAATCTGTTAACCCTGAAAACTCCCTGTTACCAGTTAAGAAACTTATAATCAAATGGTATGTATTTTTAGTTACTCAACAATCTCTGGAGGGACTAGATGATATAGGTGGGGTCTTACTTATCTTGCATTTTAGTAAGAAAGTTTTCCCAGGGGTTTACAAACAGGAGAACATTCTATGAAGAACTCAACTCAGGAAAAAGGAAACTGCATGAACAGTTGTATTAATAATAGGTAGTAATTTAGTGTTATCTTCAAGCAACACTGAAAGGAAGTTTCCTCTTAACGGAAATAACATACAGT
This sequence comes from Mustelus asterias, assembly GCF_964213995.1. Lineage (NCBI taxonomy): Eukaryota > Metazoa > Chordata > Chondrichthyes > Carcharhiniformes > Triakidae > Mustelus > Mustelus asterias. The sequence goes on along the minus strand of NC_135815.1, from coordinate 49,385,499 downwards.
TTAGAGTTACCACATTGAGGATTTCAGTTACTGCATCAATACCACTGGCAGAAAATATAGTTAATTGGTTAACTATATTCACAGATACCTTATTTTTCCTCAACCAACTATATTTTTCCTCCCATCTTTTCCCTGCCTGAAATTCTAAACAGATAAAATAAAAGGACAAAAGAAAAATGTAACTTGACACGACGTTTTATAATTACTTTTACTGACCCAAGACAGATTTTAACAGTATAAAAGCTGCCAAACACCTTGCTATTTAAAAAAAAATCTTGAGAAAATTTGCAATTACATTCCACATTATAAAATGTAAAAGTATTTCGAGATTCTCAATACTAATACAAGAAGCAGAAATGACATTGAGCTATGAATGTAAAATGCTAAGATTAAGACAGTTGCATGTATGGACTAATGAGAAGGAATTTCATTTTCTCTTGCATAATAAATCATATGCTCCTTTTTAACTTGTGCTTGACAAGTTTTGGATTAACAGAGAGTGGAGTTTAATCAATTTATGCAGGATCTGGCCACAGTAGATAGGAAACAGCTACTAGTGGGGAAACCTACATGAGAATATTGGGGCAGGGCGTTCAAAAAGGAAATGGAGGGGGTACAAGCTCAGCATGATCCCTCTAGGGTGATAGGAAGGAGTAACAAACCCAGAGAACCATGGATGACCAGAGACATTCAGGATCAGATGAGAAGGAAATGAAAGGCTTTTAGCAGATACAAGGGGAACAAATCAGCAGAGGCATTAGTGAAGTACAGAAAGTACAGGATGGAGCTTAAGAAAGTGATTAGAAAAGCAAAGAGGGGACATGAGAAAGTTCTGGCTTCACCCAAAAGAATGAGGATGAAGGTATGGAGCTCGGGATGAGACACTGAGGTTCCTGAGCAAATTGACATAGGGAAGGACAAGGGATTGGAGGTGTTGTCAGGCTTAAAAGTGGACAAATCTCCAGATCCAGATGAATTATGCCCCTGGCTGCTGTGCGAGGCAAGAGAGAGGAGACTGCAGGGGCTCTGACCCAAATGTTTAATTCCTCTCTGGCCACGGGGGAAGTCCCAGAGGACTGGGGAACTGCTAACGTGGTTCTGCTTTTTAAGAAGGGTTATAGAGGTAAGCCAGGGAATTACAGATCAGTGAGTCTCACATCAGTGGTAGGGAAACTACTGCAGAAAATTCTGAAGAAGAGCATCTATCTCCACTTGGAGGGGCAAAACTTAATTAGGGATAGTCAGCATGGCTTTGTCAGAGGGAGGTCATGCCCAACAAATCTGATTGATTTTTTGAGGTGACCAGGTGTGTAGATGAGGGTAGTGCAGTTGATGTAGTTTATATGGATTTCAGCAAAGCCTTTGACAAGGTCTGCATGGGAGACTTATAAAGGAGGCAAGTGCAAATGGAATAATTTGATGAAGTGGATTCAAATTTGGCTTAGTTGTAGGAGACAGAGGGTGATGACAGAAGGCTGGAAGCCTGTGTCCAGTGGTGTACCACAGGGATCTGTGCTGGGTCCCCTATTATTTGTCATTTATATAAACAACATAGATAACTATGTGGGGAGTAGCATTAATAAGTTTGTGGACAACACAAAGTTTGCCTGGGTGGTTAACAGCAGACAAAAACAGAAAATGCTGGAGAAACTCAGCAGCTCTGACAGCATCTGTGGAGAGAATAGAGCCAACATTTCAGGATGACCCTTCTTCAGATTCCCCAGCCAGGGGAAACAACTTCTCAATGTCTACCCTGTGAAGCTCCTTGGAAATACTCAGTAGGTCTTGCAGCATTGGTAGACAGAAAAACAGAATTAATGTTTCAGGTTGATGACCTTTCATTAGTTCTGATGAAAAGTTATCAAACACAATGGCCATGTTCTAGTGGCCGTGTTAACTGTGGATGCAAATTCCATTATGGCCGCTAAATCTCACGCGAGGCCCAAAACGGGATCTGCGCCAGCAAGATCGGTGTTTGGTATCTTCCAAGCCCTCCTCTGAAAACATGATCACTGTGAAGTAAAGTCATGCGACGAGCCTTCCAAGAAGTTCACAATCATCGGTGAAGCAGTGATAGCACTCTCACTGAAGAAATCCTTTAAACAGCAGCATCTCCCCTACTTTTCTGGAGTTCTTCAGGTTCACTGACCAAATCCTTCCCAACTTGGTAGTTCTGCTGAAGCAGCTCCTCATGCCATGCACTTGCATTGGTGACCCTGGTGAGTTGCTGACAGCTCAGGAGACAGGTGCCCATATTTGAGAGTTAAAACAGTTAATCAGTATCTCAATTGCTAACCTGACACCTCCAATCCCATAAGACCATGAGATATAGGAACAGGAGTAAAGCCATTCGGCTCCTTGAGCTTATTCCGCCATTCAATATGATCATGGCTGATCTAACATTCCTCATGTCCACATTCCTGCCCTTTCCCCATAGCCCTTGATTCCCTTACTGGTAAAAAAAATCTATCTCAGCCTTAAATACACACAAGGACTCTGCCCCCACAGCTCTCTGTGGCAAGGAGTTCCAAAGACTCTCAACCATTTGAGAGAAGAAATTCCTCCTCATCACAATCTTAAATTGGCACCCCTTTATTCTGAGACTATGCCTCTGGTTGCAGACTTTCCCATGCGGGGAAACATCCTCTCAGCATTTATCCTGTCAAGTCCCTTAAGAATCCTATACGTTTCAATGAGATTACCTCATCTTCGGCATTCCAATGTTTAATGTTTCCTTATAAAACAACTCCTCCATACCGGGGATCATCCCAGTGAGCCTTCTCTGAACTGTCTCCCACCCAGGCAAAACCCAAAAGAGGGTGGGATGATGTCAGGATAGTGTCACAACTTCAATTTCTGGGGATTTAAACTCCCCACATGCAGTCAGGTCACCCAGTCCTTGCCTGTAAAAATTCTGCCTGTTAACTCTGTGTCTCTCTCCATTGATTTTGCCTGACTTGCTGAGTATTTCCAATTATTTTTGATTTTATCCTGTTTTTCATGGGTTGCAACAGAATCTTTTTGCTGCAGAATATACATTTACACGATGCAAGCAGTACAACATAATTTTTTAAACAATACTTGGCCCTGTACTCCGTGCTTTCATTTTAAGGAACCACAAAGTTAGCTCGGCACTCCTAGCACATAGGATAATTTCATGAAAGCGTATGTAATGCAGATGCAATTATACCACAACTTTTTAACAAATAAATCCTGCTTAGAATGTTCAGGAACACTGCAATAGAATCGGAATGCTCCCTGGCTGACAGAAAATGATTCCAGGCATCTCCACACTCATCCAAATATTGGGCCTGATTTTACCAAAACTTCGAGCCCGAAGTTGGGCGTCGGGCCTTTAACACGATCCGCACCCGAATCCGAGCAGATAGCGCCTTTAACGACGCCCGATCCGGGAGCGGGTCCGGCCCGCGTCCGAATTGGACGGCCCGACGATTTAAATGCATTTGCATACATTTAAATCGACCTAGCAGAGAGGTGAGCTTTTGTTGAAGCATTGGAAAGGGTGCAGAGGAGATTTACTAGGATGTTGCCTGGTATGGTGGGAAGGTCTTATGAGGAAAGGCTGAGGGACTTGAGGTTGTTTTCGTTAGAGAGAAGGTCAAGAGGTGACTTAATAGAGGCATACAAGATGATCAGAGAATTAGATAGGGTGGATAATGACAGCCGTTTTCTTTGGATGGAGATAGCTAGCAGGAGGGGACATAGCTTTAAATTGAGGGGTGATATAGGACAGATGTCAGAGGTGGGTTCTTCACTCAGAGTAGTAAGGGCGTGAAATGCCCTGCCTGCAGCAGTAGTGGACTCGCCAATATTAAGGGCATTTAAATGGTCATTGGATAAACATATGGATGATATTGGAATAATGTAGGTTAGATGGGCTTTAGGTTGGTTTCACTCGTCGGCGCAACATCGAGGGCTGAAGGGCCTGTACTGCGCTGTAATGTTCTATGTTCTAATGAACCGTGCGCCCAACTCTAACGCCAAATCCCACTTTACCGTCTTCTGGCCCGATCCGCGTCCGCGCTGTTACCGACCTGCAAAACAAAAGTCTGAAGTCGTCGCTGCAGCCTCCGAAAAGCGGGGTCAGAGACTGCAACGGCTCTGACCCAGCTCCTCCTCTGGTCGGGGCGGGAGGGGGAGAGGGGCTGTGACGTCTCATCCTCTGGTTTGGTGGGGTAGGGGGGGCCTCGGCTGCCAGTCTGCGGCCGATCCCTCCTGCCGGAATGGACGTGCGGCCATGCCATCCCACGAAACCTTCAGGATGAAGTGATTCCTCGCTAAGATGATGAAGCAGAACCGGCCGATTCCACAAGTGGATCCGCATGAAAACCAGCAACAAGATCAGTACAAGTCCTAGAGGAGACACTGGAGAAGGACCAGGCTGGGCCTGTAAAGGGATACACCATTACTGGTACACTACCAGCCACAGCCATCTCTCCCGCTCTCTTGCCCCTGCAGCTAAGAGTAATCTGTGGCTGGTAGTGTACCAGTGATGGTGTATCCCTTTACAGGCCCAGCTTGGTCCTTCTCCAGTGTCTCCTCTTGGACTTGTACTGATCTTGTAGCTGGTTTTCATGCGGATCCACTTGTGGAATCGGCCGGTTCTGCTTCATCATCTTAGCGAGGAATTACTTCATCCTGAAGGTTTCGTGGGATGGCATGGCCACACGTCCATTCCGGCAGGAGGCATCGGCCGCAGACTGGCAGCCGACCTCCCCCCCCCCCCCGACCAGAGGATGAGACATCACACCCCCTCTTCCCCCAGGGGATGATACGTCACACCCCCTCTTTCCTCTCTCCCCCTCCCCCCCCCCCCCCCCCAGTAGATGCTCGGTCACACCCCCTCTCCTCCTCCTCCTCCCCCCCCCCCCCCCCCAACACCAGCGGATGATCGGTCACCCCCCCCCACGACCAGAGGATGACCGTCAGAGAGCCGCTCTCTCCACTTTCTGCTTTTTCTTTCGCGCCTGGGCGCGCTCTGTCAGATTTTTTTCAAACTGCGCATGCGCAGTTCAGAGCTCCGATCGGTCCGCCAGCGCTAAGCACCGGCGCGGATCGGGCCGGAGCCGGCAAAACGCATATGGGCGCGCTGGAAAGAGGATTCCAGGTGCGTATCTATTTGACGCCCAGATTCGGCACTTAGGCTCAAAATGGTAAAATTCCCCCCATTGAGTCTGAAGTTGACATTTCTGATTTGTCCAGGGCACATGCAAAGGATGTTAATTACCAAATAATTGCTGTGGCAATCTTTATTAAACTTGTATCAGTCACTAAAATACCCTAACATTCCATTTTTATAAATTGTCAAAAATGGATACCAATATTAAATGTACATGTAGGTATGCAAATATTACTCACTGGTTGACTTGAATACAAAGAAACAAACGTCCTTGGACGACACAGCTGGTCAATGAAATTCAGGAAACTTAGCCCTTCCTGCAGAATTAGCCTAATGTAACTCACATACAATAGCAACCTGGATAAGTAAATCAGTAATTATTTGTGTATACTCAGACATTGCCAAGTCAAAGTCTGCTTAATTTGGCAAATAAAATAAACATTTTGGTTGGGGGATGGTGGAAAAGGTAATGAGAAATAGAAGACAAAGGTTTATTAATATTATGTTACAAATCAAAAAATTGCAATAAATTGTCAGTGCAGTTTGTTTGATGAATACAGACATCTAACATGTACAAACTCCATAATCAACTTTGCAGCTAGTAATTAACATAAGCAACCCAACTAGATCCCCTAATTATGACTTGATTCTCATGCCAGGTTTCACTGAACATACTTTGTACGTGACTTCTGTTTCATCGTTCAAAAAGTTAAGATCTGAAAATGTTTTTAAGTACTTTGACTTCTATTTCCCCAACTGTTGTTTAAGTGAGCTTTCATCCATCATGTCTTGGCAGGGCTCACACATGTCCTGACAATAGGTACTTTTGAAAATATGTGCCCTTAATAATGAAAATAAAGATTTTCATATATCCACAGGAACTTGTGAGTCTTTGAAAAGTGGCAAATTAATTGGTATTTTATTAATTGGCAAATAAGTTATGTTTACAGTAAATATTAAACTATTTTGACCCCTTGTATAAGAAAACTACATTTTAGAATTAGTTTCAATACGAACATGTTCTGCTAAATTCTTGAAATGGCTGTTTATCTGATTCTCATTCCCGACGCTATTCGGAGAGACAGCAATAATGTGGATGTGAAATTGGCTCAGGATCAGAAAACCAAATTTCAAATGTAGGCCAATCACAAGCAGGCCAATACTCGATAATTTGCACGTTCTCCCCGTGTCTGCGTGGGTTTCCTCCGGGTGCTCCGGTTTCCTGGTGACCAAGGAAATTTCACAATAACTTCATTGCAGCGTTAATATAAGCCTTACTTGTGATTAATAAATAAATTTTTACTTTTTTAATATTGTAGCAAACTTTGATAAACTTTTAACTCTATTTCCATATTACGTGTAACCAGGATATTCTTTGGGCTAATTTTATGCATCTGCTTCAAATTCAGGACAACTTTTGACAATGTATTTACGATAGAATTTCTTGAAATATTGCCTGAAGCTCCCATTGTACAAAAACTCCTTAAGTTTTGGGATGGATTGTAAAGTGGTAGGAACAGCAGCAAAATAGAATTATTCAAACTTTGGCATGTATAGTTACTGATAAGGCAATGTCAGATTCATTCCCAGAAATAGCAGATATGCAGCTCTAAGGCATAAGCATAGCAACCAAATACAGGAAATATGTCACGAAATCAATGAATGCATTATGTTGTGAATCTCTTTCAACTATATAGACCTAATCTTAGAATACACATCCTGTCAGTTTGCCAATACAATAAGCTCAGGAATGTGAAATTTCTTATTATATGTACAATAGCAATCTCAAAGCCTCTGCTAGACCTTACTGAATATTATCTCTCTGTATTATATTGACTAATTCAATGGATTCTGACATACCGGATATAATCATTCTCAGGATGTGGTGCACAAACTTCCACCATAGAACAATAGACATTACCAAAGGTATGTACACAACTTCCATGCAGTCCTTGCCATTTCCCATTATAAAAAAGCAAATCATGACCTTTTAACATCTAAATATTGGAAGAAAATTGTGGAGCATGTCCTGCCATAAATCAGCATTTCCAGTTACTCTGAATACCTGTTATAGAAGAATTTGCTGTTGGCAGAATCATTCTTGAATTGCATAGATATCAAATCCATTTTTTTGCTTTACAAGTATAAAAGCACATCATATAGAACGCTCCATAATTCTTAAGCTTCTGTCAACAGGGAAATGTTACAACTGCTCTCTGTGCGCAAAACTTTGCTTTCACAGTGGTAAAAGGAAGCCAAAATATCCCATTTTTTGATGGTGTTACTACTTGAAGCCATGTTTTTCCACAAATACCCAACTTAAACCCACTCTTCTGGTGAAGTATTGCAGCAGAATTAACTTCGAATTTTCTGACTGTGTCTGCATGACATATGTGCAAGTAGTTGATATAACCCTGCCCTTCCTATGCTGTAATTAGGTTTTGTAGCACTTTTTATATTTACATTTGCTTGTGTAAACATGGTACAGTGGAATAATTTTTAAAAATTTCATGGGATGTGGGCATCGATGATTAGGCCAACATTTATTGCCAATCTCTAATTGCCCTCAAAGACGTGGTGGCGAGTTGCCATTGCGAACCTCTGAAGTTCATGCGATCTAGGTACATCCACAGTACTGTTACGGAGGGAGTTCCAGTATTTTCATCCCTGCAACAGTAATAGGTTTCCTAGTCAGGATGGTGTGGCTTGGAGGGGAACTTGCAGGTCATGGTGTTCCCATGCATATGCTGCCCATGCCCTTTAGCTGGTAAGAGGTTGACGGTTTGGAAGGTGCTGTTGAAGTAGCTTTGGTGAGTTGCTGCAGTGCATCTATAGATAATACATACGGCTACCAGTGTACATTGGTGGTGCAGGGAGTGGATGTTGAAGGTGGAGGATGGGGTGCCAATCTCTCAGTCTGCTTTTTCCTGGACGCTGTTGAGCTTTTGAGTCTTGGGCAGCACCCATCCAGGCAAGTGGAGAGTATTCCATCACACCCCTGATCTGTGCTTTATAGATGGTGAGCAGGCTTTGGGTATTGGGAGAAGAATTACTCTCCACAGTAATCCGAGCCTGTGACAAGCTCCTGTAGCCAAAGTATTTCAGTTCAGTTTCTGATCAATAGTAACCCCCAGGATGTTGATAGTGGAAGATTCAGTGATGGGAAAGCCACCGAATTCCAAGGGGAGATTGTTGGATTCTCTCAAGAGATGTTCATTGCCTGGTACATGCATGGCACAAATTTATTTGCCACTTGAACCCAAGCCTAAATGCTGTCTGTTCCTATCTTGAGCTGACGTGAATGGTGTTGAACACTGTTAAATCATCAGTGAACTTCTGACCCAATCATGGAGGGAAGGTGATTATGAAGAAGCTGAAGAGAGTTGGATTTGGAGCATTTCCCTGAGGAACTCCTATAGTAATGTTCTGAGACTGGGCTGATTGACCTCCACAACCATCTTCCTTTGTGCGAGGTATGACTCCAACTCCCCTTGATTTCCATTGACTCCTGTTTTACTAGAGCTCCTTGATGCCACATTTGGTCAAATGCTGCCTTAATATCAACGGCAGTCACTCTCACCTCGAGTTCAGCTCTTTTGTCCATGTTTGGACATAGGTTGCAAAGAAGTCAGGAACTCAGTAGCCCAGGCAGAACCCAAACTGAGCATCAGTGAGCAGGTTATTGCTGAGAAAGTGCACTGTTGATGGTATTAATAATGACCTCTTCCCATCACTTTGCTGATGATCAGGAGATGACTGACAGGGCAGTAATCGGCTAGTTTGGATTTGTCCTACTTTTTGTGGACAGGATGTAACTGGGCAATTTTCCACATTGCTGAATAGATTCCAGTTATTCTTGTACTGGAACAGCTTGATTAGAGGGTACAGCTAGTCCTGGCACACAAGTCTTCAAGTGCTAGTAGGTCAGGGCCCATAGCCTTTGCGGTATCTGGTGCATTCAGCCGTTTCTGGATATCAAATGGAGTAAATAAAATTGACTGAAGACTAGCGTCTCTGACTCCGGGGGCCTCCGGAGGAGACAGAGGTGAATCATCCACTCTGCTCCGGAGGCTGAAGATAGTTGCAAATGCAACCTAGCACATCGGTGCAACCTTATGTCTTGCACCGATCTGCTAGGCTTCCTCATCTTTGAGAATGGGGATATATATTTATGGAGCCTCTTCCTCCAGTCAGTTGTTTAATCATCCACCACTACTCACAACTGAATATGGTAGCACTGCATAACTTAAGATCTGGTCCTTTGGTTGTGAGGTCACTTAGCTTTGTCTATCACTTGCTGCTTCCTCTGTCTGGCATGCAAGTAGTCCTGCATTGTAGCTTCACCTGGTTGGCACTTCATTTTTAGGTATGCCTGGTGCTGCTCTTGGCATGCCCTCCCTCACTTTGCATTGAACCAGGGTTGAATACCTGCTAAAGTAGGTGATAGGCAGCAGGAGATTAACTATATCAAGTTGTTGTGCGTCTAGTCTCCCAATTTTGGCACAAACTCCCAAACGTTATAAAGGCTGGGTTTGCTGTTATTCTCCCCAGTGCCTGTGTTGATGCAAGGTGATCCATTCAGTTTCATTTCTTTTTGTAGACTTTGTAGTGGTTTTTATACAACTAAGTGATTTGCTAGGCCACTGAAGAATCAACCACATTTACCATGGCTAATCTAACCAAGCTTACACAACTTGGGACACTAAAAGGCAATTTATCATTGCCAATCCACCTACCCGCACATCTTTGGACTGTGGAAGGAAACCGGAGCATCCAGAGGAAACCCACGCATACACGGGGAGAACATGCAAACTCAGCAGTCACCCAAGGCCAGAATCGATCCTGGGTTCCTGACACTGTGAAGCAGCAGTGCTAACCTGTGCCACCCTATTGAGAGTCTGGAGTCACATGCAGACCTGACCAGGGAAGGATGGCCGATTTCCTTCCCTCAAGGACGTTAATAAATCAGATGGGTTTTTAAAATGACAAATTGACAATGGTTTCATGGTCACTATTACCAAGACTAACTTTTTAATTCCAGATTTTACTAATTGAATAAAATGCCACCAGTTGCTGTGGTGGGAGTTAAACCTGGGCCTCTGGAGTACTACATCAATACATTACATTACCACTACACCACTGTTTCCCCTCTAATCTATCTTGAGAAATGTTTTCCAAAAATGTAATATTCCAGCTTACCACATATGTATCTTAAAACTTCAGAAACAAAGTCAGTTTTCTCCCTTTGTAGAGAAAACATGGCATTTTACGTATTTCAGAAACCTTTTAAATTACAGAATGGGTAGGAACCAATAGTGCCTATGTTTGCAACTGATCAGTTCTAATTTACGATCATTCACAGATATTGTGTACAGCATGGCTGCGGGACAAATCTTTATTGAATACCAGAGTTAAATTACTTTTATAAGCAGCTTCAGAATTATTAAAAATTGCATAAACCAGGATGTTATCATTATGATGCAACCACCCACCCCCCCCCCAATCATTTAGAATGCTCCATTATTATATGAGAGTGGCTTTCATAGGCATTCAAACATTGAAATTTTGTCAGGGCTAATTAATTCCCCTCATTTACCACAAAATACAGTTTAGTTAGAATTCCCAAACACAAAATATTAACCACTGCCATTAAACAAACAATGTGTTTTTAATAGGCCTAACATACAGAATGAAAACCTGTCACTTAAGGCTGAGTTTGTCATATTCTTGCTTGTGTAGGCATAGTAAGTAGTCTCACAACACCAGGTTAAAGCCCAACAGGTTTATTTGGTAGCATGAGCTTTCGGAGCGCTGCTCCTTCATCAGGAGAGTGTAGGATTTGTTTCACAAACAGGGCATTTATAGACACAAACTCAATTACAAGGTTGGAATGCGAGTATTAACAGATAATCAAGTTTTTACAGGTGCAGACAATGCAAGTGGAGAGAGGGTTAAGCACAGGTTAAAGAGGTGTGAATTGTCTCAAGCCAGGACAGTTAGTGAGATTTTGCAAGCCCAGGCAAGTCGTGGGAGTTTCAGATAGTGTGACATGAACTCAAGATCCCGGTTGAGGCCGTCCTCATGTGCGGAACTTGGCTATCAGTTTCTGCTCGGCAATTTTGTGTTGTCGTGTGTCTTGAAGGACACCTGAGGCATGGTACATTGGCGAGACCATGCAAACGCTACGACAACGGACGAACAGACACCACTCGACAATCACCAGGCAAGAGTGTTCCCTTCCTGTCAGGGAACACTTCAGCAGTTAAGGGCATTCAGCCTCTGATCTTCAGGTAAACGTTCTCCAAGGCGGCCTTCAAGATACACGACTATGCAAAATTGCCGAGCAGAAACTGATAGCCAAGTTCCGCACATGAGGACGGCCTCAACCGGGATCTTGAGTTCATGTCACACTATCTGTAACTCCCACGACTTGCCTAGACTTGCAAAATCTCACTAACTGTCCTGGCTTGAGACAATTCACACCTCTTTAACCTGTGCTTAACCCTCTCTCCACTTGCATTGTCTGCACCTGTAAAGACTTGATTACCTGTTAATACTTGCATTCCAACCTTGTAATTGAGCTTATGTCTATATATGCCCTGTTTGTGAAACAAATCCTGCACTCACCTGATGAAGGAGCAGCACTCCGAAAGCTCGTGCTACCTAATAAACCTGTTGGACTTTAACCTGGTTTTGTGAGACTACTTACTGTGCCTACCCCAGTACAACGCCGGCAACTCCACATCTTGCTTGTGTGTTGCATTTGTGGGTTCAAGCTTCACACTGGAACTGAAGCACACAAATCAGACAGACTGTTCGGGTGCAGTACTAAAGACTGCTGTACTGCCAAGAGTGCTATTCTTCAGCTGAGAAACTGAATCATGGTCCTATATATCTGGATGTTAAAGATCCCATAACGCTACATGAGGAAGAGATTCCTGACCAAATCATAAGACAGTCATGCCAATGCTGTTTGAGAAACCATGTTACAGAATAGCTGCCACATACCAACAACAGCCACTGCTTATTTTCTTTTTTCAGTTTTTAATCAGTTTCAGTGAAAGCAGCCTTCAAATAGTTATCGCCAAAAATTAAAAAGGATTCAAAACAAGATCCTACAATACTAGGTTAAGGCTTCTTACAACAAGTTCTGCAGGTGGAATCAGAACTAGAACTGGGAATGTGAGCTGTGCGCAGCCCATGCAAAGAATTGACGTGGGGTTCTTGGACATTTTAACTGTTGGGCCTGATTAGATGCTGGCTTTTTCGAAAAAATTTACTTTGTTCACAAAATATCTGAGAGAAATATTATAAAACGGCACGGTAGCACAGTGGTTAGCACTGCTGCTTCACAGCTCCAGGGACCTGGGTTCAATTCCCGGCTTGGGTCACCGTCTGTGTGGAGTTTGCACATTCTCCTCGTGTCTGCGTGAGTTTCCTCCGGGTGCTCCGATTTCCTCCCGCAGTCCAAAGATGGGCGGGTTAGGTTGATTGGCCATGCTAAAATTGCCCCTTAGTGTCCTGAGATGCGTATGGTTAGAGGGATTAGTGGGTAGAATATGTAGGGGTATGGGGGTAGACCTGGATGGGATTGTGGTTGGTGCAGACTCGATGGGCCGAATGGCCTCTTTCTGTGCTGAAGGGTTTCTATGATATAGAGTCTATGATTACACCTTACTGCTATGACAGTTTGAAATGATATTCACATTTTTCCAAAGATCAAGATGCACTCTAAGGTGCATCAGTAATTCAGTAATGACAACAGTACAAACATTTCAAAATTTTCATTCGAGTGCGCAATCCTGTTCAAATTATATACCTTGGTCAATCCAGTTACATACAGTTTAAGCCCACAGTCCGAGGGGTTTTACATAGTTACCAGCCCCTCAGCATACGTTGACCGAAAGGCCTTGCACAGTGGCCTTTCCCCATTGTGCCTTGGGGGCAGCTGTCCCAAGCTCGAGTGCCTCAGTACATAGTATTGGACCTTGGAATGCGCCAGTCTGCAACACTTGACTGAGGACAATTCGTTGCACTGGAAGATCAACAAGTTTCAGGCAGATTAAAGAGCATCTTTCACCGAGTTGACAATCCTCCAGCAGCAGATGATGTTTGCTTCGGTGTGTGTTCTTCGTAAGGCACAGAGTCCTGCATTACAGAGCTGCTCAGGATGAACCTTGACAAGTACAATTCCATCTCTCTCCAGACCTTCTTTGCAAAGGCACATTCCACCAGGAAGCGTGCAACTGTCTCATCCCCCCTCCAGCGTTTCAAGGGCAGTGTATGGCAGGAGAGACACTTTGGATGTGCAAAAAGGATTTGATGGGGAATGGCCTTCTCACCACCAGCCAAAGTTAGCTCTCGTGTTTGTTTGAAAGTTCAGTCAGACTACCCTGACAGTCTGCTCAGGGAATCACATGACAAGATCCACCATCTCCTTTTCCTTTTGGGCCTTTAGGGATTTACGTGCAGATTACTGCTTGATCGCCTTGTAGTCAAAAGGTGTTGTTTTGTCCAATTATTTAGAACGTTCCGTGGCAATGTGACCAGACCCATTCTTCGTAACACCGCGGACAGGTAGAATCTCAGTACATGCTGACATGTGGTGTTTTCATACACCGAGCATCCCCACATAGTTTGATGCAGCTACACATAAATATGGCCATCAGATTAGGGCAGCATTGGATACATTTTTCCCTCCCTAATCCAGAGATTTGTACATTGTGTCCCTTTGGACATCATCCATCTCTGATCTCCAGATGAAATTGAAGATGGTTCAGGTGACTGCTGCAGTGCAGGATTAGGGTGTGGGCTAGACCTGCGTCACGTACAGAAACAGAGTACCTCACATCTGATGACCCACAATGGAGAGGGGACATCGCCAGTTTCTACCTCACCTTGGCAATATGTTCCTCCCAGTTTTTGGTTCATGTCCCAGTCGCTCCCAACCGTATTCCCAGCACCTTTAGGTAATCTGACCTGATGGTGAAGGGGACAAAGGATTGGTCAGCCCAGTTCCCAAAGACTATGGCCTCGTTCTTACCACGGTTTACCTTGGTTCCCAAGGCCAGTTTGAACCGGTCGCAGACATTCATGAGCCTGTGCATCGACATCAGATCAGAGCAAAAGATGGCATCATCATCCATGTACAGGGAGGCTTTGATCCGAGTGCCTCCGTTGCCTGAAGTCATCACTTCTCATATGCCCAAAATCTTCCTAATGGAAAAGTTTCCACTCTACACACAAACAGGACAGAGAGGGCAACACTGCCTGACTCCATATTTGATCAGAAAGTTTTCTGGTTCATATACACTGATTGAAACTGCACTACTGATGTTCACATAGAGCAATTAGATCCAATTACAGATTCCCTCCCCAAACCCCATTTTGGAAAGCACATCCATCATGTAGGTGTATGACATTCTGTCAAATGCCTTCTCCTGGTCCAGGCTGATGAGGTAGGTGTCCACCCTCCTGTCCTGCACATAGGCGATCGTACCCCTGAGCAATGTGAAATCAGAGATCTTCCTGCCGGGTACAGCACAGGTCTGGTCAGGGCTTCTACCAACTTCAGAGCGGACTTGATCCAATTGGCTAGAATTTTATAGTCCATAGCTGATTCTCAACCGAAATGACCTGGATGGTGGCGGGAAGATTAAAATCGGACAGCAGGAGGTGGCCATGCATGACCAGCAGAACAGACCACACACTCAGTTAAGTCTCACTTTTTTCTTTGGCTTTCTGCAACCTTCAGCTCTCAATATTCATTTATCATTCTAGAACGGTTTTGTCTTTACCTTCTCATTGTTGAGAGTTATTGCATACCACTTTAACTGATGCCCAATATGTTTCACTCACAAAAGGAATTAGCAGACCCATTGTTGCCTATCCTCTTGTTTTTTTCAAATTTGCTCTTCTTCTAGTTCTGATGAGGGATCATCATTTCTTTCCAGATATAGGTGGATGGACATGCTGTGTATTGCAATCTTTAACTGAGTGGTTCGAACTGTCTCAGTCTCTCAAATAACTCAAGTTTGAGATCGCTGCAAAAACCCACCTGGTTCATGAATGTCCGTTAGGGACAGAAACCTGCCGCCTTCAGCCGGTTTGTGCTATTCATCACTCCAAACCCCCAGAAATGTGATTGACTCTTAACCGCCTTTTGAAGTGGCCCAGCAAACTACATGATTATTCAACACCAACTTCAAGAGCAATAAGGGATGGGCAAGAAAAACTGACCTCGACAGTGTGAATGAAGAGAAAAGAAGGTTATTTCTGGACAAGCTTTAATGCAGCTGTTTTTTTGATTCAATACAAATGCAAAACATTCAGAAGGTTGAGCCAACACTTAGGAAGGAGGATCACATAACACTATGTATTAGTACTTCGAGAATCCACTATTTACATTTACATTTGGGCATCATAAAATGAGATTAAAATTTAAGCAGAACCAAAACAACTTACATTAAATCTATAATATTCCCATGTACACATTTGTTTTCAACTGTTGAAAAACAATCTTGCTTCAATTTTCAGCCCTCGTATCTTGAAGGTACTGACTTTTTGAATTTCCTCAGCAAGTAGCCATTCTTCCTGTGTGAGCTCAGGCAGTGAATGTAAAAGGTTCTTGAACCACTGAAACATTATAACTGAACATGATCCCATCTCACTGGGAAGGTGTGCTTTCTAACCAGAGTTACCAGATACCAATCAGAATTTGAGAGCAATTATCCCTTCTGTAGTGTAGAACATCAAGTTCAATTAGGAGGGAGTTACGAGTGCAGAGAAGGGGAGATTGGAGAGGGGTGTTCAAAATTATTGATTGAGTAGAAGGGGAGAAGTTATTTTCACTGTAAGGGGGATTGATAATCAAAACACACAAATTTAATGATAAATGCCCAGTCAGGGAGAGAGAATTTTTAAAAATAAAATGTTATAATCTGGGAATGCTTTGCTGAAGGGATGGTGAAGTAGGTTTAATTGGAACTTTCAAAGGAGAACTGGATATACAATTGGAAAGGAAACATTTGCAAAGATTATGGGGAAACAGCAGAGAAGTTAGACTTGATCGCTCTTCAAAAAATTTCAAAGGCACGATGGGTTGACCATTTCCCGTCTTGTGTTATTTGATTTTATAAATAGCTTGACATAGTTGCTGCTGAAAATGTCACAGAAACATTAAAAAGTATTGAATAAAAAGAGGCAATTGAACACATTCCTTCCACAGACTACAGACAACCCACTGCTTGTTTTATACCCAACTTACTTCACTTTCTGATGGAAGGTTCTATGCCCTTACAAGTACATCAGACAAAACTCTAGAACATCAAGCCAATCATAAGCATTCCATTCCTGATTAGTTTGACAGTGGTGGGATCAGAAGGTTCCGCTGACCAATGGCAGGCCACCTCCACTGCTGCAGGGGACATGGAAAATCCAGCTCAAGGAATTATATCCCAGATAAGGCAATTAATGCCGCCAATTAACTCTTTTTTAAATGCAAAGGACAAACGGATCAGGAGTGGACTGCTTAAAGATATCAGATGCATGATTGGCTCGATGTTCTAGAGTTAAATTATGAAACCCACGCTACGGGAGCTGGCAACCAATGGACAACTTTACCTGAAGCATTGTAAGCAAAGCAGTTTTGCGAATAAATAAAATACCATCGCTAGCAGTACCAGACACCAATTTTTGAATTCCATGAGGCAAAGCACTTAGTTCACATTTGTGTGTGTGCAATGCGCTTTTTTGCTTATTCTATAAGCAAATGCCATAGATTCAAAACAGTCCATTTGACAAGTAATACTGCTGTTTTTATTCTATTTGAACTGTAAACAACTGATAGTGAGTTATGCTATTTCTGGATTTTTGACCATGTTTTAAAATATTGAACTTTATTCCAGCGATGGAAAAGATGTACATAATTTTCAAAAGATTCACATGACCTTGAAGCCCTTAAGTACTAATACTTGGTCACACTGTAATCACTGTACTGCTGTTTAAATCATCTGTTCCTCTGAATTGAAAGGCCCCACAGTTTCACATTTTTTCCAAGTGGGACACACAGTGAGGCATTCAATGCTGCTACTAAGGCTGGTTAACATTGGTTTCCCTACAGTAGTTCTCTCACAAAGAACACACTCTCTTCTGACCGTTAGCGATCCAGCAAGGCTATACGAGCTTCTTTGTGTAGCATGGACTCTCCCACCAACGTGACCTTAGCGACAAAAGTAGAAGTCACATGCATGAGTGGATATTATTCATTTTGTACATTTATAGGAGAGGAGTAAGGAGGTCAAATGTGGTTGCAGGCATCACTATACTTGTGGACACACAAAAAGAAATCCAGCCAAAAAGATGATAATCAATACCCATAAGATTATAACCTTCAAACCCTCATTCAATTCAAAAATAAAAAACTGCAGAAAATGTCAATTAAAAATAGCAACATAGGAAAGGTTGGACTGACATAGATATCTAATGTAGATATGCTTAACTTGTGTTTACTCATTTTGTGCGTGCACCAAAGATTTCTCAAAGCAGCTCCATAATTTCCATGGTTACAATTTTGCACCCATTTCACTAGTGGGTGGTCACTAGGGTTTCAGTGAAGCATTATGCTGACAATTCCATACCACGGTAACTTCAACTGCACCCTCAGCAACTGAGCTACACATTTTGTCCCTCCAAATTTAAATTTTGTCTGGAGGAGTTTTAATCTACACAACAATTCCCTCAGACTTCATCAATAAGCATATGTGAATAATTTTCCAGTGATCTTTGTCTGATCACGAATTCTTCCAATTAATTTTAGATTGTTTTAAAGACAGTTAATGCCAATACTAAAATATTTCTGATGCAAAAATCAGTGGACTGAATTATAATCTTTAAAGTCACAACTTAACATTCACAAAATCGCAAGTCAACAACTTGGATTTATATAGAACCATTAATGTAGACATACAGTACAAAAGTAATCAGACAAAATGGACACCTAAGCCACAGGAGGAGCTATTAGGAGGGATGATTAAAAACATGGTCAAAAACTTGGGTTTTAAGTAGAAGTACAGAAAGTTTGGGTCTGGTAGTACCTTAATGCTGAAAACACAGCAGTCAATGGTGGGGTGAAGGAGGAGGGAATAAGTAAACAAGAGCACAGCGAAGTTTTGGAGAGATTGTCGGGCAAGAGGAGGTTACAGCGATAGGGAGGGGCAAGGTCATGAAGGAATTTAAACAAGATGATAAAGATTTTGAATTTGAAGCATCGGGGGACTGGAAGCCAACATAGGACCAGGGTGATGGACAAATAACACTTGGCGTGAGGTAGGGTATGGGCAACAAAATGTTCATGGGAGGATGGAAAACTGACCAGGAAAGCACTAGAAAAATCAAAAGCTAACAAGTGCATGGATTAGCTGAAACCATATCTCACATTTATCAAGTACCTTTAACATAATGAAATGTCTTAAGGTGCTTTTGCAGGAGAATAACCAGACTAAAAATTGATACAAAGTCAAAGGCGGAGATTTTTGGATGGGCAACTATAAACTTGGCCAAAGAAGTTGGTTTCAAAGAGCTTCTGAAAGGAGAAAGATGGAGGGGTGGAAGCTTTCAGTTCTGGCCTTGGCCGAATGTCTGTGTGGAGTTTACATGTTCTCCCCGTGTGTGCGTAGGTTTCCTCTGGGTGCTCCGTTTTCCTCCCACACTCCAAAAATGTGCAGTTTCGGTGGATTGACCATGCGAAATTAACCTTTACTCCAGGGGGATTATCAGATTAATTAAGTGGGATTACAGGGATAGGGCCTGGGTTGGAGTGTGGTCGGTGCAGACTCGATGGGCCAAATGGACTCCTTCTGCAGTGTAGGGATTCTATGATTATCTTAGGGAAGGAATTAAGGGGTTTAGGGCTGCAATAATTGAATGAATTACTGTCAAAGCTGGGGCTGATGTGCTTACCAAAATCATTTGGTGGTTTGCATGGGATCCACTAAGATGGTGCATTGGGAGTTAACACTCACTGACTGGGCTCCTATGTGGAGGATAGACACTAGGAGACGGTATTGGAGGGATTACAGCAGCTGTGGAATTGCAACCCAGCAAGAGTCAGTCTTCGAAAATAAAGAAATGCAAAGGAAGAAAATAGACAAAAATAAAGCTATATTAGACTCTAATGTAATTATAATACATGTACAGATTTAATACTGGCACCATTTCCTAGCCTAATATTGTCTGCAGATGGTGGAAATTGGAGCACACACTCGTGTAGCTGATAACACATAATAGGCACCATTTCTGCTGGTCCTTTCGGCGTGGACACCAACAACTTGCATTTATATAGCAACTCGAATAAAGAATAGAGACTTGTATTTATATAGCACCTTTCATAGTCTCAGGGCATCCAAAAGTGCTTTACAGTTAACAAAGTACTTTTGAAGTGTAATCACTGTTGTAATGTAGAAAATGTAATAGAGTAAACCGTCCAAAGACATTTCACACGGGTGTTATCAAACAAAATTTGACACCATGCCACATAATAGTATAGGTGATCAAAGCTTGTTCAAGAGGTAGGTTTTAAGGAGCATCTTGAAGGAATACAGAAGTAGGAAGATTTAGAAGGAAATTCCAGAGTTTAGGACTTAGACAATTGAAGTCATGACTACCAATGGATGGGTGAAGGAAATCAAGATTTCATAAGGGGCCAGAAACAGAGGAACCAAGCTCTTAAGAGGGCTGGAGGAGGTTGCAGAGGGAGAGCTGATTGTTTATAATTTAGTTTTGAGCAGTGGATCAGTTGGAAATCATTCTCAGGACTCACCAGTGCCCCAGCAATAATCTTAATATGTTTCAAACCCTCAATGTATTTTGTCTCATAAATATATTTTTATCATTATTAATTTTACTTGCTCTTTGTCAGTCAATAATTCTCTTAAATTTCCTAAGGTACTTCACATTGCATCAACTTGAATGTAGGCTGGCTATGTTTTCCTAGCAGTACTGTGGGTATGCTACATTGTCATATGTGCCATCTTTCAGACAGGAAAGAAAAGACATGTGAAAGTAAGACCCCATCTATTCTTTCCGGTAGTCATTAAAGGTCCTATATCACTAATCCAAGAATACAAGGAAGTTCTCTTGGCATTCTGGCTAACATTTATCTTCAATTAAATTATCTGATCATCACTGTTTGTAGGTATGTGCAAATTGGTACTTCATTGCCAGTAAAGCACTTTGGAACATATCAAGGTTGCAAAGGGCACTATATAAAGTCAGATCTAATATTTAATTACAAGAGCAAATTTTTATAGTAACGAGTTCCATACCCTTCCATACAAATTGGTTTTGGGCAATTGCCTGTAGTAGCTTATATTAATAAAATAATTTATTTTATTCACACAGATGCAAGAGCAAGAACAAGCACACACACAAAATTTAAAAGTGCATCTCTCTGCTGATAATGACTCCGCATAATTCTGAATTAGAGTGTACAATTAATTTACCCAAACTCAGAATAAGATCCCCACCCTTATACTTGCTTTAAAGTCACACACAAATTTAGGAACTGCAATAACTTATGGACCTACCCCTGAGGATAGCATGCTGCAGGGAGAATGTCTACCCGAATCTGGACTGGCTAACGAAACATACAAAGCAAATCAGACACCACAGATACAATTTTACAGTTAAATTCAATCACCAAAAAGAGGTTGATTTCATTCTTCTCAATTGAATTCTATTAATCAAGCAGTCTTTTAACACTAAAGTGACAAATTTACTTCCATCGTTGACCACGTGTTTGTAGCAATTTATAATAATCTGCATACATCAGAACAACTTGCATTTATATTGCATCTTTAACATAATAGGAGGTTTCCAGACACCTCACAGGAAATACTATAAAATTTGACAAGCCATCTAACAGGATATTAGGACTGATAATAAATAGTTTGGTTAAAAAGCTAAGTTTTAAGGAGTGTTCTCGAGGAAATGAGAAGGGTAGGGAGAAGAAAAATTTTAGGAACATATTTCCAGAGTCTGTGGTCTTGGCTGCTGAAGGTATGACCACCAATAGTAGGGCAACTAAAATTGGGGATGCTCAAAAGGTCAGAATTGGAGGAACCTAGATATCTCTGACGGTTGTAGGGTTGGAGGAGATTGCAGAGATAGGGAGGGATGAAGTAATGGAGCGATTTAAAACAAGGATGAGCATTATAAAATCAAGATGAGCTTAATATGCTGAATTAATTAGTACACCAGTATTACCAGCCTCAACATGTTCACGTAACATTTTGAAGTGGAATGTGCACTTTCCTCCATAATGAAAGTTGTCATTTTGCACAGTTAATTGCTACATTTGTTGGATGACTGTTTTGAAACATGAAACACGTATTAGAATAGCTGTTAATGGTCACCAAAATCTTGTAATCCAGCGCAAGTAATGATTGCCACAGCCTGAATTCCTATGTGAAACTCTCAGATTAGCTCCTGTATGAAAGCTAACATCTTTACACTATCTTCAGTGAGACAGTATCATGCAGACTAGATATTGCACAAATGTGGAACCAGTTAATATTGCAAAATTAGCTTCAATTCAGAAACCTATTAAGTCCACTTTTTTTGCCTTTGCAATTCAATTTATTCCTTAGGTTGAATGTATGAACTGTTGGTGCTTAATTCATCTAAATGAAGAATGCAATTAGTTTTCAATATAAAGTTTAAGCAAATTTTTCACAAGTATGTTTACATTAATTTAACACCGCAATGAAGTTACTGTGAAAACTGTGCCACACTCCAGCGCCTGTTCAGATACACTGAGGGAGAATTTATCATAGTCAATCCATCTAACCAGCACATCTTTCAGACTGTGGGAGGAAACTGGAGCACCCGGAGGAAACCCATGCAGACACGGCGAGAACATGCAGATTCCTCACAGTGACTCAAGCCGGGAATTGAACCCAGATCCCTGGCGCTGTGAGGCAGTAGTGCTAACCACTGTTCCACCATGCCGCCCTTAAAATCAGTAATATCAGAAAGTTTCCATTTGCTTCCGACAAGTTAATTAACTTGTGTTAGGCAGATATTCACTGCAGCTACTTTGCTCACAGCAAGATGCTCAAAAAGGGATGAGATGAATAACTAGTTAATTTGTTTTTGGTGAGTTTCGTTGAAAGAACAATATTAGACAGGGCATTGAATACTCCTAATTTCCTCTTCAGTAACATTCACTTGAGTTGTAAAGAATCTCAGTTTAAATATAAAAATGGCACCGATGACATTGCAGCATTCCCTCAGTCTGATACTGGAGAGTCTAAGTTGCGTGCTCAATAAAACTTTCTCAATTTCCTGGTCCTGACAAGAAAAGTAGTAAGGGAGGCAGACTTGCATAAAAGTTTCCTTTTTCAGAACCCACCATCAGCACCAAATACTTTGTTACTAGTCAACTAATTACACAATTTACTCCAATAATGTACCACAACAACAACTGGTGACGAGTACCATTAAGCAGGACTTTTGCAAATCCATCACAGACAGTACGCCAATATAAACAGCTGTACTCGAGATAGTATCCAGAACCTAAAGTTTCATTTGTCAGGAACGTGGAGGTTGGAAGCGGTGTGCAATCTGACCTCTCTGCATGCCAGACTCAACAGAAATCAACAGACTGGTACACAATGAAAAGGACAGGACAGCAACTGAAGGTCACAGGTTACTCCTCAAACCCCTAACACTGAAGAATAGGCCTACTGAAAAGCTCCCCCAAAGCTGGCACTATTGTGGCCTTTCACAAAGTTAATCAATTGTGGGTTATGTCCACTTGAAACTTAATGGAATGTGCAGAGACCATGTGCATGCTTCAAGCAAATAAGCAACTGTGAATAAACAGCGGTGTGCACGTCAAAAAAGATCACATTTAAAGATTGGAGTCTTGCAGGAGATTACCAGGGGTAGGCAAAAATGTGAGCAAATTGGTAGAATTGAAGAAAGATTTTAAAGGTGAGGTTTAGAGCATAGAACATTACAGCGCAGTACAGGCCCTTCGGCCCTCGGTGTTGCGCCGACCAGTGGAACCAATCTAAAGCCCCTCTAATCTACACTATTCCAATATCATCCATTTCCAATATCATCCATATTCCATATTAGAGAGTGGGTGCCAGTATACAAAAGTAAGAGCAGAGCAATGGTTATGGCAGGGGTGTGTATGTGTGGGTGGGTGGAAGAAGAGAACGGGCAGGGAGGTGCACGTGCAGCAGATCAAGATTGGAAGAATCAATGATGCAATAATGCAGCTAAGGAGTGGGGAGGCCATGGGTTATATGTATACAAGGATTTTTACCGTTGATGTGTTGATTTATGGGAAGCCAACAGAAGTTGGCAATAACAATTGTGATGGGAAACCTAACTAATATTTTTGCTTTGAACTATTGGCTGAATTGGTGCACAGAGGATTATTATAATTGGGGCTATTGAAGAATGACAGACAACTTTACATCATCAGTAATTCTATCAGCATTTAAAGAAAACATCAGTTAGATTATTGTTACTTTACATCAACTGAGCATCTACTCCAAGACAGGCAACGGTGTGAAATGCAGCATTGCACAGATAAATTGTCATACTTTTCAACAGTTTGGCATGGATTACTTGACTTTTTTTAAATTAGAGAAATTATTTTTCAAAGGCAAGGGGTGACACAGTGGCATAGTGGTTAGCACAGCTGCCTCACAGCTTCAGGGACCTGAGTTCAATTCCAGCCTTGGGTGAGTGCGTGTGTGTGGCGTTTGCATGTTCTCCGCATGTCCGTATGGGTTTCCTCCAGGTGCTCCGGTTTCCTCCCACACTCCAAAGATGGGTTAGGTGGATTGGCCATGCTATATTGCCCCTTAGTGTCCCAAGATGTGTAAATCAGATGGATTAGCTATGGGGGAAAATGTGCAGGGTTATAGGGATAGGGTGGGGAAGAGGGCCTGGGTAAGATACTCTTGACAGAGAGTCAGTGCAGACTCGATGGGTTGAATGGCCTCTTCTGCACTGTGGTGATTCTGTGGATCCTCAATTTTAGAATTTTTGGCTGAACCATTGCCCCAACAAGTCAACTGAATACTTCCAGAGTTAAATATTATGCACATGTAGGAAGTTCCCACCCTTCGACTAAAATGTACCAATGTCTAATAACATGATGCAAGTTAACTTTGTTAAAACTTGCACACATTTTTTTGGTCAGCTGGCAATCTATCACTACTCTTAACAGTTTCTAAATCAAACTACGTCGCCAGTTGAAACTGTATAGCTTACTAGAACATAGCACTGGTAAGCTTCTTGCTTTGGCCAGCTAGAACCATGCTAGAATCCCAGACCTATAAATAAGATTGGTGCACTGAAATACTGCAAACCTATCCTATTGAGGTACTGGATTACTGAGTATGTCACAGTGAATTCCCTGAGTTCCATTCTCCCATTAAATATTAAAAACCATACTGGAAATAGGTAAGGAAATCAAGAGTTCGGAAGGAAAAATCCCTTCTCAATTTTGTCAAATGTTACCGAGGTGACAAGTTTCTATATTAGAGCTCAATCCATTTATTAATGCTCTACATTGAAGTCAATTCCTTCAGAATTGCTGAAGAAGTTAAATCATAACCATAAAATAAAAGACAGAAAACAGAATTAAACCATGAAAGTTGAGGAAAGTACATTTGAGTGTAATCAGTTGGCAAAGGTATAAAATAAACCAATGAGGACAATGCACTGACATTTCAATAGTCATATATCATAATTTAAAATCAGAAAAGTCAATTGTCTACTTTCAAATGTTTAATGAGGGAAAGTGTTTATGACATCTTCTGTGAAAGTTATTGGTAAGATTAGAAATTAGAATTCACAAAGGGGTGGCACAGTCACAAGCACTGCTGCCTCACAGCACCAGGGATCGGGGTTTGATTCCCAGCTTGGGTCACTGTCTGTGTGGAGTTCGCACGTTCTCACCGTGTCTGCGTGGGTTTTCTCTGGGTGCTTCAGTTTCCTCCCACAGTTTGAAAGATGTGTTGGTTAGGCGCATTGACCTGAACAGGCGCCAGATTGTGGCGACTAGGGAAATTTCACAGTGGCTTCATTGCAGTGTTAATGTCAGCCTTATTGTGACTAATAAAAATAAACTTTAAACTTCAAATGAACACATGGTCTTATAAACTTTTCCAACTTCTTGAAGCACAACTGAGAAATTAAAGAGTAGAGATTCAAAAACTGGACAGCTGGGAATACCATTTTTTTTCCTTTTGGAAATAATTCCATCATAAGTAACTGTTTAAAAAATGAGAAGAATTGTAAATGGTTAAGGCACTGGGACGTATAAAATATTTTCAATCCTAATATTTGAATAGTTCCAAATGAATGGTAATGGACATGTTTTAATGCAAAATATACTCAGAATATGGTTCCATATGGATTAAACTGAAAAATTTACATGATTCACTTTCTAAATTAGAATTTTTTAGGACAGTGTGTAAAACACTTGATTCTTATATTACCTTTATCCTAAATTTAAATGCTGCCAATGATTGGCAAGTGTGAAGTGTTACATTCCATGGGGCATTCATCCTTCAAACACTTTAAGACTAAATTTAATATCTCATTTGTGAGAAAATTATTTGTTGTTGAACAGTAATGGACCAAAAATGCCTGTTAGGCAATTGATTTGCAGGAATTCCTGTCCTTTGTGGTGTAAGGAAGCTGAGATAGATAGTATTTGAGCTGTTGCATTTGAGCAATAGTATAATTTTAGTAACTGCAAATTTACCTCACTCCCTTACCACAACCTCCAGCAATTTTTTCTAATAGCATCTGCACGGATTATGAAATATTTAATTAATTGCAAAATCCTGCATTATATAATACTTTTAACGGGTAACATATCAATATAAATATTGACATTGCGCTGGACAAAGAGATACATCTGAGGAGGAGAGAGAGGTTAAAGGAATGAATTACAGAGTTTAAGGTCTAGAAGGCTGAAGTATGACCACTAATGTTGGGGCAAAGGAAGTGGCGAATGCACAAGAGCAAAGTGAGAGAGAGTGGATAGTGGAGATGCAGAAGATAAGGAGGGGAAAGGCCATGGAGTGTTTTGAACACTAGCATAAGAATTATAACAATCAAGATATTGGTGGGCCAGGACTTAAAGTAAGTCAACAAGAGCAGAAATGATGGATGAATGGGACTTGGCTTGGGTTGTGTTTTTGGTTGATCTCAAGTTTACAGAGGGTGCAAGGCGAAAGGTGAGCTTTGCAGGAAAGCACCGGAAAGTGAGATAAGGCCTTAAGACATCAGATGCGTTGAAGCAGGAGTGGAGACAACAGATTGTAAGGAGGTAAAGTTTGTCAGTCTTTATGACAGATGGGATATTGGGTGAGAAGGTTAGCTCAGAGTCAAATAAGACATCGAGTTGCAAACTATCTAGTTTAGTAGATTTTATGGCAATTCAAAATTTACTAGATTTTATAAATAAATTATACTCTTGCAATATTACACTTTGGCGTGATAATTCACCCCATCATCTTTCTAAAATCATTCTCGGACATGCAGTAGTGCACAGTATTGTCAGCCTTTCAGCTTAAGTCCTGATATGGTGCTCAAATACTCAATTTTCTGTCTTAAGAGGCAGGGTGTTAACAATTAGGCACATTGACAACAGCAAAGATCCATATCTTCCGAACATCAGAGCTGGAGTCAAATTCTCTCCTCCACAGATGCTTCTTGATCTGCTGAGTATTTCTTTTTTTTTGTTTTATTTCAGATTTCTAGCAACTTCCAAAATATTTTGCTGTCAAATCTTCTCTCTTCTGAGTTGATCAATTTCTCTTGCGGATGCATTTCCACAATAACTGTATGTCTAGTTGGAACCAAACTTCTCAATGTTCCAGTGACAGGCTTTTCGATAAGCTATCAATGTACCAAACATTTCTGTGCTCGTGCATTATTCTATTGTCTCTCGAAGTCCTCATCTGATCGACTGCAGCAGAACTCGTGTGGTCTTGCCCTCGGCAAGCTTGCACCTACACTAACTTTCCCCCGGCTAGGCTACAACACACACGTGTCCTGTGATACTAAAACTAAAATCGTATTATAAAAATAAATTAAATTTCTAGAATGGGTTGCGTCATTCCACCTCGTCAGAGTCAGTTCAGCTTGATACCCAATTCATATTCAAATTTAGCATTAGTGTAGAACCAAAGCAGCTTCATAACAACACCAAACAAATCTAAAATTTTGATCGTTTCCAAAAACAGGAAAGGATTTCTCTTTTGCTGCCTTCTAACGCTAGCGGCATGCAGCCAAGTGATAAATGCACTGTTAAGTGGCTGCACACAGAATACCCAAAATGGTGTGAGGCTAGCACCGTTTAAAACTAGCCTGCTCTACATAAAGTCAGCCTATACCCCAATGGAAAGGACATTCCAGCTGTAGCACATGGTGAAAATCATTGTGGAAGAATTTATGAGCAAACAGAGGTGTGGAAAAACTGCAACAAGCCTGAGAGCGTGCCCAAGGTTCCCTGATGTGAGAAGGTGCAAAAGGAAATAGGTCATCTTCCCCCAGGGGACCTGGAGACCCACCAGACATGTGCTACACAGACTATGGAAGCAGAGGCTATTGCAGTCAACGCCAGTACTCTAGCTCCAAGGACCTGTATGCAGTGCCACAAAATGTTCAAATGACCATAGGTCAAGGTCAGTAATGTATCCTCAAATGTCATATCTTTACAATGGAATCATTAGTTTCACATACTGCACAATTCACACCTCCAGTCAACTTCATACATCTCCCAACAATCGCTATCTAGCACAACTCAAGCCCAATATTGCCTCACCTTATCCTCACATACTTTGCTGCAAGCCTTATGCCCACATCTCAGAGAGCACACACTGCCAGCCATTCAACGTGGCAGGCACATCACGAAAACACACAGCATTACACTCGTAGACAGTTTCCTTTCTTTTGCAGGACAAGGTGACCTATAACCAGGGACAGTAGCGCTTCACGGCCAGCAGACCGACAGGTCTGCATTTCCTCACACTAATGGAGGAGACACTGCTGATAATCACTGGTGTGGTCATGCATGAGGCCATGGTCAGCGACAAGGCTCAAACCATAGAGGATGATGGTATGTTTCTGCCTAATTCACCTTAAAACGTGCTCCAATTTACTAGCCACAAATGATCTCAGCATGCTTCCCCCACTTCTTTCACCTGAAGCCCATCCATGTCTTTGTCCTTTCAGATACCCAGAAACTGCCATCTGGTAACAAGTGATGTGAAAGCCTGATACGTATGAGATACACGAGATTAAAAAAAAATCAATCTCACTTGCAGCCACTAGCTCTGCACACACTTTAGACTGTGACATAGAGGTGGGATCTGCACCTAGCAAGTCACAGGACACAAGTGTTCTGTAGCCAGGGCAGGGAGAAAATTAACAGAGGTGCAAACTTGGCAAGACCACACACGAGTTCTGCTGCAATGGATCTGACGAGGACTTTGACTGAGGGAACAGGGAAAGAGTGATGAACATGAGCACAGAAACATTTGGTGCATTGGCAAGGTTATCAGAAAGCTTAACATTGTCAAGGAACATGGAGGAGTTTGATTCCAACTAGGCATAGACAGAGGTTGAAGTCCATCCATAGAAGTGATCCTGACTCCATGAGAATCCGACCATTTCCACTGCAGCCTAAGTCAAAGCAACACAATGTCTCAATGCTGTACTGAAGTTCAGCCATGAAATCTCAGCTTGATACCATGCAGGTTCAGATTGCTGACATCATAGGTGTGGATATCAACGCACAAATGGATTTGCTGGGTCTCTCAATCTCTGCTCAAGCAGAAACTCAAATACACTACATCTACAGGTTCCCCTTTATCACCCGGCTTGCTATATCCTCAGAGAACTCTAATAAATTTGTCAAACACAACCTCACTTTCAAAAAACCATGTTGATTTTGCTGGATTGTATTGTGATTTTCTGAACGTCCTGCTACTACTTACCCAATAATTGATTCCAGCATTTCCCCCAATGACAGAAATTAGAATAACTGGCCTATAGATTTCTGCTAGCTGCCTGCCTCCTTTCTTGGATAAGGTGTTACATTTGTGGTTTTTCAATCCACTGCGATATTTCCAGAGTGGCACTGAATGAAAGCAACACAACAGTTGCCAAGATAATGGGCATTCACCAGTGTGATATTCAGAGTGTGGTTACATACCACAAACGGTAAGTTGTGTGGTTGTGGTCCATCTCAGCATTGTGGTGCCCACAGAGCCACATATGCATTCAATGGAACCCTGCATCAAGGCAAGCCACTATTCTAGCAAAATCTCATGCATGCAAAAATCAAAGAAAAGACCTCTCCAAGTATAAAGAGCCTCTGTCGCCTCACTGAAGCAGCTGTGGACAACAAACTTGGAAAATGTTGCGCAGGTTACTGGTTGCAGCTTCGTACGACCTCAATGCAAAGAAATTCAGAGTCATAACCACCTTTACAGTGACTCCCCTACTCTGAGGCCCTGTTTGAGTTTGTGTAGGTGTTGGGCAGTGTTGGTTAAAGTTGTTGAAGTCTGCAGGAATGGTGCTGTACATGAAGACACCTTGCTTTTGACCATGACGGTTGGCAGACTAACTGCTTCAAGTCATGGATGCTGTAGTTGCATTTGTTGGAATTAGTTGCATAAAAGGGAAATGGAAATGGAGGAGAGGCAACAAAGCAGCAGCCAAGCCATTTGCAGAGGGAGGAGGGAAAAGCTCTCAGCAGGAGGCCTTACCCACTTATGGTCATTTGGTAAGGGTAGCTATCTCCACCTAAGCCAGGAGCACGGTTTGCATCACCTGCACTTTACAAAGGAGGTGCTTAAAGAACTCTGCTTCCTCTTGTACCAGACATGCAGCCTTCATTTAGCATAGACAATGCACACACTGCTTCTGGTTTAGGTGGAAGTAGGAAAAATGCTACCAAAAGACAACGGTGTTCTTCATGCACAGCACCAGTACTGAAGACTTCATGAACTTTAACTAACTCTTTCAACCACCAAACACTTACACAACTTAAACAGAGCCAAAAGAGATTAATTAGCAACTAACCAATAAGTTGGTGACCCCTTTTAATACTGCTGATACGAGTGTCCTTCCTGCCACTGAGCACATGCTCAACTGTGTGCGCTTGAAAGAGGAATAGGTTGAAACTAGTAATACTGATGCCAAAGGAGCCTTGCACACTGATGACATCATATTCT
Source organism: Mustelus asterias (assembly GCF_964213995.1). Lineage (NCBI taxonomy): Eukaryota > Metazoa > Chordata > Chondrichthyes > Carcharhiniformes > Triakidae > Mustelus > Mustelus asterias. The sequence continues at coordinate 49,355,079 of NC_135815.1, read as the reverse complement.
ACTTTCACCGCATACTTCCGGTGCATGCTCTTAGCACCTCACCAAAATGACATCCTGGTATGTATCAAGTGGGCTTGTGCAGCGTAAAGTCATTTTGGTTCAAAAACAATATCTGCAGCCCCCAAATAATGGATGCTTTAGAGCCACATTTATCCCTGTTGAGTGTCTGTAAAGTCAAGAATCCATTGGACAGTGCACCTTCAAAAGATGGATCAGACATTGAAAATCAAAACCACATAACTGTTTCAATAATTCATGGTGTACATTAAAGATCCAAGACACTATTAAAAGTGGGATGTTCCTCCAATTTGGGCTAAGACTTCTCTCTCAACCAGCTTTATCTGAAATACATGAGAGATTGATGGAAGCATATATAACTATTGCTTGTAGGCTACAGTTGCATACAACCGTGGTTGCCTTATTTCTCCACATGTCACTGCAGTTCAAATGCAATGTTTGTTTTTCACAGGATGTGGGCATTGTTGGCTCAGTCTGCATTTGCTGCCCATCCCCAATTGGCCTCAAGAAGATGGTGGTGAGCTGCCTTGTTAAACTGCAGCAGTCAGTAGAATCACAGAATGGCTCCAGCACAGAAGGCCATTTAGTCTACGGTGTCTGTGCTGCCTCTCCGAAGGAGCAATTTACCTAGTGCCACTCCTTGGTCTTCTCCTCGCAGCCCAAATCCATCTTGGGATGCCTTGACTGAACTTGTCTCCACCACACTGGCAAGCAATGCATTCCAGATACCAACCACTCGCTATATGAAAAGGCTTTGCCTCACGTCTCCATTGTTTCATTTATCAATTATCTTAAATCTATGCCTCTTGTCCTTGACCAATTTCTTGCATCTATGGGAAGTTATTCCCCTATCTACACTGTGCAACCCCCTGGTTTTGTACATCTCTATCAAGTCTCCTCTCAACCTTTTCTTTCCCATCATGTGGTGTAAGTAGGCCTACAGCTATTAGGAAGTTCCAGGATTTTCACCTAGCAACAGTGAAGGAACAGCAATGTAGTTCCAAGTCAGGATAGTGTGTGGCTTGAAGGGGGACTTGTAGGTCACGGTGTTGCCATGCATTTGTTGCTCTTGTCCTTTTAGGTGGTAGAGGTTTCAGATATGGACAGTAATGTTTAAGGAGCCTTGATGAGTTTCTGCAATTCATCTTGTAAATGGTACACACTGCTGCTACTGTACATCAGGGGTGCAGGGAATTAATTTTTGAGATGGTGGATGGGGTGCCAATCATGCAGGTAGCCTTTTCCTGGATGGTTTCATAATTCTTAACCTCTGTTGGAGCTGCACTCATCCAGAGAGGTGGAGACCATTCCATCGCACTCCTGACTTGTGCCGTGAAGATGGTGGACAGGGCTTGGGAAGTTAGGAGAGTTACTTGATGCAGAATTCCCAGCCTCTGACCTGTTCATAACCACAGTATTTATATGGATGGTTCCATTGAATTTCTGGGCAAGGTAACCCCCAGGATGTTGATAGTGGAGGATTCAGCAATGGTAATGCCACTGAATGTCAAGGAGAGATAGTTAGAGCCCCTCCTGTTGGAGGGGGTCAATGGCTGGCAATCAAGTAGTAAGTAACATTTGCACCACACATCAACCCTAGCCCCCGAATGTTGTCCGCGTCTTGTTACATATGGACACAGATTGCTCCATTATCTGAGCAGTTGCAAGTGGAACTGAACATGGTGCAATCTTCAACAAACATCCCCACTTCTGACATTATAATGGAGGGAAGGTCACCCATGAAACAGTTGGAAGATGGTTGGGCCTAGCACACTATGGTGAAGAACTCTTGCAGTGATGAAACGGCGATCACTGACCAACAACCACAACCAACTTCCTTCTGCTGGTATGACTCCAACCAGTGGAGAGCTGTCTCCCAACTCCCATCAACTTGAGTCCTGCTAGGGCACCTTGATGCTACACGGTCAAATGCTGCCTTGATGTCTAAGCTCACCTTTCACCTCACCTTTGAGTTCAACTCTTTTGTCCAAGTTTGGTTCAGGGCTAAATAAGATCAAGAGGCAAGTGGCCCTGGCAGAATCCAACTGAGCATTAGTGAGCAGGTTATTGCTGTATAAGTGCCACTTGATAGCATTGTCAATGACATCTTGCATTACTTTGCTGATGACTGAAAGTAGACTGATTGGTTGAGTTGAATTTATCCTACTTTTATGGACACGACATAACTGGGTAATTTGCCACATTTTTGGGTAGATGCCAGTATTATAGCTGTACTGGAACAACTTGGCTAGGGATGTGACTAATTCTGGAATGCAAGTGTTCAACACTACTGCTAGCTTGTTGTCAGGGTCTTGTGAATCACTTTGTGATATTTCTCAAGTGTCCACATAAATGTAATTATTTTTCCCTTATGAATTCCCTGTCATCTTCTTTCCTCTACGGAAGGTGGAAAAAGTGGGCTGAATCATCATTGATGGCGTTTCATAATTATGCAATTTATTCATAATTGCACTACGTTCCACTTGACAGGCCAAAGCAGGTCAATGGTCATACAATGTGAATGCTGGAATTTGAACGTGTCATGATGTCACTGTGGTTAGTTCTGCAGTGAAACAGAGCTACTAGGTTTTCCTAGTTAAAGTTACTTTGATATTGACCTCACTAAAATACTTTCACTGTTGTTCTTTTAACAAACTGACCTCATTAAATGAATATTTCACAGCAATTGTAGCTGCAATGCAAAATAGTTTGCTTTGCATTAACACAATAGTTATGGTGCAAATTCAACAAATGTCTGATCTGACCATGGCCATCTAGAAGAATGATGCTGCCTTGAGAAAGCTGTCCTCATCCTGCTTTTATTCGGATAGATTGGACCTTCACACTTGAATTAAGTTTAACATTGGCATGATAAGAATCATAGAATCCCTACAGTACAGAAAGAGGCCATTCGACCCATCGAGTCTGCACCGACCACAATCCCACCCAGGCCCTACCCCTACATATTTTACCCACTAATCCCTCTAACCTACGCATCTCAGGACACTAAGGGGCAATTTTGACATGGCTAATCAACCTAACCCGAACATCTTTGGCCTGTGGGAGGAAACCGGAGCACCCGGAGGAAACCCACGCAGACACGAGGAGAATGTGCAAACTCCACACAGACAGTGACCCAAGCCGGGAATCGAACCCAGGTCCCTGGAGCCGTGAAGCAGCAGTGCTAACCACTGTGCTACCGTGCCGCCCGGTACGATAAGATTCTGGCTTTGCACTGGTGCTAAACTTGCCAAGTTTAATTATTATAAAATTCCCCATATAATGCACTATGATGGGCATGGAATCTAGAACACAAACTAACTTTCTACAAGATCACTTTGGGATTGTTATATTGTTGTGACTGTGGGTTGGATTTCTATCTAATTAGAAACTATTCTGATTCTCAACATGGCAGCTCAGCATTCCCAGGAAGTAGGTTCAGTTTCCTTCTGACTTTGCTGAGGCAATTTCCTGACAGGTCAAACAGCAAATGCATCAATACCATCTGGGTGAGACCCTCCACACTTTCCTGATTGAGAATAGCATGCTATATATTTTTTTAAATGGAAGGGTCAGAGAACCCAACTACAGAAATGTAACCAAGTAGAAAAGAACTTTCACTTTGAAATGGCCAGAGGCTATATATTAACAACTCTCATCCACATAATACGCAAGCTCTTTGTTTATACACTGAGACAATCAAAAAGGATACACATTTCCTTTCAGGGCATCCTCTGTGTGCCACTTGTAAAAATATACAGCGTCTGACATTGATAAAGCTTTTCTACAATGACCATTGTTGATGAGAAATATGCTGTAATTTACTCATATTTAGTTCCATGTTAACATCTGCACAGAAATGCCCTGTTTCAATTTTCAAGCTTTTACATGGACTGCTCCAAATTGAGTTAACTAGGCAATAAGAAAGATTTCATCTAATGGCAACATTTTTTTCCAATCTATATCTAACTCAAATGGCAAAACAGACAATGTATACATTAGCAGTTTGCTTCAAGAACTAGATGTACACTGTTCTTTACTCGTCAGTCTGCAATTGCACAAGGAGTTTAAAAACTTAAAAACCAAACTTTCACTCCACCCATACTACAAAATTGTTTCATAAGACAAACAAACACCACCACAGGAACAACTGAATACTTGATTTGTATTCTGTGCAGTTAGAAAGAAAAAACAGAAAAACTTGCATTTATATGGCACTCACAGCACTTTACTGTCAATGAAGTACCCCCCCCCCCCCAACCCCCCAAGTGTAGTCACTGCTGTAATATAGGAAATACAGCAGTCAATTGTAAGCACAAACCTCCAACAAAAGGCAATGTGATAATGACCAAATAGTCTATTTTTGTGATGTTGAATGAGGGATAAATTTTGGCAAGGACAGCGTGGTGACTTCCCTACTCCTCCTCAAAATAGTACCAAAGGATTTTTAGGTCCATCTGAGGAAACAGACAGGGACTCAGTTGAGCATCTCATCTGAATGACAGCACCTCTGACGGCGACAGTGGAACACTCCCTCAGTTCTGCACTCGAATGCAAGCCTTGACTTTTGTGCTCGAGTTCAGTAGTGGAACTTGAACCTTGAACTTGTGACTCCTGAGCCACAGATGACATGGTTGCAAGTTTGTCAATCATTTGGGACAATCCTGCTGGCAACTAGAGGTTAGATAGCTCTAACACAAGGCGGCAATTTTACACAGAATTTACAGTACAGAAACAGGTAATTTGGCTCAACTCTGCTTTTATTTAGTCATTCACACGAGCTTCTCCCACCCTATGTCACCTTACCATCCAAGCATATCCTTATATTCCTTTTTCCCCTCATGTACTTAACTAACTTCCCCTTAAATGTATTCATGCTTTATGTCTTCTTGTCTATTCTTTGTGGTAGCAAGCTCCACATTAGGGCAGCACGGTAGCACAATGATTAGCATTACTACCTCACAGCGCCAGAGACCCAGGTTCAATTTCAGCCTCAGTCATTGTCGGTGTGGAGTTTACACATTCTCCCAGTATCTGCATGGGTTTCCTCTGGGTGCTCTGATTTCCTCCCACAGTCCAAAGATGTGCGGGTTAGGTGGACTGGCCATGCTAAATTGCCCCTTAAATGTCGGGGGATAAGTAGGGTAAATACGGAAAGTTGCAGGGATAGGGCCTGGGAGGGACTGTTGTCGGTACAGGCTCAATGGGCCAAATGGCCTCCTTCTGCACTGTAAGGATTCTATGCAAGTCTATTATAACCATTCTGTGGGTAAAGAAGTTACTTCTGAATTATTTGTTGGATTTATTAGTGCCTATCTTATATTTTATAGCCCTAACTTGGAATCCCCTTAAGTAGAAACATCTTGTCCCTGTCTACCTTATCAATCCTTTCATAATTTTAAACACTTTTACTAAATTACACCTCAAGCCATCATTTTCACAGATAAAAGAGGCCCAGCCTGTTGTCGCTCTCGATAACTAGAACCACTCAGTTCTGATGTCATCCTTGTAAATCTGTTTTGCAGCTTCTCTAGTGTAACACCTGAACTGGGCCAACATTTTTCTTTTTCAATTCTATTCCATTCCTTGATACATGAAATAACTTTTATGATCTTATTGACAGTGTTGTTACTTTATGGATTTGTATACCTGTACTCCCAATCCATCTGCTCCTCTAATCCATTTTGATATTTATACTTGTTTTAAAACTCCCCTTTAAATTCAGTGAGTAAATTTGAATTTTTTAGCTTTCAGTTGTGATTGACCCAGAGTTCTAATAATAATTTAGAAAATCGCTTGGGAAATAGGAATATTAGGGTGCTAGTGGGAGAAGACTAGGTTGGAGTAGATTTGTTGGGGTTGAATGATCGGTTTCTGAGATGTAACATTCTGGTTCCAGAGCACCAGGTTCTACTGCCTGAAAGGCACAGAAATTTATGATCTCTGCACATGAAAGTTAGTAGTACAGATACCATTAGATGCATGTGGTCAATTTTAACGACTCAAGATTGATTCTCTTGACACAGTATTGTCTTATTCTGGACTTCCAACTTTCACACCAACTTGACATAATGGTAGCACCTTAAAATTGTGAGTTGAGACCTACTCCAAGATTTAAGGACACAATCTTGGCAGTCACTTTGGTGCAGCACTGAAGGAGAGTGCTGCATTTTCAGAGATACTGCTTTTGGTATAAGAGACTATACAAAAGTGCACATGAAGGATCCCATGGCATGAAGAAGAGGAATTCTCCTGGTGTCATGGCTGATACTTGCCCTTCGACAAAACAAGTGGTCATCACTTCATTTGCTATTTGTGGGACCTTGCTACAAGCAAACAGGTTGCTATGTTTGCCCCACATAATTGGCTACTGTTCAAAAGTAATTAATTGATTCTACAGCATTTTGAGAGGTGAAGCTGGGAAATACACAATTTATTTCTTGCAGTTACTTCAGGGCAAGAGCAGTGAGTGTGTGAGGAAAAAGTGAAGACAATGAGCAAGTATCTGAATGCAAGAACACAAAAATGACATGCGGAGGAAGAGGGAAAAGGACAGTTCAGGGAAAGGAATGGAGGAAGTGTGCTTGGTGTCTCTGATAGTGTAAGTTTGGGCAATGAGACTAAATATTTTTGAAGCACAGAAAGTGCCATATAGCTCTCTGCACCTGTGCTCATTCTGAAAGAATATGTAGATATTCCCATTATATTCTTATAGATTTTTATTTTCCATACCCTCAATTACTTCACTTTGAATAGCTATTATGAATTTTGTTCCAACCACTATTTGTGTCAATGCATTCCATGTCTTAACTCTCTAATCTCTTCCTTGATCCTTTTGGAGATTATCTTAAATTTGTGCCCTCCAGCTAGCAATTTACATGGGTGAAAAATGGGAAACAACTATTTATTTTATCAAAACCTCTCAATTTTAAACACCTCAGTCAGATCTCCTCTTACCTTTTATTGTCTTGATGAAGAGAAAACTGATTTCTCCTCAACTGATACCTGATGTAATCTTAGTGAATCCCCTCTGCAGTCTTTCCTCAATCTTAAGCAATATTTCCAAAACAGTAGCCTAATCAAAAATTTGTATAGATTTAGCATGATCAAAATTTAGTTTCCCATATTTTTCAAGTTTGCTTTAGCAATATTTCAGCCACCACTTCAAGATCCATATATGTGAATCTTCAAGTTGTAATATACTCAGGATGAGAAACTTGTTCGTACAACTTCTTACTGTTCTCCTCCCTGTAAATCACCTTTTCTTCAATCCCACCTCCAAGAAGTGCCAAAATTCAATAAACTCTTTCAAAAATTCATGTCTGATCCCTCAAAGACAATCGAACAAGCCCAAGGAAGCCATAACTTGTTAGCTATTGCCTCAAATAGCTCTGCCCTGTGCCATGATCCTGTAATTTTCCAAAAACATACCTACATCTTGTTAAAGGACTGGAAAGAGTCAATCCTCACTATCAGCTCTGCAATACAATTCCACAAATCAATCTGAGCAAAATCAAGCTTCCTCACATCAAATTGGATTCCCTGCTTTCTCAATTTAATTTCTTTTTGGCTATATTGCTGAAAATAATCCATCCATTTGTGTATTATTGATTCCTGCAATGATTTCAAAGGCCTGATACAGATCCCCTCTTGGCCTGTTAATCACTATTGAAGTCAAAACCATAGCACAACACTGATTTCCATAAACTCAATGTACTAGCTTGGGATGGAGGGTGGGCATTCAGACTTATGTTCTTTGCAATACTTACTTTGGAGCAAACATAGTTCTCATTATGGGAACCAAAAATGGTACACGGTTCTCAAGGTGGGTTCTTCCCAAGACTCACGAAACTACTATTGCAGCCTGAATAGTGCAGGCACTACATCCCAGGGCCCTGCTTGCTTTGGTCACAGCTGCAAACCATTCTTAAGTCTCCCTTCCTGTTATCTTTAACCTGCCCACAAATGTTACACTTGATATTTCAAAGAACAGTCATCTACAAAGAAAGACATCTGCCAAGCTTGGGTTCACTTCCCCAAACTATTTATATCTAGTTGTAATCTATAATTTATTTCCTTTTCTAAAATCAGAACTACAAAATGTATTTTTAAAATTTCTTCCATGGGATATGGGCATGTCTGGCAAAGCCAGCATTTGCTGCCCATTTCTAATTGTTCTTCAACTGAGCAACCTGCTAGGCCATTTCAGAGGGGAGCTAGAGTCAACCACATTGCTGTCGATCTGGAGTCACATGTAGGCCAGATCAGGTAAGGTTGGCAGATTTCCTTCCTAAAGGGTCTTAAATGAACCAGATAGATTTTTATGACAATCTATGATAGTTCCATGGTCACTATTACTGAGACTAGCTTTACATTCCTGATTTTATTAGCTGAAATTAAATTCCACCAGCTACCATGTTGGATTTGAATCTGTGTCCCCAGAGCATTAGATTGGGCCTCTGGATTACTAGTCCATGCATGAAACAAATAACTTCTCTATTTATCCCCTGCTCCAATTTGTGATTAAATGGAAAAGGGGGGGAACATACCAAATTAACTCGTGGGTACATGAGACATGATATGATACGTGGTGTGCTAAAACAATGTTTTGGAAATTAATCTACCAAATTACCCTGATCTACCATTCGTTAATTTTTCAAAAAAGATGTTTATCAAAAAAAAAACCTTTTCTAAAACCATATTGAGCATCGGTTATCAAGGTTAAGTTTTGCATGTAATCTGCTCCTGTACTCCTTTTGAAATTTTAATGTATATTGCCTCTCCTTGTTCTTACTCCAAAAATGTATCATCTCACATTTCTTCATCTTAAATTTCATGGTGCATCAATTTTCCCAGTCTACTCTCTTATCTATGTCCTTTTGCAGTTACTTACAATTAGTGACACTCCCTATCTTTCTGTCAACGCCAAACATTGTTACTGTACCCATTCAGGTCATATGTACTTCATAGCATTACTCACAAGTTACCCTTGCTATTGGAAACAATCCCCTAAAATAAATCAGATAAATCTCAGTCGAAATCACAGATTTAACTAACAACCTCCATGGATGGAACGGTTCAATAGAACACTGCCACATGCCATCAGCAATAGCGGAGATTTAGATCAATTTATTAGATGGTAGTATAAATGCAATTAACAAATATCATATTAGGACTTCCCTTAAAACATGCACACCCTACACTGTATATTCTTGAAAACTGTAGAAGTCACAATTTTAAAATAAATGTAATATCATAACTGCTGTCAGTGCCCTGTATAAATATAAAATATGAGGGACTATTATTGACTGTTGGATGACAAGAATTGGGAATCCTGAATGGCTTTTCGTCTCCAACTCACAACAAGACGAACACCCAGCTGAAATCAGTTAATTTACCAGAGTTCATGGAAAACCCCAGGGACATTCCTGGTCAGCAAGGTTTGGCTGATCAGTGGTTAAACTCATGGAGCTGTCAGGGAAACGTTTGAGAACATTTTTACAGCTGGATCAGACATGATGGTCTAGTTGGTTGCATGCATGTTAAATAATTAGGAAGCAGTTTTTCTTTCAGTTAATAAAACATTAGCCTTCCAGACAGAATGTCAATGAAGCTTCTTACAGTTAGCTACTAAACTGTGTTTAGTGAGAAAGATCTCTTTTCTCCCAGCAAAAAAAAAATCAGAACTACAAAAAGCAAAAAAGCTCCTTTCGCCATTTCAAGCTCAAAGGAATAATTGTCAGGAACACAATTATCATGGCTTCAGTCATCTTTCTTCCCCTGTTTATAATTTATGTGCCAGTGTTAAATATTTCAAAGCGTTGCTGAAGAACAAGGGAGTCCTTTCACAGTCTGAAGCAGAGAGCAAAGCTTTGTTCTCTCAAGATTAAATGGCATAACAAAATTTGGGAATTCCACAACAGATCTAAAAAAAGGACCACTCCCTCTTTTCTTCCTCTATTGTTCTCAATAGCTCAGCTACCAAAATGCCTTGTTAACTCATTTAAGGCTAAATTATCTGATCACTCTGAACCTAGAAGGTTGCTTTCAGTCTGGTTTTTGTTTTTTTTAAAATTGCAACTTATTAGCATTCTTTAGCTCTTTTCTACCAGGTAGCAATTTCTTAATAAAAATACTTTAAAAGGGCAACTAACTAGAAAAAAAATCATGGCACCACATGGTTACTGCACCTGCTAACTGGAGTTCACAGGGATCTTAGCAACAGTACTAACAATGGCTTGGCATTCTTACCTTGAAGCTGCTTGAATCTTCCTTCCAGCTGATTATAATTGTATGGCATCTGAGCAGGAAAGCCAGCAGATAATGGTCCTGACATGCTAGATGCCCTATGTATTTCCATTTGGTGGCAATAAATTGAAGGGCAATCCAGTAAAAAACAGAAGGGTAGAAATCCTCCGGTAAACTCAGACAACCACAGAACCCTAACAGAAAAGGCTGGCTGCTCACTGTTGGTGTAACTACCCTACAAGTAAGCTTCTTAAATAAACAAAAATCCAGCACACCCCATTCAGTGTAGGTTGATAGTGTAAAAAAGCATCAGCCATAGATCAGCGTCACATTGTTTTTTGATTGTCCAGTCCGCTAGTCTCCAGACTATTTTAACCAGCAGCCTTAAAAATTCAAAGGAAGTGAACAACTGAACGGCACACCCACTAAGCACAAGCCAGCAGCTAATCTTCCTTCTTTCTGAAGCCAATAAGCACACCTTCACATTACTCCAGTCTGCAGTGTAATTTAAGCAGTAGGCAGTCTCAGTTTGAATGATGTCACTATTAACATAAGAGTAGCAAGGGGTGGGAATGTACCACTTGCAAAAAAATAAAGAGGGGTTCACAAAAGGTATGCAACAGTTAAAAGAACAAGTAATTGTTAGAAAAATCAGTTGTTCTTAAAGCATATACAGAAGTAAATAAAATCTTCAAGTTTCCTATTAAAAAAAAACATGTTTCTACAAAAACAAAAAAATGCTTCCTGACATGGTCCCTCCTTAAAACTGGAGAATCACAATCATTTAAGTTCCTCGTAACGGGAAAGTCTCAGATTTCGATCACATGGGAAGGAAGAAGAATTTCCTTTTACTTAACTAAGACAATTACATTTCTACACACAAGCTAACAATATTGCAAAGATGTCAACACTATCTTAAACTTCTAGGATAACTTAAAAGTGGAATCACACTTCACAGTTTCATGTGTTGCTACTGCAAATGATTAAATTCTTAGACCACACAATACTGATAGACATTTAAAGTTTTCCGAAACAAAGTACTTTCAAAATTGTTTTAGTTTTTTGAGACTTTGTGGAAAATGCGGCAGACAGACATGATTGGCAGAATGGAGTGGCTAGCACCCCTACTATTATCATAAATAACAACCTGAGGAAACAAAGCTCTTAAGGTCCATTTACCTCCAAGTAAAATAAAGGAGTGTTAATATGTCCCTTCTGCATAAATTTGATCCTGCTTCTCTGAAACCGAAATCCCCTTTCCCAGCTTTGTTATTTATTGACCAACCCATCCTACCACAGAAAAAAAATCTATTCATGTTTTTGTGCACAATTTCAGGAATGTGAACAATAATAAAACACATGGGGTGGGGGTAAATTTCTGGCTGCGTTGCACCTGGCACAGATCGTATTAGGGATCCGCAGGGTCAGAGAATTGCAGGGGAGGGAACTATGCGTGTTTAGTGCCAGCAAAACCCCCTTCAGGTTTTTTCCAGCCCCCAAACCCTGATGTAATCTGGTTCCTGCCAGGTGAGGGTAGGAACCAGATTAACATATTCATATATCCATTAAACATGAATAATCGATTTCAAGCCAGATTCCCTCTACTCCTGGGGTTCTCAGATCTTCGGGCACAGCAGGAACCTGGTGTGAATCACTACTGGTCTCCACAAATGGAGATCAGGCGTGATGGCCACATCAGAGGGCTCAGAGTCCACTGAAGCCCCTGGGTGGTCGGGGTCATGGCTGGGAACTACCCATCTGGCATTGCCAACTTGGTGACCCATTGGGAGGGCCCCAGTGCCAGTGATTTATGCTCAGGGTAGGGTGGGGGTGAGATCAGGCCAGCAATCTATGATGGGGGAGGGGTAAAACATGCCTTCTATGAGGGAGTGGGATGGGGGGGTGCGTTGCTGGCAAGGCAAGCATTTGATGCCCATCCTGCCTTCTTGAAACACTGTGGTCTATCAGATGCAGGTATGCCAAAGTGCTGTTGGGAATAGAATTCCAGGATTTTGACCCCATAACCACATGGGAATGGTGATATAACTCCAAGTCAGGATGGAGTATTGCTTGGATGAGATGGTGAGTTCCAATGTACCTGCTGCTCTTGTGATTCTAGGTGGGAGAGGTTGCGAGGTTGAAAGGTACTGTTGAAGGAGCCTTGGCGAGTTGCTTTAATGCATCTTGTATATAGTATATCAGACTGCCACTGCACATTGGTGGTGGACGAAGTGAATGCTTATGGTGGTGTTAAGGGTGCCAAACAAATGGGTTTTGTCCTGACATCAAACTTCAAGTGTTTTTAGAGCCGCACTCATCCAGACAAGTGGAGGCTCTTCCATCACACTTATTGATTTGTGCCTTGTAGAAGATGAACAGGTTTTGAGGAGTCAGGGGGCTAATTACTCTCTGCAGGATTCCCAGCCTCTGACCTGCTCTTGTAGCCACAATATTTATACGGATGGTTCACCCCCCAGGTGTTGACAGTGATGAATCAACAATGCTAATAATATTGAAGGTCAAGGAGAGATTATTACATTCTCTCTTATTGGAGATGGTCATTACCTATACGTGGCACAAACATTGCTTACCTCTCATCAGCCCAAGCCCCTGAACATTGCCCAGGTCTTGCTGCATATGGATACAGACAGCTTCAGTAACTGAGTTGTGAATAGTACTGAACATGTATACAATCAGCAGCAAACATCCCCATTTCTGATCTTAAAATGTGGGAAAGATCATTGATGAAATGCTGCCTTGATGTCAAGAGCAGTCACTCCTACTTCCTCTCGAGTTCAGCTGTTTTGTCCATGTTTGGACCAAAGCTGTATTGAGGTCAGAAGTTGAGTGGTGCTAGCAGAATTCAAACTGAGCAGGTCATTGCTGTGCAGGTGCCACTTGATAGCACTGTTGACAACACCGCCCATCACTTTGCTGATGATTGATAGGACGCTGAGTGGACAGTAATTGGTTGGATTGGGTTTATTCTGCTTTTTGTGGATGGGACATAACTGGTGCCACACAACACAATGGATGGTATGCTCAGTGTGAAGATAGTACTATGTATTCAGAAGGACTGTGCAGTCGGTGATCATTTATCCAATCATGAACAGAAGCATCTGCAGAATGTAGATTGGTGAGGGCAAGGTCCAGTAGCCTTTTCCTCTTTTGTTGGTTCCTTCAGCACAGCACCTGCCTCAAGCTCAGTCCAGCCAATATGTGTCCTTCAAAACTTGCCCAGTTCAGTTAGTAATGGTTCTACTGGGCTATTCTTGGTGATGGATGTTGAAGTCTCCCAGCCAAAGTACATTCTGTGCCCTTGCCACCCTGGATGTTGCCTCCAGGTGGTTCTGATGGTTTAAGTTATTATTGTCTTACATCAGTCTGCTAATATTTAAAAAGTATTGGTTTTTTTCAAGGAACTGGGGAGGTCTAGTTGCCTTTCACATCTGGGATCTGGGTTGAAATCCAGCCCAGAACTGTGGGATGAAAATCACATCTGTCTGTGGTATAAAATCCCCATGGAACACTGGTTCTGACCAGCTTCCATCCAATTTCTTGTAGGAACTATTCTTAAATAGAAACTAGTGTACATCTTTCTCAGAAATCACTTTCACATTGCATGAAACCAATGTCCTTCCCACTAGTTCCTGAAGTGTGGGATTCACACAGCAGGATTGAAGGCAAATTTAAGATTATTGATATTCAATGAAACTAGTTACCAGGAAGACTGGTCTTTAGAATGGATCTTGCTAGAGAAATCACAGGGTGACAGGTGCGCAAAATGGAAAATGTTTTCTTGGCACAACAGAGTACGTGCTTCTGAGTTGGGACTGTGGCACATTTGAGGAACAGAAGAAAAGGCCTTACTTTAAATCCAATCCAGAAGTGTTGTGAAAGGTTATGTACTGTCATGTTAACATCCTTCGTCCCATTAAGCAAAAAATTCTCAAAAACATGTCCGCATTTTAAAAGGTACAAACTCAAATCGAATATAACTAATCACATCTGACACAAGTAACAATCTATATTAAATGTAGGTAAATAAAAATAAATGAGTTTTGCACCAGCTGTTAAAGCACCTAAAGTTAAGACTGAATAAATATTTGATGCAAATACAGTAAAGAAAGAACTTCTTTCACACCCTCAAGACTTCCCAAAGAGCTACACAACCAACTATTTACTTTCTATTTTGGAATAAAACATGGCAGCCAATTTGCATACAGCAAAATTACCAGTTCTTTGCTGACTTAAATTGAGAGATTAATGTTGTTGAGGAAGTGGAGCGAACACCTCTGTTGTAATAATGTCATGGAAACTTTTATATCCAAGCAAACAAGCAGACAAGTCTGTGGCTTAATGCCTCATGTGGAATGCAACTACAATGACACTGAAGCACACCTTCAGTACTGCACTCAAAATGTTGGCCATTATATGCTTAAAGCCTGGATTGACATTTGAGCTCTGGGCCTTCGCTTTCAGAGGCCTTGGTTTTAACACTTGTCCAAGATAGAACTGCCAACAGTAGAACACTGAATTATCAGCCTCGACAATGGTGCTCAAGTTTTTCAACTGACACTAGGATTCACAACCTTCTGGCTGAGTGAATACAGTGCTACCACTAAGCTGAGGCAGACCTTAAATGCCAATGCAGGTAGCCGAGGGGTTTGGAATGTTTTAAAAGAAAACAAAATTGTCAAAGGATATAGACCTAACTATCACATTTGTTCTTTGGTCACATATATAATAAACTACTTCAACAGATCTCATGCACTTCGGTAAAGCTGTTTATGGAGCAGTAATTCGAGGGTAACAGAGGAAGGCATCATCATTCTCAAAGAAAGGAGAATGGTACATTGTAATGGTAAGAGGAGGAGAGAACAGTGGCATTAATTAAAACACATGTCAAAAAAATGTTCACCTCTGTGTTTACATCAATATAGGATTTGCATTATAATTTTTCGGTCAAAATTTGGAAACAATGAATAGAGGGCATCGTAGTCAATACATTTACAAACGGTTTGCTGAGCAATAAAGGGAGAATTTTAACTTCTTAATTTGCAGGTACATAATCAAAGAAGCATTGGATTGCCCTATGACAATTGGTGGTCGCTGGGCGGCATGGTGGCACAGTGGTTAGCACTGCTGCCTCAGTGCCAGGGATCCGGGTTTGACTCCGGCCTTGGGTGACCATGTGGAGTTTGCAGGTTCTCTCCATGTCATCATGGTTTTCCTCCCACAGTCCAAAGATGTGTAGGTTAGATGGGTTGGCCATGTTAAATGCACGGGGTTACAGGGATTGGGCAAGGGAAGTGGGCCTGGGTAAGATGCTCTTTCGGAGAGTTGTTGCAGACTTGATGAGCAGAATGGCCTCCTTCTGCAGTTATACTTTACATTTTAAGCTACCAAAAATAGCAGATAACTGCAGCTTTTGTAGTTTGCAAAAAATGAGAATCCCATTTTTCTTTTTACTGACTGCAACCCTACAATAAAGTTCCAATTTTTGATTACTACCATCATGCATAATAATTCAGGCTGATCACAAGGTCTTCATGTGCCTTCCTTCAAGGGTTCCTTATCCTTTTAATATAAAGTAATTCATTTATCTAATAGGGATATAAAGGAAAACCATGAATATTTGAAATTAAAACTCATACAGCATCTGAAAGAGAAAGATAGAAACTTTGGGGATTTAATATATCAGCATTTTGTTATGTTACAAGCATTATGTGTTTTCATTTCACAAGTTCACCTGTGAGATATCTTTCTAAGCTTTTAAATATGAGCTGTGCTCAGATGAAGCGTCTTCGGCCTGATATGTTAACTATTTTCTCTCCACAGATGCTGCCAGACTTGCTGAGTATATCCAGCATTTTATGTTTCACCCATAACTTTATTCACAACCCAAATTTAAACAAATTCATCATCCAATCTAGACAAATTAGGCTGAGATGCTCATTTATGTGCAGCTGTTTTAGATATAAAATGGGCTCCATTGTGGGCCTCCCTTTACCAAAATTGACTTTCCGTGAACTGAAATTGCTTTAATTCTGGAAAACCAGATCAATAGCAGGCCTAACTAGCAGTCCTTAAAAGGGACCTTTCTGCCACCACTAAAAAGGTTGTCTTAAAACATGTATACTTAAATGTGGAGCTGGTCGGTGCAAGATACCTTTTCTACCTCCACATTAAATCAATAGGGTGCTACCAGCCACCACTCGCTGCCTCCCCGTTCCCGATCTCTTTTGGGAATGATCAAGCATTGAATCAAGCCCAAGGTCAGGTGCAATGCCTTTTCTTGTCAGCTTGGATCTTGTTTGTCTCTCTGCAGGGGGCTATGAATTGGATTCAATTTGAATTTGTTTTTGGAACAAGCAAGGAATGGATTTGGGTCTGCCCAGTCCACTCTGGCTTTGTAACTTTAATGGAGTAAAAACATTTTTTTAAAAATTCCTGATCAACCAGAGATTGGCACAAACCAATTTCCAAGTTCACCTCCAAGATCAGCTTAGAATTGTCATTTTCTGGAAATACAAAAATACACCTTTTGTTGAACCATGGTTGTTAAGAAAACAAATTCTATTCATTGAATGAAATATAGCAAGGAAGTGGCTTTGAAATATTGAAATACAACTTAAATGAAATATTCTACCACTGTAAAGTAAGTCCTCACTTAACACTGTTTTGCTTAAATATTGTTAATATAGTGTCACTATATCCATTTAGTCGTCATCAGTTTCATTTTAACGTCAGTGGCCGCCAACATCCTCTTCTATGGCCTAGCTGCTCACAAAACCTTTACCCCAGTGCATCCGCTCTCAGTCCCCCTAGCTCCCAATGTTGCTTCCTATCTTGGCTCTCCAGCCTCCCCTCATGGGCCTTCACCCCCCTCACATTACCGTCTAGTGGTCACCCTCGCTCTCTCTTAATACGTAGTATGACCAACTCTAAACATGCTCTCCATGTAGTTCTTAGCCTCACGAATGCGTCAGTAACTCCAGTCATTGCTCGAGTTTTGAAACCGTTATGACAGGGATGGGACAGTGTATAGCCCCCCTACTCCACAGCATTGGTTAAAGAGTTAATGTACTCACCGAAGCGACCAATTAATCACCCTCACCGCCATTAGACCCATAACAAACACACCATTACACATGATGCGTACACGCACACACGTACACGAACACGCGTACACATACACACACGGGTTCTGTTTCCCATTCTATTTCAAGCAAGGCAAGGAGAATGCAAGCTCTCAGTTCAGCCCAAGTTCATAACTTAAAGCTCATCTCTGTCATGTGATTTGCAGTAAATCACTAGCCTTTGCCTTTAATCCAGTTTTTCCTCATCAATTAAAACATCTGCAGTGCAACAACTCTCCCAATCAAGTACCATACTGGTCAAGTGATATCTCGGATAAGGCATCGTTGGTCCCAGTCCAAAGGTGACTTATGACCTTCTTTAAGAAAATCTAGGTAATCTTCCAAGTGTCCAGATAAAGCAAAGTCTTTCCACATTTTGGAAGAAAAAGATGGTTCCTAACAAAACCCAGAGCTCAAGTTTGTGTGGCTGGTGAAACTTCCTGCATTTGTGGTTGTCTAGGCCACGGGAAGTATATCCAATTTATAACGTCACAAAGTGTGCATTCCATGCGGCCTCGCTGCCCTGCCTTAACTGTATTTTGCTTTACAGACTACTTATCAAAGCTTAGAGACCAGTAGGTAGAAAGTAGAATTACTCACCAAGTAGCTCCTTCCCTTGTGCCAACGTTACTTTTTATTCCTGACGTCACATGTCGAAGTCTGCCTATGTGCCACTCTCACTAGCCGCTTTTATGCGCCCCTCAGCTCTGTCCTTCCTGCTGCTCGACAATTAGCTAAATACTTGCATTCTTAAAAGATTTTTAAAATTAATGCTTATCCTCACCACCACTTAATGTACTACTTTAAACCTTAGGAATACAATAAACCTTCCCAGTTAAAAATAAAAAATTGTAGATTCACCAGTTTCTTGCTTCCCTTCTGTTTGTGTCTAAGATTTACCAATACTAATAAACCTTACTATTATAAATCTTATTAATACTGATAAATAATAAATAAATATACCTTGCTAGTGGTGATACATGACAGTTTAGTTTTCTACTCCCAAGCAGTGTTATCTTCACAGGTCCATTCCTCTCCACCCGCCAGGGTGGGAGTTGAACGCTATGTCCCCAGAGCATTAGGCTGGGCCTCTGGATTACTAGTCCAGTGACATTATATGCGTGTGTGCTGGAAGAGATGGTGCTGTGGTGATAAATATAAAGCAATAGCTTGTCTAAATGAGTATCATCACAAGAACATTTTAACAGAATATGCTGAGACACTTAGGACTGAAATACAGTTCATTTGATGTTGTGTCTCCAATTTCAATTGCTTAGTTAGCCCCCTGTGGCATGGTTCACAGGACTATAAGATATAGGAGTAGAATTAGGGCATTTGGCCCATTGAGTTGAGTCAATCCTGGCTGATGATATGATTCTCATCCCCATAACCCTTGATGCCCTTAATGATCAAAAACCTATCTATCTCGGTCTTAAATGACCTGATTTTGTGTCTCTGTATGCCCTGTTTGAGAGCAGATATCCACTCCATCTGACGAAGGAGCAGCGCTCCGAAAGCTAATGGCATTTGCTACCAAATAAACCTGTTGGACTTTAACCTGGTGTTGTTAAAACTCTTACTGTGTTTTAAATGACCTCCACAGCCCTCAGTGACAATGAGTTCCACAGATTCACCACCCTCTGGCTGAAGAATTCCTCCTCATCTCAATTCTTAAGAAGCGTCCCTTCACTCGGAGGTTGTGCCCTCGAGTTCTAGTCTATCCCACTAGTGGAAACATCCTCTCCATGTCCGCTCTATCTAGGCCTCTCAGTATTCTGTAAATTTCAATTAGATCCCTCCCACTCATCCTTCTAAACTCCATTGAGTATAGACCCAGATTCCTCAACCACTCCTCATATGACAAACCCTTCATTCATGGGATCATTCTTGTGAACCTCCTCTGGACCCCACCAAGGCCAGCACATCCTTCCTTAGGTATGGGGCCCAAAACTGCTCACAATATTCCAAATGGGGTCTGACCAGAGCCTTATACAGCCTCAGCTGTACATCCCTGCTCTTGTATTCATGTTAAATGTTAGGTGGAAGCAGGTGATGAGTGTGAAGCAAACACACAATTGGATGGTTGTAATGGCAAGGGTATAAAATGTCACACCTGTTGGGAAGGATTAGTGTATTGGCAGGTGGGAGTAAGACTGAGTTATCGGATGTTGCTGGGTCCTGATGGAAAGGTCCTAGGGCAAACAGGTTAGGAAGGTCAGTGGGCATGGACGTCATGATAGAGGAGTCCCATTCTTTGCTTTTGGGGTCCAGTGAAGTATCCCTGCTCTTCCTGGCCCACAAAGAAAACCAAAAACAACTCTTCTATTTGTGCCTCTATTGCTTGCTGCCAAGACCAGGCCTGAGGTTAAAGTAGCAGATCAATCTCAAATGATGTCACTGGAACAGGATCCTGATATCTTCAGGTGGAGGCTGTGCTTCCCTGGTCAAAAGAGCAGTTTAAAATTCCTACCCACAGGAGGGCAAAGGGGTCACTGCAAATAAGTCACTGCAGTTACTTTAACTGCCCACTTGCCCTTTTCCATCAGGTGCACCTTGTTAAAATCAATCTTCTTTTTCTATTGATTTGAGCTCATTAAAGGACAGACTGAGTACAGCTTTCTTCCCCCAATTGTTCTGGCTCTCAGTGAATGTTTATTGAAACTGTGCATCCAGGCAGGCACATGCTGTAGAACAATTATGCACACCAGATGATGCATATGCAATTAGAACAGATGAGAGGAAATGAGAAAACGCAAAAGCAGAGAAAACTGTTAGGATAGAAAGGGTGAATTGTTCTATAATTCATCTAGCAACTATGGATTGATTCTACAGGTTAAAAGCTGCACCTATGCTCAGTTTTCAGAGAATGATGTTTTCAGTAGTATCGTTCCAACATTTTGAAGAAACTCTAATAAAGCCCAAGTGCTTTTGCACTGGCTTTGGGATATCACCACCCTTTGATATACGTGTCTCAGTTAGCTAGTAGCAATTCCAGCTAAAACTTGTCAAACATGCTGAATCCATGGCTAAAGACACATTTTCACTAAGGTCAATGGCTACAAAGACAGGTTTTACTAGATATACACAGCTGCGGGCTTTAATGGATCTGGCAAGTTTATTTAGGAATTGCTGCTAGCCGTGCGAAACACATACATGAGGAGCTAGTGGCTGTCTCACTAAATACTACTTAAAAGCTTTGGTGGTTAATGTTTTACACCATGTGATGTACACACACATTGCTACTTCAATGATATGAATACTGGCAGAATTTCAAAGGCAAATGCAGAAAATATGCATACCTTATAACTGCAGCATGCTTTCAAGCATTCAACGTTTAACCTTGACAACGAGCGAGTGGTAGGGTAGGCTATTTAGTCCTGATAAGTTTCAAAGATCAAGCGCGTTGGATCAAGCCCAAGATGAGGTGCAATGCCTTATCTTGTCAGCTTGGATCTTGTTTGTCTCTATTGTGGAGACCATGAGTTGGATTCTATTGGAATTTGAATCTAGATTTTGGAGCAAGCAAGGAATGGATTTGGGTCTGCCCGGTCCAATCTTAGTATTGGCTTTGTAACTTTAAGAATGGAGTTTAAAAAATTAAAAATAAAACAGTCCTGATAAGTGCCACTGCCTAGCCAAATCCCACATCCAGACATACGTACCAGGGTAAGTTGCTGGTTGACAAATAAGGAATGGAATCCCTACTTACAGGCATTAAAATCAATTTCAATATCTCATTTCTATAATGGTTAAGAGCTGCTAACTGGCACATTGTAAACATGAAACCTTGCATATGGTTTTTTTAAACAAATTTTGGAATCCAATGTTGTATTTTCTTTCTTGTCCCCCACCTCTACCAAATGCGCTACAACCTTGGTAAAACTGACCCACCAGGAGGTGCACAAGTGATCTGGTTAGATACAGGATAACTCAAATTAAAAAATGAACCATCACAGAATTATATTTCTCAAGTTTCTTTTTACTCTTTTAGATCTAAGAGAAAATCTAGCTTCTCCGGTATATCCCCATAACTGTAATCCCTCATCCTAGAACTATTCTAGTAAATCTCTTCTGTATTCTCTATAAAGCTTTCATGTCCTTTCTGAAATGTGGTGCCCATATTGTTTTACTTGTTTATGGTATGGGGGTGTCACTGGCAAGGCCATCATGTGTTGCCCATCTCTAATTACTCTTGAAAAAGTGGATGTGTGCTGACTCACTGAAATGCTCCAGTCCATGTGATACAAGTACACCCGCAGTGCTGTTAAAGAGGGAGTTCCATTTGTGGATGTTTACTCTGCTGCCACGGTGGAGGTGGTGGAGGGAGCGAATGTTTAAGATGGGTTCCGATCAAGCAGCCTGCTTAGTCCAGAATCATAGAAATTATAGAATTCCTACAGTGCAGAAGGAGGCCATTCAGCCCATCAAGTCTGCACCGACAGCAATCCCACCCAGGCCCCATCAGCGCAACTTCACATATTTACCCCGCTAATCCCCCTGACACTAAGGGGCAATTTAGTAAGGCCAATCAACCTAACCCGCACATCTTTGAACTGCGGGAGGAAACCGGAGCATCCGGAGGAAACCCACGCAGACACAGGGAGAACGTGCAAACTCCACACAGACATTGACCCAAGCAGGGAATCGAATCCAGATCCCTGGAGCTGTGAAGCAGCAGTGCTAACCACTGTGCCACTGTGGTGTTGAGCTTCTTGAGTATTGTTGGAACAGCTCACGTACAGGCAAGTGGAAAATTTTTCTGACAAGACTTGTACCTTGTAGTTACTTTAACTGCCCACTTGCCCTTTTCCATCAGGTGCACCTTGTTAAAATCAATCTTCTTTTTCTATTGATTTGAGCTCATTAAAGGACAGACTGAGTATAGCTTTCTTCCCCCAGTTGTTCTGGCTCTCAGTGAATGTTTATTGAAACTGCGCATCCAGGCAGGCACATGCTGTAGAACAATTATGCACACCAGATGACGCATATGCAATTAGAACAGATGAGAGGAAATGAGAAAACGCAAAAGCCGAGAAAACTGTTAGGATAGAAAGGGTGAACTGTTCTATAATTCATCTAGCGACTATGGATTGATTCTATAGGTTAAAAGCTGCACCTATGCTCAGTTTTCAGAGAATGATGTTTTCAGTAGTATCGTTCCAACATTTTGAAGAAACTCTAATAAAGCTCAAGTGCTTTTGCACTGGCTTTGGGATATCACCACCCTCTGATATACGTCACATGGGAAGTCACATGGTTAATTACTCACCACAGAATTCCTAGCCTCGCTCTTGCACTTGTAGTCAAATGGCACATTTACTGACTGTTAACGCCACGCGCCCGCTGCAACAAGGTCAGAGAATTTGGTACCTGGTCAAATTTCCGTTCACGGCAGCAGGATGGGAAAATCCTGCTGTCGTGAACAGCCGTAACATTCTGGCCATAGTATTTAGTGGCCCGAGCCTGAATGCTATCCACGTATGCTGCTTCTGGGCATGGACTGCTTCAGTACCTGAAGAGTTATGAATGTTACAGAACAATTGTGCAATAAATTCAGACCTTATAATGGAGGGAAGATCATTGATGAAGCAGCTAAAGATGGTTGAGCCTAGGACACGATTCTGAGGAACTCCTGTAAATGAAGTATGAGAAGTATATATCTTGCCCCAAGGACAGATAATGCAACAACTTGCATTTATATAGCACCTTTAACACCCTTAAAAGTACTTAATTGGCTATAAAGCACTTTGAGATGTCTGATAGTTGTAAAAGCACTGTATAAATGCAAGTCTTTTTAAACTACTGAAACATTCCAAGATGCTTTACAGGGACAAAATTAGACGAACAGTTGCACTGAGATGAAGGGAGAGGCATTCAGATAGGTGATCAGAAGCTTGGCCTGAATGGTTTTTTTTAAAGGGAGCTTCTTAATGGAGGAGAGCGAGCGAGAGATGGAGAGCTTTAAAGGAGGGACATCTACAGCTTTGGGCAAAAATGTCTGAAGGTAAGCCACCAATGTTGGAATGAAGAAAGTGGGAGATGTACACGAGGTTTGGATTGGAGGAATGAGGAATTCTCAAAAGGCTGTAGAGCTACAGAGGATCAGAGAGATAGATAGGGAGCGGCAAAGCCATGGAGAGCTTTGGATATATGGCAAGAATTTTAAAAGCCATTGGTGGACCTGGAGCCAACTTAGGTTAGCAAACACAAGGGAATGAACAGGATTACGTGCGAGTTAGGAAATCATCAGTAGGACTTTGAATGAGCTTAAGTTTATGGACAGTGGAAAATGGGAAGCTGGCCTGGAAAGCATTGGAATGGTTGAGTCGAGAGGCAACAAAAGCCCAGCTTAGAGTTTCAACGGCACATGGTCTGAGGTAGAATCAGATGATATTACAGAGATAGAAGTGATGGTGTAGATTTTGGATTGGAGGTTCAGTTCAGGGGCAAATGGAATGCCACAGTCACAAACACTTTAGTTCAGTCTGAGACAAGTGGTCACGGAATGGAAATGGGAAGCAACATACTATCCTGGAGTCTTATTAGGGAATAGAAATGCCTATCTATTCCCCACAATTGAATCCCTATAACTATTGTATTCCCACACTTTGTACTCCTGCCCTGTGAATCAGAACCATTGCTGCTTTCCTCGGAGAGGCCATTCCTTTCAACAGTATCCAAAGCGATATATGCGTTTTGCAGGGGAATAGCTCCAGGAGATTCCTGCACTGCCTGTCCAGTCCTCTTGCTCTGCCTGGTGATCAACCATTCTCTTCTTTCCTGTGGAATCAAAGCCTGCAGTGTGATCACCTCTCTATAAGGGGTTATTCATGATACTCTACGCCTCGTGGATGCTCCACAGTGTTCTCAGCTGCCGCTCCAGCTCCAAATCCAGGTTTCCAGGAGCTGCAGCTGGAGACACTTCCTGCACACATGCTGGTCCCGGGGAATGGAAATTTTCCCAGCTTCCCACATACATCATGAGGAATACACCACAGCTTTGAGCTCTCCTGCCATGACTTACCTGTTTGGAAGATTCTACTCTAGGGACCTTCTTCCCTGGTCCATGTTACTACAGAATATAGCCCGTACAAACTATAAACCATAAAAAAGACCTTCCAAACTATAAGCGATAAAGATAGTAAATATTTACCCAACCTTACCCATTGCTTGCCTATCAGCTCTCTCCCTTGCAGCCTCTACTCTTGCAGCAGGGCAAGACCACTCAGTTCAATTCCCACTGTGCTCCAAATTCCCAGATAACCACACCCACTCTGGCTCTCTCTCACTCAGAATGTGCTCTCCCCCACTACTCATGTGCAAAGTTTGCAATTAAATACTAAGACCCAAGCTGACGATCTCTGATTAACCTGTTCCTTTCTAAAGTGACAGTTTAGCCTGTTTCTCAATTAACTAATTTGTCCACCACTGAAGTCAGACTGACAGCCTACAATTATTTGGCCTGTCCCTCGCATCCTTTTTAAATAATGGTACAATTTTCGTAGAGCTCCAATCCTCTAGTACCTCACCTGTATCTCGTGAAGATTGGAACGTGATCTTCCGAGCATCTGCTATTTCCTCCCTGGTTTTCTTGGGCAGCTTGGGAAACAATCCATCCAACCCTGGTGATTTATCCACCTTCAAACATGACAGTCCCTCTCTCATACTTATTGTATCTAATATTTCACAATCCTCCTCTTCAACTAGAATTTCTGCATTATACCTCTACTTAATGAAGACAGAGACAAAGTACTCCTCAAGTACCTTGCCACATCTTCAGCATCCATGCATACGTTATTTTACGCAACCCTGATAGGTCCTACCCTTTCCTTAGTTATCTTCTTGCTCATACTGTTAAAACATCTTTGAATTGTCCTTGATATTACATGGCAATATTTTTTCAGATCCACTTTTTGCTTTCCTAATTCCGTGTTATCTAAACCACCCCAAGGATCCAATGTTTTGCCTTTGCTAGTCTGACAGAAATGAAAATACCAATAAGGTTTGGTAGAATACAAGTAGAAAGCACTAAAAGGCCATTTCTGTGCTCTCTCAATCAAATTCTGATTTATGCAAATTAATGCAATGTTAACAAAAATTCAGTTTCTTCCCTGTTGAAGCCTGTTTAATGTCGTGAAAGAAGAATTCATGTAATGTTCTATAGTTACAGACAAGTCAAATAGCTTTTTACCCAAGGTCAGGCCTTATGACCTCAATGAAAGGCACAGCTTTAAAGAAACAAGAAAATTTAGTTAGAGACCTAACAGCAACCAAAGCACACAAGCCTACTGTCCATCACTTCCTATTACAGATTGTTTGGAAAGGTTAATATCTTAGCAATTAAGAGGACCATAGCAAAAGTCTGAAAACATAAGTCATTTGGTCTGGACTGAATTTAACCATCTCCTGTTAAAACATGCTCACACTACCAGCATATGTTGAAACACTGGAATATCTGAAGCAAGGTATGTCTGATGTTTGGTCCTCCTCTAATTTGGAACAGGTATTGCACTGAAACTGAGGTTCAGGTTTAGAGTAGAATATTAGGAGCAAGGAATTTACTTTGACCATTGAAAGTTTGATAAGAGGCTAAAGTTTCCAAACAAGTGATCTATTCAACTGCAAACGCATGCCAAAAATGTAAGATGCGTTGGGAAGGCCTGAAAGATGCTTTATAAATGTATGTCCATCTTTCCTTCCTTCTATGAGGCACCTACATGAGAGTTCTTTCATGATTGCAAAACTGTGAAGCGCACCACATGCCTTAACAACTTGCAATATGGTGCTGGATGCATATTCAAATTCAAAGTTGGGACATACGAGTTTGGATTTTACCACCAGGTTAAGTGGTGACTTATTACTTGGATATGTACAACAGTGAAATTCCAAATTGGTTGATACACATTTGGACCCTTGTTGTAAAGGTTTGGGTCAAACATCCACATCCCAGCATGTAAACAGAAAGCAATAGCAAAAATACTGGTGCAAGGAGCACCATCTTCTTTGAGAATTAAAAAGAAACTTTATGACTGGAAAGGGGACATTTTCGACATGGTTAACTTTTTTGTGGTTCAACATGAAAGTGAATCATAAATGGCTCATATAGCAGCACCTTATGAGCAAGGGGAAACCTTCTCTTTTAGAGTTCAGTTCCTTAACAGTCAGAATAATACTATGGCAGCTAAGAAAACAAGGGGTGCACATTAATACAGATGGGATCTTGGTTATATGCTGATATGAGGAACAGGGCGAGGAGACTTTCATTACAAAGTCCATTGTGTCATGAACAAGGCACTGAACTAAATGAAGTCAATATCTGTATATTAATGACCTGATTGCTAAAATGTGAAAATATCCACTTTACTCTAATCTCGTGTATCCCCATTGTCTTTACCTATTTATGCAATCTAAACTTCAATGTTGATTTAATTTCTGCCTCAACCACTAACGCTGAAAGTGACAACCTCAATGTGAAAATAAATTTCTCCTGCTCTAAATTTTAGATAATCTTGTACCTATGGCCCATTATTCTAGGCATTTTAGGTGCTGGAAACATCCACCATGCCCCATACTTGTATAATGTTAAACACTATCATATCACTATCGTTCTAGAGGTATTTCTTCATACCAAGCAATAATTATGTGGATCAGCAGCATTAATGATTGAAGCAGTTAACAACAGCAATTTGGGGAGTTGGGTGGGTTGGTTTGAGTGAAGATTTAGTAGGGGGAAGAGGTAACATCAGTGATTAAGGGATGAAACATGACGACAGCTGGTATATGCTGAAATGATGTCGGGAGAAGCACTTTTGTTCCATCCAGCTGTGTGTTTAGGTAAATATATTTTCAAATCTTAGCTTGTTTGTAGTCCTTTAAGGACCACCTGTCCATTCGCACACAAACCTCATTTTCTTGAGTACAGCCAACAACAGCTACCCATGTGTAAACCAATCTTGCAGTGGAAATGTCAAACAGGTGCTCAATTCCCTAATTGCATATACAGACGTCTATGGTCTATTTTAGATCAGTAACTCAAGAAAGCCACTCGGGAACAGGACAGTTTAGATCTAATACAAAGCAGTGAGGCATTGTTGAGTTGGAAAGAGAGGATGTCCTTAAGAGGGCTGGGACAGTATCCATTTCTTTAAAGTAGGGGCAGGCACGGCGGCACAGTGGTTGTTTGATTTGATTTATTATTGTCACATGTATTAGTATACAGTGAAAACTATTGTTTTTTGCACGCTAAACAGACAAAACATACCATACATAGGGAAGGAAAGGAGAGTGCACAGAATGCAGTGTTACAGTCATAGCTAGGTTGTAGGGAAAGATCAACTTAATGCGAGGTAGGTCCATTCAAAAGTCTGATGTTAGCAGAGAAGAAGCTGTTCTTGAGTCGGCTGGTATGTGTCCTCAGACTTTTTCCCAATGGAAGAAGGTGGAAGAGAGCATGTCCGGGGTGTCTGGGGTCCTTGATTATGCTGCCTGTTTTTCCAAGGCAGCTGGATGTGTAGACAGAGTCAATGGATGTGAGGCTGGTTTGAGTGATGGACTGGCTTCATTCACAACCCTTTTGTAGTTTATTGTGGTCTCGGACAGAGCAGGAGCCATACCAAGTGGTGATTCAACCAGAACTAATGCTTTCTATGGTGCATCTGTAAAAGTTGGCGAGAGTTGTAGCAGACATGCCAAATTTCTTTCGTCTCTTGAGAAAGTATTGGTGGGCTTTCTTAACTATAGCGTCCACATGAAGGGACCAAGACAGGTCGTTGGTGATCTGGATACCTAAAAACCTTAAGCTCTCGAACATTTCTACTTCTTTCCCATTGATGTAACAGGGACGTGCCCTCCATTACGATTCTTGAAGTCGATGACTCTCTCCTTTGCTTTGTTGACATTGAGGGAGAGATTATTGTCGTTGCACCAGTTCACCAGATTCACTATCACTTTCCTGTACTGTATCTCGTCATTGTTTGAGATCCACCCCACAACAGTGGTGTCATCAGCAAACTTGAAAATCGAGTTGGAGGGGAATTTAGCCATACAGTCAGAGGTGTATAAGGAGTGTAATAAGGGGCTGAGGACACAGCTTTCTGGAGCACCGCTGTTGAGGATGATCGTGGAGGTGGTGTTGTTGCCTCCTATCCTTACTGACTGCGGTCTGTGGGTTAGGAAGTTTAGGATCCAGTTGCAGAGGGAGGAACCGAGATCCTGGCACGGTTTGGAGATGAGTTTTGTAGAAATAATGGTGTAAAAGGCTGAGCTGTAGTCGAGGTGTCTTTGTTATCTAGCTGTTCCAGAATTGAGCGTAAAGCCAGGAAGATGGCATCTGCTGTGGACTTGTTGCGGTGATAGGCGAACTGTAGTGGATCCAGGCAGTCTGGGAGGCAGAAACTGATTTGTGCCATGACTAATGTTTCGAAGCACTTCATAATAATGGATGCCAGAACCAACAGACAATAGTCATTAAGGCATGCTACCTGGTTTAGCACTGCTGCCTCACAGAACCAGGGACCTGGGTTTAATTCCAACCTTGGGTGACTGTGTGGAGTTTGCACATTCTCCCCGTATCTGCATGGGTTTCCTCCCAAACTCCGAAAGATTTGTGGGTTAGGTTGATTAACTATGCTAAATTGCCCTCGTGTGTCTGGACGTTAGCAGGGTAAATTTGTGGTGTTACTGGGATATGGCCTGGGTGGAACTGTTGTCGTTGCAGGCTCAATGGGCTAAATAGCCTCCTTCTGCATTGTCTGATTCTATGAAGCAAGAAAGGTATGATAATATTCCTGGTGATATTCTATAGGCCTCCAAAGAGTGAGATGGAGGAGCGAATCTGCAAGGAAATCAGAGATGTTCAGGAACTATTCGAGTGGTGATATTGTGGTTTTTAATTATTCAAACATCGATTGGGATCATGTTAGAAAGGGGTAATGAATTTCTGAAATATGTTCAGGATAACACATTGCTGGATTTGGTGTTGAGAAATGAGATGGGCCAAGTGGACTAAGTGTCTGTCGAGAACATTAGAGTAAAATTGATCGTTCTATCACAAAGTTTAGGTTAGTAATGAGAAGAACAAGGAACAATCTAAAGTAGCCCTCTTCCAATTTAGAAGTTCTAACCTCAATGGACTGAGAAGGAATCTAACCAATGTACAACGCAACCAAGGACTGACAGGAAAAGCTGTAATGGAACAATGTGTGATCTTTAGAGTGCAGATGTTTCAGGGACAGGCAAGGTACATTCCAACACCTGGGAAAGATGGGAACAAAAGAGAGGGAAGTAGAATATAAAGTGAGACATAAAGAGTGCAGGATGCATGCCAGGTGAATTCCTCAAACAAGAACCAGGCCAAATACAATAAGTTGAGAGGGGAAGGAGGAGGAAAATGAGACTAGCAAATAGAAACAATGAGAATAGAATGGCAGTTAACATAAAAAGAATCCAAAAATGTTATATCAGGATGTCAATAGTAAGCAAGTATTAAGCAGCTTACTATTGATATGCTGGTCTAACAGTGGGATCTATTAGGGACAAAAATGGCAGGGAGCAGGGCAAGCTAGAACACCTAATGATCACTCTGTATTAGTATTTATATTGACAGAAGCAGAGATGATAAAGGCAATGGACGGGGTGAAAATTGTCATTCCAGTCTTTCCAATACATCCTACCTATGCGAAGAGCAGATTAGTCACATGGTTCAGATGGCTTGCATCCTAGGTTGCTAAGGGAAGCAGAGGTGAAGATAGCAGAAGGGCTTACCATATTTTTCCAATCTTCTCTAGATATTG
The DNA here is from genome assembly GCF_964213995.1 of Mustelus asterias. Taxonomy (NCBI): domain Eukaryota; kingdom Metazoa; phylum Chordata; class Chondrichthyes; order Carcharhiniformes; family Triakidae; genus Mustelus; species Mustelus asterias. The sequence continues at coordinate 49,324,880 of NC_135815.1, read as the reverse complement.
AGACGGTGCCAGAGGATTGGAATGTGGCAAACATGACACTAAAGGCAGTCATCATATGTTGTTCAGTTTAACATCAGTGGTGGGTAAGGTTTTAGAACAATAATCAAATAAAATTACAGGTATATTGAAAGGAGAATTAGCACAGATTTGTAAAAGGCAGTTGTGGTTTCATCAATCAGTTGATTTTTTTTGATAAAGTTAACAGAGAAGACTGATGGAAGTAATTTGGTAAATATTGTGTACATGGATTTTAAGAAAGTATTTGACAAAAGGTTAACAAAATTGAGGCTCATGGAACAGAACAGCCAGGGTAAACTCAGATAAAAAAATTGACTTAAGGACAGAAAACAGCAAGTCATTGTTTTCTGTCCTTAAGCCAATTATTTCAGACTGGAGGATGATACAAAAAGTGTTGTTCCCCCAAGGGAGAGTGGCTTAGGACCATTATTTATGAAAAAATAAATGGCTTCCCATGTTCCTTATTTAATATCCAAAAATCTATCAATCTCTGATTGAATATATTCAAATATTGAACATCCGCAGCTCGAAGTTGAGAATTCTAAGGATTTACAACTCCACGTGAAGAAATTTCTCCTCATTGCAATTCTAAATGATTACTTCTTCATTCTGTGACTATGACCACTACTTCTAAACACTTCAGCCAGAGTGATCATCCTCCCCTGTCTAGCCCTTAAGAATTATATATGTTTCAATGAAATCATTCCGCACTCTCCTAAATGCTAGGGAATACATGCCAAGGCTACTCTCCTCATAGAGCCATCCACTCATCCCTGGAATCATTGTGATAGTTCCAAGGCTAGTATACCATTCCTTTGGTAGGGAGACCAAATTTGTACACTGTATCCAGGTGAGGTCTCTGAAAAGTTTTAACAAAATTGCAGTAAGACATTTTTACCTTGTATTCCAATCCTCTTATAATAAAACCATCATACCATTTGTTTTCCAAATTTCTTGCTGTACCACCTACATGTTAACTTGCTATGGTGTGTGTGTGAATCTGAGATCCCTTTTAAAAACCAACATTTCCCAGCCTCTTACCGAAAATATATTCTACTTTTCTATTTTTGTACCAAGGTGGATAACTTCACATTTTTCCACCTTACATTCCATCTACCATATTCTTGACGACTTATTTATCTGTTTAAATCACTTGGCAGCCTCTTTATGTCTTCTTCATATTTTACTAAAAAACTTTGTATTGATGGCAAACTTAGAAATGTAGACCTGGTCTCCTCCTTAACCAAGTTATTAATATAGATTCTAAGTAGTCGAAGTCAATCACTGATCCTTGATTTGATTTACTGTCACATGTACTGGTATACATGAAAAGTATTGTTTTTTGCGCACTATGCAGACAAAGCATACGTTCATCGAGAAGGAAAGGAGAGCAGAATGTAGTGTTACAGTCATAACCAGAATATAGAGAAAGATCCACTTAGTGCGAGGTAGGTCCATTCAAATGTTTGATGGCAACAGGGAAAAGGCTGTTCTTGAGTCAGTTGGTACATGTGCCGGTTGATTGGAAAACGGCTAATGTTACGCCGCTGTTTAAAAAAGGAAGGAGACAAAAGGCGGGTAACTATAGGCCGGTCAGCTTAACGTCTGTAGTAGGGAAAATGCTGGAATCCATTATTAAAGAGGAGATAGCAGGGCATCTGGATAGAAATGGTTCGATCAATCAGACGCAGCACGGATTCATGAGGGGAAAGTCGTGCTTGACGAACATGTTGGATTTTTATGAAGATGTGACTAGGGCGGTTGATGGAGGAGAACCGGTGGATGCGGTGTTTTTGGATTTCCAAAAGGCGTTTGATAAGGTGCCCCATAAAAGGCTGCTGAAGAAGATTAGGGCACACGGAGTTGGGGGTAGTGTGTTAAAGTGGATTGGGGACTGGCTATCCGACAGGAAGCAAAGAGTCGGAATAAATGGGTGTTTTTCCGGTTGGAGGAAGGTAACTAGTGGCGTGCCGCAGGGATCGGTACTCGGGCCGCAACTATTTACCATTTATATAGATGATCTGGAGGAGGGGACGGAGTGTAGGGTAACGAAGTTTGCAGACGACACAAAGATAAGTGGAAAAGTGAATCGTGTGAAGGACGGAGAAGATCTGCAGAGAGATTTGGACAGGCTGAGTGAGTGGGCGAGGATATGGCAAATGGAGTATAACGTTGATAAATGCGAGGTTATACACTTTAGAGGAAATAATAACAAATGGGATTACTATCTCAATGGAAACAAATTAAAACATGCTACCGTGCAAAGGGACCTGGGGGTCCTTGTGCATGAGACGCAAAAGCCCAGTCTGCAGGTACAACAGGTGATCAAGAAGGCAAATGGGATGTTGGCCTATATTGCGAGGGGGATAGAATATAAAAGCAGGGATGTCTTGATGCACCTGTACAGGGCATTGGTGAGGCCGCAGCTGGAATACTGTGTGCAGTATTGGTCCCCTTATATGAGGAAGGATATATTGGCATTGGAGGGAGTGCAGAGAAGGTTCACCAGGTTGATACCGGAGATGAGGGGTTTGGATTATGAGGAGAGGCTGAGGAGATTGGGTTTGTACTCGTTGGAGTTTAGAAGGATGAGGGGGGATCTTATGGAGACTTATAAGATAATGCGGGGGCTGGATAGGGTGGAGGCGGAGAGATTCTTTCCACTTAGTAAGGAAGTTAAAACTAGAGGACACAGCCTCAAGATAAAGGGGGGTCGGTTTAAGACAGAGTTGAGGAGGAACTTCTTCTCCCAGAGGGTGGTGAATCTCTGGAATTCTCTGCCCACTGAGGTGGTGGAGGCTACCTCGCTGAATATGTTTAAAGTGCGGATGGATGGATTCCTGATCGGTAAGGGAATTAAGGGTTATGGGGATCAGGCGGGTAAGTGGTACTGATCCACGTCAGATCAGCCATGATCTTATTGAATGGCGGGGCAGGCTCGAGGGGCTAGATGGCCTACTCCTGCTCCTATTTCTTATGTTCTTATGTCCTCAGACTTTTGTATCTTTTTCCTGACGGAAGGTGGTGGAACAGAGCATGTCTGGGGTGCGTGGGGTCTTTAATTGTGCTGGCTGCTTTTCCGAGGAAGTGTCCACTGGTTACAAGCTGCTACTCTTGTGCTTTTTGTGCATTAAGCAGTCTTCAATCTATGCTAATATTTACCCACATAATTCCACAAGCCCTAATTTTATGTAATAATCGCTTATTGAATGCTTTTAGAAAATCCAAATGCACACATCCATTCATTTCCCCCTTAGTCACCATACATGTCATAACCTTTAAAACTGAAAAAAATTTGGCAAAGATGGCTTCCCTTTCAAAAATCTGTATTGACTATCCATCTATTGCTTGCTTCCCTGTTATCACCTTTCCAATAATAAATTATAGTATTTTCCATACTGTTTACGTCTGGTAAACTATATTGAAGCTCCCCGTATTCCCTTTCCTTTTTTGAATATCAAGATTGTGTTTGCTATCTTCCATTACCTAGGGACTGTTCTTGAATCTAGGCAACTTTGGGGGGTCAAAACCAATGTACCCACTATCTCTGCAACCATCTCTTTTAAAACTACGATGCATTGGTCATCAGGTCCAAGGAATTTGTTGGCTTTTAGTCCCATTAATTTCATCAGCAGTGGTTCTTTACTAATATCCTTAAGTTTGAAGTCTCACAACACCACACCAGTTCAACGCCAACATCTCCACATCAATCTTAAGTTTGTCATTTTCACCACACCCTTATTTCCTTGCTGCTACTTTATTTTTTTTGCATCTTCTATGAAGGCCAATATAAAATATTTCTTTACTGTCTCTACCATTCTGTTATTGCTCCTGTCACAATTTCTCCTGCCACAGCCTCTAAGTGACTTACATTTACTCTTTCTAATCTCTTTTATTTTATATTCCTATAGAAGCTTTTACTATCTGCTTTTATATCTCTAGCTATTCAATCACTAACATTTCTGGTATATTCTTCGCCAAATTTTAAAATCCATCAAATTCTCAGGCTAGCTAATCATTTTGGGAGGATTATGAGCTTCTCCCTTTGATATCACACGTTCTATAATTTGTCTTGTTAGCCACTGTTTGACTACTTTTCCCTTGAGCTTTTTATCCTTAAGGCAATATATAATTGTTGTGAATTATGAATTCTTTAAATGTTTGCCATTACCTTTCCACCTTTGTATCTTTTAATCTAGTTTCTCAATCTACCTTACCCAAATTTTTCCACGTACCCATGTCATTTGCTTTGTTCAGATTGAAGAGCCTAGTTTCAGATGCAAATATATCATTTTAAAACTCAGTATAAAAGTCTATCATATTATGATCACTTTTATCCAATCTTTTTCCACTGCTAGATTATTAATTATCCCTATGCCAGATAATGGCACAGATGGAGGTTGTTCAGCCCATTGAGTCTATGTATAGAACGATCTAGTCTGTCCCATTCCCCCTTAAGTTTATTTCCCTTTAAGTTTCCGTCCAAATTCCTATTATTGATCATCGCTGTTTCCAGTGCCCTTTCAGGCAGCAAGTACTAGCTCATTACCATTGGCTGTGTAAAAAAAAATCCTCAGTCTCCAGATATTTGTTATCCAAAGTCTTAAAAATGTGTCCCCTAGTCCTTGTTCCATCAGCTAATAGGAACTGCTTTTCTTAGTCTGCCTTTTCTAATCCTGTCATATTCTAACATTCCTCTATCAAATCTCACTTATCCTCCTTTGCTCCAAACCACATCTGGAGTATTGTGTACAGGATTGGTCCCCTTATTTAAGCAAAGATGTAAATGCGTTATAAGCAGTTTAGAGATGGCTTACTAGACTATCAGGAATAGGTGGGTTGCCTTATGGAGGAAAGGTTGGAGAGTTTGTATCCACTAGAGTTTGGAAGAACAAGAGGCGACTTGATTGAAACCTTTAATGATCCCGAGAGGTATTGACCGGTTGGATGTGGAACAGATATTTCCTTTTTCGGAAAATCTAGAGCTAGGGGGTCACTGCTTAAAAAGGAGTCATTCATTTAAGACAGAGGTGAGATTTTTTTTCTCTGAGGGTCACGAGTCTCTGGAACTCTTCTTCAAATGTAGTGGAAGCAGAATCTTTGAATATTTTTAAAGTCAGAGCTAGATGGATTATTGATTAGCAGAGGGCTGAAAGATTATTGGGGGCAGGCAGGAACATGGGGTTGAGGCTACAATCAGATCAGCCATGATTTTATTGAATAACTGAGTAGGCTCATGGGGCTGAGTGGCCTACTCATCCTCCAAATTAATATGTTTGTATGTTCAATGGATAGCAAACTTCCCACTTGTAATGAGTATCCTTTGCTTTCGTGGCTGAATAAATCAGCTAGTATCTAAAAAATGGTTGCGTGGCTGAATTTCGAGGCTCATGAGACTTTCAAAAATCCCTGCAGCTTTTCCGAATCCACCTCTCACATCTCTTTGAAACTTGCATGTATACCAACATTTGTTTTTAGTCATTAATTTAACTGCACTATCAGCTTTAGAATATATTAAAAATTAATGGCAATTTCAAGATTGCTTTCAGCAAATAATCTGCCATCTGCTTCCACTGTGCAATTGGACACTTTGTTAAACATTTAAAGTGGAAGTGGCTACAATTAGAAGGTCTCAACTTGCATTTGCAATTCGTTAATTATTATAATTATTATTATTTCAGGCACACAGTTTAAAATAAAAAGTTCATAATTGGTGAAACAGAAAAATTAAAACACTTACCAATGGTCTATTTTCAGTGTTTCCTTCTTTATAAACTCACATTACCACCTGTCTCCTCTTGCATATTTCAAGAGCAGGTAAATTATTCAGCAAGCAAAGTTTTTGGTAATGGACCCAGCTCCTTTCTAAACTTATAGTGGCCAATCAGTAAGGATAGGCAACAAAACCTCCTCCATGATCATCCTCAACACCGGTGCCCCACAAGGCTGTGTTCTCAGCCCCCTACTATACTCCCTATACACCTATGACTGTGTGGCCAAATTCCCCTCCAATTCGATTTTCAAGTTTGCTGACGACACCACCGTAGTGGGTCGGATCTCAAACAATGATGAGACAGAATACAGGAATAAGATAGAGAATCTGGTGAACTAGCGTGGCAACAATGATCTCTCCTTCAATGTCAACAAAACGAAGGAGATTGTCATCGACTTCAGGAAGTGTAAAGGAGGACATGCCCTGTCTACATCAACGGAGACGAAGTACAAAGGGTCGAGAGCTTCAAATTTTTCGGTGTCCAGATCACCAGCAACCTGTCCTGGTCCCTCCATGCCGACACAATAGTTAAGAAAGCCCACCAACGCCTCTACTTTCTCAGAAGACTAAGAAAATTCGGCATGTCAGCTACGACTCTCACCAACTTTTACAGATGCACCATAGAAAGCATTCTTTCTGGTTGTATCAAGCTTGGTATGGCTCCTGCTCTGCCCAAGACAGCAAGGAACTACAAACGGTCACGAATGTAGCCCAATCCATCAGGCAAACCAGCCTCCCATCCATTGACTCTGTCTATACTTCCTGCTGCTCGACAAAGCAGCCAGCATAATTATAACCCCACACACCCCGGACATTCTCTCTTCCAGCTTCTTCCTTCGGGAAAAAGATACTAAAGTCTGAGGTCACGTACCAACCAACTCAAGAACAGCTTCTTCCCTGCTGCAATCAGACTTTTGAATGGACTTACCTTGCACTAAGTTGATCTTTCTCTACACCCTAGCTATGACTGTAACACTACATTTTGCACTCTCTCATTTCCTTCTCTGTGAACGGTATGCTTTGTCTGTATAGCGCGCAAGAAACAATACTTTTCACTATGTTAATACATGTGACAATAATAAATCAAATCAAAATCATTCGGACCAATACCAAAAGTGCCTTCTTGTAAGTTAAAGAAAGTGTTTGTTTTGTGCAGCATCTGATCATCCACAAGGTGTCACATAACACTTGTTATTACTCAATTACGCTTATATGCAGTCACTGCTGTCCTGTGCGTAAACAAATGAATAACCAGTGTTTTTGATGTTGCTGCTCACGAGAGGAGGATAAACCAGGAGTGTCAAGTGGATGATTAATCTTGGCCTCCTTCTGAAGGACCAGCATCAGTTTTGGCAGTCTTTAGACAATTCGATTTGTGCCACATATATCAAGGAAGAGCTGAACACATTGGATATACAAAGGCTATGTGTCCTGACAACATGTTCCACTGAATACTTCTGATCGAGAACTAGCTGTGCCCCACACCAAGCTGTTTCAGTACAGCTTCAACATAGACATCTATTGGAAAATGTAGAAAATTGGAAGGTACGTCATTGTCCACAAAATACCGTACAAATCCAATCTGGATTACTGCCTCATCGCCTAAAGTTTATTTAAGGGTCACATTAACACTGCAATGAAGTTACCGTGAAATTCCCCCTAGTCACCACAGTCCGACGCCTGTTTGGGTCAATGTACCTAACCAGCACGTCTTTCAGAATGTGGGAGGAAACCGGAGCACCCGGAGGAAACCCACGCAGGCACGGGGAGAATGTGCAAACTCCACACTGACAGAGACCCAAGCTGGGAATCGAACCCGGGTCTCTGGCGCTGTGAGGCAGCAGTGCTAACCACTGTGCCACCATGCCGCCCCAATCTACTGTCAATTATCAGCGAAGTGTTAGATGTTGTGCTATCAAGCGGCATTTACTCTGTTGCAACCTACTCACTGATACTCAGTTTCTATTTAAGCAAGGCTACTCAGCCCCAGACCTCTTTACAGCCTTGGCCCAAACAATGACATAAGAACTAAACCTCACTTGACATTAGGGCAATACTTGATCAAGTGTGGTATCTTGGAGCCCTAGCAAAATTGATGTCAATGAGAATTAAGGGGAAAACTCGCCACCAGTTGGAATCATATCTCGCACAAAGAAAATGCTTGTGGTTGTTAGGCCAATCATCTCAGCTCGAGGACATCAGTCCAGGACAATGTCCTAGGCCCAACCATCTTCAGTTGCTTCGTCAATGAACTTCTTCCCAACATAAAATCATTAGTTGGAATATTTGCTAATAATTGCAGAGTTTTCAGTAAGATTCACAACTTCTCAAAGACTGAAGCAGTATGTATCCGCATGCAGCAAGATCCAAAAAAAAAACCAATTCACGACTTAAGTGGCAAGTAACATTCGCATCACATAAGTGCCAGGCAATGGGCATTATTATGGGGAGGGTGAGTGAGAACTTTTGCAATCCCTGTTTCTTTCGGATAATTAGTATTTGAGAAGTAGTGTTCATAATTCACATGATTCTCTTGCTGTAGAAAACGTGTGTTGCAGGCCTGATGAAGACATCTTTACCCCTGAAGCATAGTTCAGGTAAATTTAAAAGTCATACACCAAAACTGTTTCAAGAATCTCTCAAAGGGGTGGACTTTCTGCAGGTCATGAAGTTAAGTTGCCTGCAGTCTGGTTAGCAGGAAGTCAGTTTGTTGTATTGGCGGACCTTGCCATGTTTCAACCTCTAGTTCTTTAAGGCATAGATGTTATTGCCATCTCTACTGCTGCCGCCTCTCTACTGACAGCACTTTGAAGATTAAAAGCAATAAACAAGGCTGCCCAGCCCTGCGACTCCTCACAATGGTAGTTCTACTTCCAAATATGGTGGTGGTCTTAGGTTGGATAACACTCATCCTGAGGGGGGGTTAACTCAATCACCTCCTTTGTTTCAACAAAGACCCATTGAATTCAGGAATGCCTCTTAATGATCTCAGGATAGTGTAGTGTAGTTAACAGCTTTTAGTCTGAAATGTGCCTTTGTCTCTGTTAGAGTGTGTTTGAATATGCAAGTCAGGTCATGTGACCTTCAGCAGATATCTTTGCAGCACATTGGCTTTTCTTTATAAAAATGGCCAAGTTCAAAGAGTTCATAAAATAAAGATTAGGAATATGGTATGTATTTACTGAGCATACCACCTACAAGAGGAAATGGGACCATCTCTCCATGATGTTCAATAACATTATCACTGAATCCACTACCATCCAACATCCCAGGGGTTATCACTGACCAGAAACTTTATTGAACCAACTATATAAATACTGTGGTTAAAGAGCAAAGTAAGAAGTCTCACAACACCAGGTTAAAGTCCAACAGGTTTATTTGGTAGCAAATACCATAATAAACCTGTTGGACTTTAACCTGGTGTTGTGAGACTTCTTACTGTGTTCACCCCAGTCCAACGCCGGCATCTCCACATCGTTAAAGAGCAGGTCAGAGGCTGGAAAATCTGAGATGAGCGACTCACCTCCTGACTCTCCAGTTTGTTCACTTTTTACAAAGCACAAGTCAGGAGTGTGATGAAATACTCTCCACTTGCCTGATTTGTGCAGCTCCAACAATGCTCAAGAATCTTGACACCATCCAGAACAAAGCAGTCCTTGGATTGGCACCCCATCCACCACCTTAAACACTGATGCACAGTGACAGCAGTGCAAAGCATCTATAAGATGCACTATAGCAACTCGCGAGGGCATCGGAGACATCTATCATCTCGATAAACAAAGGCAGCAGATGCAGAGGAACCACTACCTACAAGTTGCCCTCCATATCACACACTAACCCGATTTATTGCCTTTACTGTCCCTGGATCAAAATCTTGGCAATCCGAACCCAACAGCATTGAGTGTACCTACACAATATTGAATATAACGGTTCAAGAAGGTGGCTCACCTTCACCTTCTCAAGGGCAATGGGATGGACAAAAAAAATGTTGGCAATGTCAGCTACACTCACCCTATTAACATTCTAGTCTTCTTAAATTTAAAAATAAGCCAAGATTATTATTCTTTTTGATTATTTTCTACTCATACCAATTTAGTGATCTACACATATGGACCTCAAGTCTCTTTGGACGTTTTGCAGCATTTCCCTGTTGAGAAAGTATCCAGTTATATGCTTTTAATATTTGAAATGGAGACTTCGCATTGAAATCCATTTGCCATCATTTTGCTCATTTACTTAATCTATCAAGACTTCATAATATTATACTTCCATCTACACTGCTACAACGTTGCCTCATCTTTGAGTCATTGGCAAATTTGGAAACATGGCATTATATCCCATCATCTAGGTCATTACAAATAGTGAACAGTTGAGGTGCCAAAATAGATTCTTGTAAGATACCACTGACCACTTCTTGCCAATTACAATACCTGTCCATTAACCCTACTCTACATCTCTTCTGTTCAGCCAATTTCCTAATTTGGTCAATAACAGCAAAATACTGCGGATGCTCGCAATCTGAAATAAAAACAGAAAAATGCTGCACTAGATTGGACTAGAAAGGATGCAGAGGAGATTCACCAGGATGTTGCCTGGGCTGAAGCGTTTCAGCTATGCAAAGAGGCTGATTAGGCTGTTTTTTTTCCTTAAAGCAGAGAAGCCTGAGGGGAGGACCTGGTGGATGTGTATAAAATTATGAGGGACATAGATAGATAGGAAGAAACTTTTCCCCTTAGCAGAAGGGTCAATAATCAGAGGGCATAGATTTAAGGTAAGGGGTTGGAATTTAGAAGGGATTTGAGGAAAACCTTTTTCACCCAGAGGGTGGTGGGAATCTGGAACACTCTGCCTGAAAGGGTGGTGGAGGGTGGCAAGAACCTTTGCAACATTTCTGAAAATTCTGAAAGACGTGCTGGTTAGGTGCATTGACCCGAACAGATGCTGGACTGTGGCGACTAGGGGAATTTCACAATAACTTCATTGCAGTGTTAATGTAAGCGTTACTTGTGACTAAAAAATAAACTTTAACGTTTAAACATTTAAGTATTTAGATGAGCACTTGAAATTCCATAGCATGCAAGGCCACAGACCAAGTGCTGGAAAATAGGACTAGAATAGATGTACGCTTGATAGCTGGCACAGGTGGGCCAAAGGGCCTCTTTCTGTGCTGTAAAGCTCTATGACTATAACTCAGCATCTGTAGACAGAGAAACAGAGTTAATGTTTTGAGTCTGTATGACTCTTCTAAAGAGCTAAAGAGGGAGGAATGTGATAGATTTTATACTGTACAAGTAGTGGCTCAGCTGGAGCAAAGTAGAAGATAGTGGGAGCTGGGAGAGATTGCACAAAGATGTGTAGGGCATTAGACAAAGAATGTGTTAATGGCTGTGTGAAGTTCTGTAGAAGGTGCTGATGCTGCCATAAAAAGTTAGATAGCAGAATATATTACTGGGAGAACAAAAGTCATTGCTCAGTAAAAGCAAAACTTAACAAATGATAGGTGGCACAGTGGGTTGGTTGTGGGTTGCTTTGGACCAAAACATTTTTGGATTTTTTAGAAAAAGGGCTTAAGACGGAAGAGAAAGATCATCGTCTAAAGTTGTTGAATTCAATGTCGAGTCCAGTAGGGTGCCACTACCATCACCTTGTATTGTCCTTCACATTGCCATTAACACTTCCTCTGTCTTGTGCCCTACATATCTTTTTGTATGTCCCAACTCCCACTAATCACTGACCTTCTACTTTTCTCCACCTTTTCTTATCCAATATAAAATCTAAATTTCTCTCTTTAGCTCTGAAGAAGTCGTAAGGACTCAAAATGTTAACTCTATTTCTCTCTCCAAAGATGCTGTCAGACCTCCTGAGCTTTTCCAGCATTTTTCTATTTTTATTCCTAAAGATATTTTGCCAACAATTTTATGAGCTTCAACTTCAACTAACAGTCACTTATGAGGGTCTTCTAGATGTCCAAATGAAGTAGCTTCCAAAGACAATCGTCTGTCTGCTACTTTAATCAGCTCTTCAAAAACATTTAAGTTCATCAGATGTGATCCAACCTTTACAAATTCATGCTGATACTCTCTGATCAGCTGTAAAACTTTCAAGGTGTTCAGCAACATAAAAAAAATCTGCCGTACACGTCACAAAAAGATTAAGTACACAGGCCCTATATTTTTATTTGCAAGGCCACATACATATGGGGGCCGATTTGTGTGTGGTCTGCAGGGGAACTTTCAGGTTGCTGTACACATCTAAGAGGGAACATGTAACCTTACCATTAATTATAGAATCTAGCAATTTCCCAACAACAGATGCTAGGTTAATTGATCTGTAATTCTTTGGTTCTCCTCTGTCATCTTTCTTAAATAGTGGAGTGACAGGCACAATTTTCCAATCTAAAGGAACCGTTCCTGAATCAAGTGCAACTTGGAAGATTCTAGTTAAGACATCTGCGACACTCTCACCTATTTCTTCTAGTTGTGGGAATTGGTCCATCTTTAGTACCATTATTTTTTTCATTACTGTCAGTTTACTTACTTTAATTTTGGCGAGTCCCGGTCCCTGATCCAATATTAGTTTCTTGGATTTGTCGGCGTGCTCACCTCTTCCTCAATTAGCATATCCACCATTTCCTCAAGTTAAGCCCCTGACTACTCTCTTCCTGATGATATAATTATAAATTATTGAAGGGTTGATTTTGATATCCTTTTCAAGTTTCTTTTCATATTCCCTTTTTCCTGTTCTTCCCCGTTCATCAGGATTTGTCTTGTCTTTTTATTTCTTTATGTAATTACTTCTTGCTTTTCTTTCAGTTTAATGTTGTCTCATATCTCTTAGTTTTCCATGTTTTTTTTTTAAAGTAGAACTCTGGTCCTTTAAGGCCATTAACTAGTTTTATATCATGCTGAATTCTGTTTTGAACATCTCCCACAAATGTTTTCTCAATTATTCTGAGCATATATGAGATTAATTTTATCTTTATAGCTTTGCAGTGCTGAAAATGGGACACCGTCAGGGCTGTATCTGGGGAGAGAAAAATATACTGTTGCGAGGGTCAAACAGCTTCAATTCTGAAGAATGGAGCACGAAAGAGCAGAGGGAAATAGAGGAGGAGAGCAAAAGAGGAAAAAAAAGAGTAACAGAGAAAATAAAAAAAGCCAAAGAAAGCAAGCCTGGAGCTGCCTCATTGGAGCACCCTCCTTGAACCTCAAATTGCATCTCTTTGACCATCTACTAGCCATTTCAATCTGTCCTTCCCCAGGCTCACATCAGTTATTCTTATCAAAGACCTTCGCAAATAGGCATATGTTTCTCCAGATTAAAGGCCCTGTTGTCATCAGGTGCATATCTACGTAATCACCTGGAAGCCAGTGGAACTTCAAATATCACAACTGTCCAAATGCATACCATTTTGGGAGCCTGAATTCAATAACATATTGATGTGAGCTTGTAATGCCGGTTCCCTTACAAGCCAGGTCATTCATACTTAGGAATGAAGCCAACCTCAGGGCACCAGTGTGATAAAAGAACTTACAAAGTACAATAACACCTTGTCAGTGATTACAGGTCCCAAGTTAATTTGCCTCATGATAGCATACATTGCTATAATGCCCAGACCATTCTGGTTTACAGAAGCCAAAGTGGGCCATCAGCTAAAGGATCGCGGTAGAAACAGAAGACATAAGCATGTATGTTATTAAAGGTTATAAGATCCATTATACTGTTTCCAAAAGAAACTGAACAGATATCAATAAAAATTTATTCCAATCTTTTCAGAATTCAGAGTCAGAATCTTCAGATTTAATTCCCATCAATTCAGAAATAAAGAAACTCTTTCAGCCATGATACTGAATTATTAACCAAGTAACAATTATGTATTAGTATTCATTCCTTTTCACTATTTCACACTGCAGAACAGAGGTATTAACTCATGTAAAACTAATTTTTCAATAGTAAAAAGGAATTTGAGATGAACACTGCATTTTTACAGTAATGTGGCATAACATAATTTCCAAAGTCATTAACAGCACACATTATATAGGTGGGAAGGGAGTGTGGAGGAAGGATATATTTTTGAAAAAGAGCAGAGCTTCTAATCCTGATTACTATGCAAGTAGTCAAGCTAGAAGGTGAGCCTGTGTGTAAAGGACTGTATTGGTATCAGGTCTGGTGTGCCTTGAAGCTGAATAACCTTCAAGCAGTCACTCTCTTGCAGCACACAATGTACGTTCGCTTGGGTGAACATAATGTGTGCCAAGTACATAGTAAATGGTGTTCCAGAGATGAAAAAAGGGTCCAAATTGGCATAATTAGGAAGGAAACGATATAATGGATGTTCTTCAGTTCAGTAAGTTCAACCTGACCATAAGGGTTCTTTTGTAGATGTCACATACCTGCCAAGGCTTTAATACGGGATCTTTCAAACAGCCTGGCAGAGCTGTTTTCATTATCCCATTCTTCAACATCCCAACGATTGTTGACATCACTATACTGCTGCTGAATATCAATGTTGTCGTAGTCTGTTGCTATTGCTGTCATTGTTCCTCCTTAGCTGCTCCTCGTCATGAGCTGCCTTGCACAAAATGTTCTGGGGAAAAAAAAACAGAACAGCACTTCAGAACACAGTATTATTAAATATTATCTTGTAGAGACTGTAAATGCACATATAACTACACAAATCTCAAATTTCTATCTGGCTCAAGAGCAGATCAGCGCATAAATAGAAATATCATGGACCGCAGCAGTTGTGACTTGACTGAGAAAGGTGCACCAGAAAAAAATTACTCATGTCAAGATATTCAGTCTAGATTTTGTGCTCCAGCGCAATTGTCACCACTCAATGTGAAATGGAATGAAGCCACTGTAAATTCACAGAAAACATTAGAGCAAAAAAACCCCACTTAATCAGTGCAATATTTTAACTGTTTATTTAAGGAAAACTGATATTTAGTAAAGCTTGCAAAGCCTCCAATGTCATACATTCAAAAATATTACTTGTAATTGGGAATTGGGCTTCCCGCGTACAACACCTTTACTCAAGTGTTACACATGCTTAACAAGAATTTTCCTTTGTTCCACTATATGACTGCTGAACTCTTTTGCAAATGAAAGCGATTAACGGCTAATACACAAAAAAATAAAGCCACGTGCATCAAAAAAAACGAAAACATACCAGATTGAATAATTTAACTGGAACTATAATTGTGCATATAGAGGAAAGAAAAATATATACCCAAAGAAAATAAAAGAACGGTCAGTAGTGATGGTTCATGTAATGGGTTATTAACTCAGGCAGAAATTGTATCTAGACTACCAGGGGATTGAGGATTACCATGGAATTTACCAGTGGGAGATAGATATTGGACGGGATTTTACAGCCTCACGAATGTCAAAACCATAAAATCCCACCCAAGGTTAACGGACCTTCCCACACTCTGCCCCTCACTCTGATTCCTGTGACGAGCGGGCCAGTAAAAATCTGGCCATGTTTTCAGGTATGCTTCCTCTATAAAGGGGAAGAGTTTCCTCACAATTTGTTTGAAAACAAATGGCTGGTCAACTGATACAATAATAATGATGTGATAGTAACTGAAACATTTTTCTTGAATAAAAAAAGGATGGTTTCAAGATGGGTTGAATTTCAACCAAGCAAGAACCCTAAAATTAATGAGGGACATAATCAGCCTTTATAAGTAATTTAAACTAGATGGAGAAAGAAAAAGGGGTATCCCATACAAGCTGATACATTGTATGCCATGCAAGACTGAAATTTGAATACATTACAGCAACAAGCTAAAGGAAATTCACTAATTCAAGGAGAAATGTTGGATCCAGCTTCACGCCAGCTGTCAAACACCAAGGACACTACAAGGAGAAATATTTTACCGTTTAAATATCTGAGATATTTAAAGATATTGGAGACAATACACATCTCTTTAACTTGTGTTTAATGCTCCCTCCACCCACATTGTCTGTACCTTTAAGACCTGGCTGGCTGTAGGGATTCGCATTCTAATCAGTATTCTGTAACTTCATTTTGTGTCTCTGTGCACTGTTTGAGATCACATTTCCACTCCATCTGACGAAGGAGCAGCGCTCCGAAAGCTTATGGCATTTGCTACCAAATAAACCTGTTGGCCTTTAACCTGGTGTTGTGAGACTTCTTACTATATTTAAAGTACCCAGTGTTAGGAAGTCAGCTGATGTTACCACCAGACCAGTTAGATCCCAGGATAGAACCTGGTTCAATAGATCCTAATTTTTATTTAAAGAGAGAGTTTAGAGGGTAGACCAAGAGAGTCATAGGACTGCTCATGAACTTTAACCAAATAACAAATCATTAATTAAACAAGATTTAACTTTTAAACTCTACTCCTCCATCCCAGCTATACCATTAGAGACATGTATAGGATTGTAAGGATAACACAAGTTACTCTACTCAGTAAGCATACAGTCCATGTAAACCAATTGGCAAACTGTGGTCAGATACCACACTCTGAAACCAAATGACAGATGCCACCCAAAAGAACTTGTTGGATTTCTCATCAAATCCCCCTAGATGCTTGTCAAACTGTGAACCACTGATCTCACTGGAATTCTGCCTTCCAAACGAGGGTTTCCAAACTCTATTCTCGAAGAACACACTTTGAAATCTTCCCCTACACAACATACTCTTGCGAATACCTTCAAGGATCCACCTCCAGGTCTTCAACATCTCCTTTCAGTATTCCTCTGCCCTAGATTGCCATGTGCATTCAAGATTCCACACAATCTCTCCAGTACTCAGCCACACCAACAGAATACCACAGCTTCACAGGCTGCATCAAGGTGTAACCAACCTTAGGATCACCACGGATGTCTGGCTTCATGCAGCAGTCGTTTTAATTTAGAGCTGATTCTCTGCTCTTGCTTTAACTTCACCGAACAGGTCTGGATTCCTATTCTTGCTCCTTTGACTCATCTTCCTGGAACCTTCTCTTGTCCCCACCCCCTGGTTTCTGGGGCTTGCTTTCTGTCCCTGTGTATTGTCCTGCCTATTCTGGCAGTGCTTGTTGAATGCTCCTCGCCTCTGACTTACCTGGTTAAACTGAAAACTCAAGTACTTCTGCTTTTTAGTGTGAGCAACAGCTTAGCTTTTCTTTAAACCCTGTTTGCTTTCAATTGTAAATGCTCATTACCATGCAGACAAAGTTTAAAGTGAAACTAAAACCTAAAGACTTGTAGGCACCTTTGTTTAACATGAAACTAAACTGAAGTTTTAACCCTTTCATGGCATACAAACATAAAAACACAAATTAAGCTTACTTAAAATTATACCTTATTTCTAGTACCCATAATACAAATGTAAATCATTTAAACTATATCGACTTCCCAACAACAGCTAATAAAATATACTGTGTTCCATTTTATGACGACCTGTGGAAAATGTCTAGTTTTATGCAGACAAAATGTGAAAACATGAAGACTACATCAGTGAATTTCTGTACACTAAAAATAAATATGCAGATTAAAGACAGGATTGGTTAGTGCCTGATTGCTTCACAAAACATGCTGTCTAGGTTGGAGACTATATTGTAGCCTTAACTATAACTCATCTGCTCTGCCTTTCTATCTCTGTGTTGTAACACGCCCTTTCTCTCTCTCAACATGTCTTTATTTTTCTATGATTTCCTTTCTCTCAATGCACATGTCCTCATACTTGCCCTCCCTATCCTGCAAACAACCCCACCAGTCTCAGCACCCCCCGCACTCCACCTTGACTCCCTGCATTTCCTCCGTTAACGGTTTGCTGATTCAATCCTTTATTGTTTTGCACAATGGAATATAGCTGAAAAAGTCCAGGGGCATAAGACACACACACAGCAGAACTAGACAAATTAAAAAGGTTTACAGGGCTGAAGAGAGCAGGGGAGATACCATGAAATTGGCCCATACAGCTAAAAGAAACAGGTATGGCTACAGTGATGGGAGATATACATTTAAGACTATTAGCGTGGACTAGGCCAGGCCAATGTCTAAAAATTTTAAAGTACACCTAATTGCCATGAAAGTCTTACAGCTACCAGTTATATAAATGGTGTGGAACTCAGCTGCCAGGAGACTAGAATCTAAGGATATCATCTAGCAGCAAATAGCCCTTAATTGGACTCTGAAAAGCAACTATTTACATAAGAAAATTCTCATTATATATATTTACCGATGCAGTAAGAAAATTAGATATCAATATGAAAGTCCAACCAAAATAGTGACAAGGAAGATTTTTAATCTACTAGCCAGGTTCCTATGATGTAGAATACCATAAGTCAGCCAAAAGGACAAACTCTGGTCTGATGTCCATGTCTTACTGATTTTCCATCTCTCTTGTTTTGCTGCTGTGCCACTCACTATTGCTGCTTCACTCCCATTAACTGTTTCTGCTTTCTTTTCTGTCTGTCTTTCTCTTCTTTTGGATGAGAATGATTGGTGATAAGTTGAGGAGCAGCTCCACCAACAGCTTCAATCTACATGTGGGTTGGGGTGGACGGATAAAAACATGGCCATCAGAGATTCCATATCACCTGACCCAATTGTGTGTGTTCTTTCTCACCCTTCGCACTTCCCCTATCCCCTTACTTTCCACTCAGAACCCAAAGGTAGTTTTCATTGATTTATATTTATTTGGGTAAACATTAGAAATAAGGTATAGCTTTGGGTGGGTTTAATTTAATGTTTCTGTGTCGAGAAAAACCCTATAGTTAGATTCATGCTGGATAAAGGTATGCACGGGGGTTGGTTTCAATTACAACTGGGATTTTATTGTGCTTATAGGGGTTTACAGTGTACAGAATAAATATTGCTTACCAACTAGAGGTCCACTTCCTATAGAGAGAGAGAGAGAGAGAGAGAGCGAGCTTTTCGTTGTTCTTTAGTTTTAGCTGAAAACTAGGGTAGTTGGTGACAGGCAGCTAGAGAAGGAATATTTCTGTCAGCTTTGCTAGAAGAAAAGTCATACAATTGAGTAATGGTTAAGAAAGCCAGTGTTAGAAATCTAAAGGACAACTACTTGGGAAACTAGAGAAATGAAGGAGAGATTCCAAGAAGCCTGAGGCTAAAGGAACAAAGAGGGAGAACAGGTACTGTTCATTCAAGTCACAGAATTGAAAAGAAGCTGGTTGGCGAGAAGTCAAAAAGATATCTGAAGTGGTTCTCAAGGTTTGTGATATCTTACTACAGTTTGTGAGATGCCAATTGAAATGAAATTGTGGAGCAATTGGTGGCTGGATATCAGAATGTCTGTGTGTAAAACCAGTCAAGACAAAGAAATCCTAAAGGGGTTGGTGTAAAACCTGGATTAGATTTGCTGGTAGAAGTAGAGTGGAAGCTCTGTTCAAAAGAGTCGCTTGGAAAATGTGAAATGGATTTTTGAATGCAAACCGCTAAGTGAAAGTATTTTTCCAAGAGAAGACTTGAAAACATGTTTTCTGCGTGGAATTTGGAAACACTCGCATGACAATCATCTGGGGGGGGGGGGGGGGGGATTCAGAGGAGAAATCCACAGACACAAACTTGGATTCAGAGAGGAATGTGTATTTAACCATCGTCATCTCATGTGCTTAAAAGTGACTTTGTGGGCTCATGAGGTCATTGTAGCTTTAAATGTACCGTGTCGTCAGTGTTAATCTTAACACCTGTGTGTATTCGTCAAGCCAAGGAAGGAGCAAAGAAGTATTGTATTATAATCCATTTTTTCAAGTTTAACAAATGTTTTTTGTTGTTAAAACTAATTAGTGGTCCTGTGACTCTGTTCCTCCATGTTTGATTAAAAGGTACAAGTTACGGTTTTTTGAGCCAGGGTTCCACTCTGGGATCTTCCCATCTCGTTATAACGCCACCTGGGATCATTATTTCTCTGCCTATATCCCTCACTCCCATCATTTCATCTTCCTCTTCCCCCTTAGCTGGCTCATTTCCTGTATCTGCTCTTTTCTCTTGCTCCAGTAACTTACTCCATAGGTGCAAAGATGTCAGAGATATTCCCACCCGCAAACAATTTACTTCTTCTTTCCCAACTTATCAGTTTCTCTGAGACTGGCTGCTTATGAAATTCAAACTTCTAAAAATAGATGAAGTTAGTAAAGGCTGCCTGCCTTTCTCTCTGCTTCATTTGGCATTAGAAATTTGGATCTCTCACAAACGTGATTAACACTGACCTTTTTCTCACTGCGATAAACCAAAATCAGGATCGTATATTCTAAAAGCACCTACTGTGCTCACACAATGCAACACTTCTAATGTTGAAAATATCCAGTACATCACCACAATAGGAACAACAGGAGCTAGACCAATTATATATTAAATTCAGTACATGAAATCAATAACATACAATTTATCACTCTCTCATAGCATAGCGTACAATGGAGTCATAGTCAATTCCAGTCTTTAGGTCAAGCAGGATAGAGTCCATGGATGATGGGGAGAAAGAAGAGGAACAAAAGGGAAAAGAGAGAAAGACACAAATAACGGGGTGACAATAACAGTGATGACCTATTGTTATCAAACAAGCCCATAGGTAAGTTCAATCATATAACGGTGAAATCTGCATTCATGTCTTTATTATGTCAAACCTTATTTTCATAGAATCATAGAATCCCTACAGTGCAGAAGGAGGCCATTCGGCCCATCGAGTCTGCACCGACCACAATCCCACCCAGGCCCGACCCCCACATATTTACCCGCTAATCCCTCTAACCTACGCATCCCAGGACTCTAAGGGACAATTTATAACCTGGCCAATCAACCTAACCTGCACATCTTTGGACTGCGAGAGGAAACCGGAGCACCCGGAGGAAACCCACGCAGACACGAGGAGAATGTGCAAACTCCACACAGACAGTGACCCGAGCCGGGAATCGAACCCGGGACCCTGGAGCTGTGAAGCAGCAGTGCTAACCACTGTGCTACCGTGCCGCCCCACTGTGCTACCGTGCCGCCCCATATTTGATCCCTGGATATCTGAATTTACAATAAAGAAATTTACATTATTTTTGAAAATCCTTGAGTGATTAGATTTCAGCTTTTAAACAGTATCAGTGTGTTCATCATAGCTTATAATTAGAATTCTAATTTATTGTAAGTACAAAAGTCGAGCCAAATAACAAAGCACATCTTGCATGGAATGGGCAGGAAATGCACACACACATATTTTTAAGAATAGTATCTAAACTATTTTTCTCTTCCGTTCCCACGCCTGCAGGGGACACATTTTAGGAAACTGCATTTCTAATCCCTGCTGGAGATATACAAGTTTCCATTATGCCAAAAAAGCTATTACATGCAAGGAAAGTGAACTGTGATGAGGCAGTTTTGTTTCAATTTTCTCCTTCAGTTCAAATTTGTTTTTCAGTTTCTTGCATTTTTTTTTTGTTTTTAATGCCTGGTAATTTTGAATGCAGTATGCATTTGGTAAACAACTAGAACAATTATCAGTTGTACTTTTTAGTTTTGACCACTAAGTGGCACTACAGCCCCAAAGGTTTGCAATAACTGAGTACAGTCTGAACTTTAAAATCTGTCTCAGAAGAATTTAACTCTGCACATCAGAGAGAAATGTGTGAAAATCCAATAGTCCAACATTTAATTGCGTGGTCTTTTGTACTAGCTACATAGATACCTTATTTCAAGGGCCGCAAGGTGGCAGAGTGGTTAGCACTGCTGCCTCATAGCACCAAGAACCCAGGTTCAATTCCAGTCTTGGGTGACTGCCTGTGTGGAGTTTGCATATTCTCCCCATGTCTGTGTCGGTTTCCTCTGGGTGCTCTGGTTTCCTCTCACACTCCAAAGATGTGTGGGTTAGGTTGATTGGCCAAGCAAAATTACCCTTTTGCAGGGTTTAGCCCTTTACGGGGATGGCACCAGAGTGGGATTGTTGGCGGTGCAGGTTCGTGGGGCAAATGGTCTCCTTCTGCACTGTAGGGATTCTATTCTATGGTTCTATAAACTTCCGTGACTATGTATTTTATTTGGTAGATTGGTATAGCTTAGATGGGGCGGTGGTCATGGAAGAGCAGGACTTTTTAAAAAATTACTACTCTTACAAATAAATCTAGCTTTTTGGTCTCAACTGAACATTTTGATTTCATTCCATGCCTCAGTTTTCCAATCAGATGCTTTTTTACTCTGGAACAAATTGTGCGCTATTTTCATAGAAATTATAGAATTCCTACAATGCAGAAGGAGGCCATTCGGCCCATCAAGGCTGCACCGACAGCAATCCCACCCAGGCCCTATTCCCATAACTCCCCACATTTACCCCACTAATCCCTCTAACCTATGTATCCCAGAACACTAAGGGGCAATTTAACATGGCCAACTCATGTAACCAGCACATCTTTGGACTCTGGGAGGAAACCAGAGCACCCAGAGGAAACCCACGCAGACACGGGGAGAAGGTGCAAACTCCACACAGGCAGTGACCCAAGTCGGGAATCGAACCCAGGTCCCTGGAGCTGTGAGGCTGCAGTGTTAACCAACCACCGTGCTGCCGCATATTCTGCATTCATTGCCCTTTATTCGTCAACTCTCCTATCTCTCTCCCAGGTCAATCTATGCTGCAATTGTGAACTATGCACAATTTGTTGGATAGATAAATAGACTGGATTAACTGTACAAGAAAACTGCAGCATCTTGGAACATACCTTTTCAGCCTGACCTCATCACCAGCACATATCTATACTTAGACTACAGTCCCAAAGGTACCAACCTACATTTCCACTGGCTCAGCTACCTTTGATTTTTTAAATTCAAATAGCATAACTTCACGATCATGCAAGAGAGTTTCAGAACCTCAGAACAACAATTAGCCCCGTAACCATCAGAATTTAATGGCATTGCAAGAATACTGCACAAACAGAATGGAGCAAAGCATTTAAAGAGGAAATATTCACTGCTGTGACTCTCAGATGTACGAAACACACAGCAAATTTGATTTTGCACAGTATCATGATACAACACCAAGCTACATGGATGGACATGCATAGCCAATTAAATATTTATATTGAACAGGTTTCCAAAATGGTGTTATTCGTGATCAATACACTGCAGTAGATTCTCCTGCGAGGACTCTTCTTCATGCTCCTACACTGCAACCTCTGAAGACCCCAAGGATCTATCCCTGGTCATCCCCTTTGTTCAACTCCAGACTGCCTGAATAACATGATCCAAAAACACAAATCACAGGTTCCACGATGCCCTAAAGACACCCAGTTCTACCTCATCACCCCTCTCACTGCCTCAAATTTGTTATATTTTGCTTGCCAGCATCCAGTACTGAATGGCCAGAAATTTCCTCCAATTAAATATTGGGAAAACTGATGCTACTGTCTTTGGTCTCCTCCAAAAACTTAATCATTAACCTCATTCCTTCTTGCTGACCACTGCCCTGAATCAGAGAGTTCACAACGTCATAGTCATATGTGACCCTGAGTTGAGCTGTGGTCTGCACAACCATTCAATCACTAAGACTGCCTTCTTGCAGTGCCATAGCATCACCCCCCTCAACCCATCCCTCAGCTCATCTGCCATTGAGGCTTTCATCCATACCTTTATTACCTAGTCATGACTATTCCAATGTTCTCCCAACCAGACTCCCATCTTCCACCCAACATAAACTTGAACACAGTAAACCGTGCTGTCCATATCTTAACTCATACCAATCTCATTCACCTGTCATCTCTGAACTCAGTAACCTAACAATGACTGCTAGTCCAGCAACTCATCAATTTAAAATCATCATTGCATTTATATCCCTCCATGCCCTTGTCCCTCCCGAGTTTTGTAATCTCCTCAAGCCTACAATACCCTCCCCTGGACCCAAGATCCCTGCGCTTTTCCAAATTTGGCCTATTGCGCATCTCCAATTTTCACTACTCCATGATTGCCAGCCAGCTACTTAGGCCCTACGCTCCGAAATCCTCTTCCAAGATTCCCCATCTCTTTCTCCTCCTTTATACACTCCTTAAACATACCTCTTTGACCAAACTTTCAGTCAGCCACCCTAAGATCTCTATGAGGTTGAAGTCAAATTTTGCCTAATAATGTTCCTGTGAAATCCTTGGGATGTTTTTATTGTCAAAATGACTATCTAAATGCAAGATGTTGATGTTCATATTAATGAGGCAAGTGTACATTGACAAAACCTAGCTTTACCTCACCACCAGTTCTCTTAAGAACATAAGAACATAAGAAATAGGAGCAGGAGTAGGCCATCTAGCCCCTCGAGCCTGCCCCGCCATTCAATAAGATCATGGCTGATCTGATAGTGGTTTAGTTCCACTTACCCGCCCGCTCCCCATAACCCTTAATTCCCTTATTGATCAGAAATCTATCTACCTGTGACTTAAACATATTTAACGAGGTAGCCTCCACTGTTTCAATGGGCAGAGAATTCCAGAGATTCACTACTCTCAGTTGAGGAGGAACTTCTTCTCTCTGTTCTAAACTAAAATTGCACACAGTACTCTAGTTGTGGCCTCACCAGTACCTTGTACAATTGCAGCAAGACCTCCATGCTTTTATACTCCATCCCCTTCGTGATAAAGGCCAACATTCCATTTGCCTTCTTGATCACCTGCTGCACCTGCAAACTGAGTTTTTGCGATTCATGCACAAGGACCCCCAGGTCCCACTGCACAGTAGCATGTTGTAATTTTTCACCATTTAAATAATAGTCCATTTTACTATTATTCCTTCCAAAGTGGATAGCCTCACACTTGTCAATGTTATACTCCATCTGCCAGATCCTCGCCCACTCACTTAGCCTATCCAAATCTCTCTGCAGACTTTCCGCATCCTCCACGCAATTCGCTTTCCCACTCATCTTTGTGTCATCCACAAACTTAGTTACCCTACACTCCGTCCCCTCCTCCAGATCGTCTATGTAAATGGTAAACAGTTGAGGCCCCAGCGGCACGCCACTAGTCACCAACTGCCAACCAGAAAAGCACCAATTTATTCCAACTCTCTGCTTCCTGTTAGATAGTCAATCCTCAATCCACGCTAACACTTTACCCCCAACTCCGTGTACCTTAATCTTCTGCAGCAACCTTTTGTGAGGCACCTTATCGAACGCCTTCTGGAAATCCAAAAACACCACATCCACCGGTTCCCCTCTGTCAACTGCACTCGTTACATCTTCATAAAAATCCAGTAAATTCGTCAAACACGACTTTCCCTTCATGAATCCTGCGTCAGCTTGATCAAACCATTTTTTTCCAGGTGTCCTGCTATTTCCTCTTTAATGATAGATTCCAGCAATTTCCCAACTACGGACGTTAAGCTAACCGGCCTGTAGTTACCCGCCTTTTGTCTACCTCCTTTTTTAAACAGTGCCTCCACTGTATCTTAATTTGACTGCATGCCCCACATCCAGAGAAGAAATCTCCAACCAAACACTGGGAAGACCAAAGTCATTATCTTCAGTTCCCACCAGCTACAAACACAATCCACTCAGTGACAACAGTCTGAGTCTAAAACAGTTTGTAGGCAATGTTGGTGTCATTTGATCCCAAGATGAGCTTCTGACCTCATATCTTTAACAATACCTATTTCCACCTCCCTGTGCCTCTGATAATCTGCTGCCGAAACCATCATCCACACCCTTATTACCTCTTGACTATTCCTACACCTTCCTCCCTCAACAAATTTGAGGTCATCCAAAACTCTGCTTCCAAAACTTAAGTTCTATTCATCCATCACCTGTGTCCAATGACCCACATTGGCTCCCAGTTAAGAAATACTTTGCGTTTAAAACTCGTATCCATGTCTTCATAACTCTCCAAGGCCTCACTCCTCCGGATGCTCCGGTTTCCTCCCACAGCCCAAAGATGTGCGGGTTAGGTAGATTGGCCACGCTAAATTGCCCCTTAGTGTCAAGGGTACTAGCTAGGGTAAATGAATGGGGTTACTGGAATAGGGCCTGGATGGGACTGTGATCAGTGCAGACCAGATGGGCCAAATGGCCTCCTTCTGCACTGTAGGCATTCTATGACAGTGTGGAGTTTACATGTACACCCCATGCCTGCGTGCGTTTTCTCCAGGTGCTCTGGTTTCCTCCTACAGTCCAAAGTTGTGCAGGTTATGTGGATTGGCCATGCTAAATTGCCCTTAATGTCCAAAGATGTGTAGGTTAGAAGGATTAGCCATGGTAAATACAAGGGGCTGTGCAGAGATACGGTAGGGGTTTGTGCATGGGTAAGATGCTCTTTCAGAGAATCAATGCAGACTCAATGGGCCGAGTGGCCTCCTTCAGCACTGTGGGGATTCTATTCTATATATGTCATTTGATCCCAAGATGAGCTCCTGATCTCAATTCAGCACCATCTTTAACAATACCTATTTCTTGTCTTGAGCTGCCAATGCTTAAGCTCTGAAATTCCCTCCATAAAAGGAGGAAAGAAAGGCAGAGAAGCTTAATTAAGATGTCACTTACAATATGCCCCATCGACCAAGCTTCTGGTTGGTCATCTGCCCTAATATCTCATTAGGCTTGCTGTCAAATGTTCTTGTTTCATTACATTAAAGTGCTATATAAACAGACATTATTGCAGGCTTCAGAAGGTGCAATATGCTAAGGAAAGCATAATAATAAATATACTATGTTAATTGTGAAGAAAGCAGTATGTACTATCAAAGACTGGCTATATATTTAACATTAATAAGGGACATCTACAATTTTGTTTCAATACAACTTAATAGTGGTTTGGATTGCATCTCTGTGGGAAGTTTGTTGGCCTAGCGTTACGAGCCAAGTGCTTTCACTCATCCACATGTTTCTTGTAGACTGCTGCTTGAACACACTCATTGATGGGTGTAGTCATTTACAGCCATTGCTAGACTTCAAGTAGCATCAGGAAAATGGTAGCTAAGTAGCATCAGGGAAATGGTAGCTAGGCTGTCCGAAAGTATTCCATTGACAATGACTAATATCAGACCATTCAACAATGCACTGTTACATTAACACAATCTTTGCACATTGATCATTGATCTTGGACCAATGCAATTACTTAATTAAAAGAGACAAGTTTTTACTAATGTAAAGTAAATAAAAATATAATAGGGCATGTTAGAAGAATGAAAAGTTCTCACTCATTCCAGAAAAAAATATAATTTAAATTCATCTGCAACAAAATAAATGCAACATTCACTTTGATAAAGTTGCAATGTGTTTTTTATTCATTTGTGGGACATGGGCATCACTGGCTGGCCAGCATTTATTACTCATTCCCAGATGCCCTTGATTGATACAACTGAGTGGCTTGCTAGGCCATTTCAGAGGGCAGTTGAAAGCCAACCACATTGCTGGGGCTCTGGAGTCACATGTAGGCCAGACCAGGTAAGGATGACAGATTTCCTTCCCTAAAGGACATTAGTAAACCAGATGGGTTTTCCCAACAATGATTTCATGGTCATCGGTAGATTTTTAATTTTTAATTTTTTTATTGAAGTCAAATTCCACTATCTGTCATGGCAGGATTCAAACCCATTAGCTGAGTTTCTGGATTAATAATCTAGCCATACCACTAGGTCACCGCCTCCCCTATGTATTGCAGAATAAGGATCAACAAATTGAGACACATGCTCACTGCTGTATACTTTAATCAGCCATTTGCTATTCTCGGGCAGAACTTGGAAGATTACATTTGAACTGCATTTAAGGAAAAATTCTGCAAAAAAAGGCGAATACAGCATTGTATCACCAACAACAAATGCAAAATTAGCATTAACTGTGTTTGACTCTGCTGCCCATCTCCAACTGCCTTTCCATCCAGAAAGTCCATGATCCTGTTGTTGCCCCCCACCCAAACCCATGCCCACCTTTGTCACATCCCCACTTTTAAACCTATCCAATCAGGTTTCTACCTTTACCATGGTACTGAAACAGCATTAATCAAAATCACAACCTAACATCCTATGTAATTGTGATCAGTCCACATCCATCTTGATCTGCAGCCTTTGACATAGCTGACCACTCCATCCTCCTCCAACTTCTTTCCACTGTTGTTTAACTGAGTGGGACTACTCCACTGATTCCACTTTTATCTATCTATCCAGAGAATCAGCTGCAATAGCTCCTCTTCCAACTGCTACAGTTATCTCCGGAGTTTTCTAAAGATGCATTCTTGACCCACTCCTGTTTCTCATCTACACTCCTCTTACAGGCAATATTATCCAAAAACACAATGTCAAGTTCTAAATATATACTAGCTCTACTCACCATCACCTCTCTCAACAGTCTCTAAATTGTCACACTACTTGCTCTGGATGAGGAAAATTTGCCCGATATCAACTCCATCCAAAGATGTACAGATTAGATGGATTGACTATGTCAAATTGCCCTTTCAGTGTCCAAACACGTGTAGGTAGGAGGATTGTGCAGGATTACGGGGATTTGCTAGGTAAGATGGTCTTTCGGAGAGTCGATACAAACTCGATGAGCCAAATAGCCTCCTTCTGCACTGTAGGGATTCTACGCTTCTATCCCTCCCCCTGTCACTGTCTAAAGCTGTATTCTTCGCGCCTTATTTCCACAGAGATGACTTCAAAATCATAAATCGACTCCATCAGGAAGACCACCTATATCCACCTCTGTAACATCTCCCCTCTCCACTCCTGTCAGCTCAACTGCTACTGAAACATTTATCAATGTCTTCGTTATCAGTAGACTTGACTATTCCAATGTATGCCTGGCCGCCTCCAACTTTTTATCCTCTGTAAACTTGAGATTATTCAAAACTCTACTGCCTGTATCCTAATTCATACCAAGTCCCATTCACCCACCAATCCTATGCTCACTAATCTACAATAGCCCCCAGTCCAAAACACCTCAATTTTAAAATTTTCACCCTTGTTTTTAAATACCTCCATGTTCACAACCTCCTTATTTCTGTAACCTCCTCTAGCTTTAAAACCTTCAGTAAGAAGTCTCACAACACCAGGTTAAAGTCCAACAGGTTTATTTGGTAGCACGAGCTTTCGGAGCGCTGCTCCTTCATCAGGTGAGTGGCGAGTTGGGTTCACAAACAGATATATACAGACACAGATTCAACTGCAAGATAATGGTTGGAATGCGAGTCTTAACAGATAATCAAGTTTTTACAGGTCCAGACAGCACGAGTGGCGAGAGGGTTAAGCACAAGTTAAAGAGGTGTGAATTGTCTCAAGCCAGGACAGTTAGTGAGATTTTGCAAGCCCAGGCAAGTTGTGGGGGTTACAGGTAGTGTGACATGAACCCAAGGTCCCGGTTGAGGCCGTCCTCACATATGTGGAACTTGGCCATCAGTTTCTGCTCGGCGATTTTGCATTGTCATGTGTCTTGAAGGCTGTCTTGGAGACCGCTTACCCAAAGATCGGAGGCTGAATGCCCTCAACTGATGAAGTGTTTCCCAACAAGAAGGGAATACTCCTGCCTGGTGATTGTCGAGCGGTGTCTATTTATCCGTTGTCCTAGCATCTGCATGGTCTCACCGATGTACCATGCCTCGAGACTTCCTTTCCTGCAGTGTATCAGGTAGACGACGTTGGCCGAGTCGCATGAGTATGTACCGTGTACCTGGTGGATGGTGTTCTCATATGAGATGATGGCATCCGTGTCGATGATCGGCACGTTTTGCAGAGGTTGCTGTGGCAGAGTTGTGTGGCGTCATGGCCACTGTTCCCCTGAAGGCTGGGTAAAACCTTCAGGTTGCTGAGCTCCTCCAATGTTGACCTCTTGCATATCCCTGGTGCCCATACCTTCAGCTGCCTGGGCCTTCTGCTATGGAATTACTTCTCCGAACCTCTCCATCTTTCTATCTTAAGACACTGCTTAAAACTTACCTCTCTGACCAAACTTTGTCATCAGCCGCATGTAGCTCAGTGGCAAATTTTGTTTGATAAAACTGTGAAGGTCCTTGGAATGTTTTACCTTTTTAAAGCTCAACATAAATAACTGGGTTGTTTTGTTTCTTCTACAATGAAATTGAAATTAAATTAAGTTCATCACTGTTGGATTGCAGGATATGTGGCAATTTGTTAAAGAAGATGCTTATAATAAGTACACAGCAAAAACAACTTACAAAATTATTGACCTAAAAAAAAGACAAAAATCAGTTCTTTAAAGTAACAACTTTTTTTCCTTTTCCTAACAGTTTTTAGAAGGGCATGCCAGATGATGTTGTCAGATCTCATTTATAGATTATCTTTTTATACTATTAAATTTTTGATTTGACTTATTGTCACATGTATTAGTACACAGTGAAAAGTATTGTTTCTTGCGCACTATACAGACAAAGCATACCATACATAGAGAAGGAAAGAAGAGGATGCAGAATGTAGTGTTACAGTCATAGCTTGGGTGTAAAGAAAGATCAACTTAATACAAGATAGGTTCATTCAAAAGCCTGATGACAGCAGAGAAAAGGCTGTTCTTGATTCATAAGGACGTAAAACCAGCCATCCACAACATCGACGCTCAGATGTACTCCTTTAAAAAGGATATCGGTATGAACAGGATAC
This sequence comes from Mustelus asterias, assembly GCF_964213995.1. Classification (NCBI taxonomy): domain Eukaryota; kingdom Metazoa; phylum Chordata; class Chondrichthyes; order Carcharhiniformes; family Triakidae; genus Mustelus; species Mustelus asterias. The sequence continues at coordinate 49,294,561 of NC_135815.1, read as the reverse complement.
AGATACTGGGGGCTGTCAATAAATGGTTTATCTAAAAATTAACAATCTATACTAAAACATACATTCCATACAAGTTACTGACCAGACTCTTTATCACTGTGCGCACACATTTATGTGCTGAACTCTCAGAATCATGCAATTGAAACACAAGAGAGTGACCAGCAAGAAGTTTGTAGGAATTTAGTTCTTTCCACTTGGCCAGCAACAAGCTGTGCAGGCGAGATCATAGAATCATAGAATCCCTACAGCACAGAAAGAGGCCATTCGGCCCATCGAGTCTGCGCCGACCACAATCCCACCCATATATTTTACCCACTAATCCCTTTAACCTACGCATCTCAGGACACTAAGGGCAATTTTAGCATGGCCAATCAACCTAACCCGCACATCTTTGGACTGTGGGAGGAAACCGGAGCACCCAGAGGAAACCCATGCAGACACGAGGAGAATGTGCAAACTCCACACAGACAGTGACCCAAGCTGGGAATCGAACCCAGGTCCCCTGGAGCTGTGAAGCAGCAGTGCTAACCACTGTGCTACCGTGCCGAGATAGAAAGCAACTCAGAGGACCTCTCACTGTTTGCTCAAGAACACCAAAAAGAAAAAAAATACTAACAGTGCATACATCAACTAAATATGGAATGTGGGAGTTACAACTATGAATCATACAAATATTTGACACAGCCATTATTTTTTCAATAAAGAGGGCCTCCAAGCAAAGCAACCAAATGCTACATTATAATTTCTTGTCCCAACAAATTATTGCTTAAACAAGATCGATCACATTTTCATTGACTTCTTCGCTGTCAGCTAAACAATTGTTTTGTTTAAGTAGACCCCAGTCTCATGACTGGCATCTCAGACTAGAGAAGCAAACTTCAAGGAAACAAACATACTAATCTGGGGATTTTATTTGCATCGCCAACTGAAATATTACATCAATGTTACTATGGTTATGCTGCCTATGTTATTACCTTCTCTTTTCATCTCATCAGTAACAATTCATCTCATCTACACTTCCCAACTTCATCATTTCCCTGATGCAATCTGCCAATGCAGCAATTTAGTGACCAAAGGAAGGTTACATAAATGTAACATTTTTGTAGTTCAGGAGTCTAATTAAACCCAGTGTAGAAGTTTGCTGCATGAAAGTAACTGCAGTTTGCAACCTAATTTGTCAATGACCAAATTTATGCCTCTCCCCAACCCTATAATTGGTCAGAAAATGATTATACACTAACAAAGTATAACAGGGCAAGTGTGTCAGCTACTGCACCTTGAAAACGCACCAAACACCAAAGTCCTGTCATAATGGAATGAAATAATTCAGGAAAGTGAACGCTTTAAGCCAGGATGCTGCTGAAATAATACAGCATTGATCTTAATCAATGGCTGAATATTAGTTTCACAAATTATGTCAGCTTAAAAAGTATCTTTTGTCAAGCCAAACAAATCAAATCAAAATCATATCTTTGTGGCACAATGGTTAGAATGTGTTAACATGGTACAGCCAAGTCCACTTGTATGAAAAACTGGTAAAAAGAATTAAACATTTAAAAGAATGAAATCACCAATCAATTTTCCATCATTTCCAATGTCCATGATAAATTTAAAGAATACAAAGGTTAAATGAATTGCAAAAAAATCTGGATTTATTCATAAAACCATTGTGCTGCTTTCTTAAAACTGATGGTGTTAAACTCTTTTTACTAATCAGTATGTTGTGGTATTTTACTAATCTGTATGTTAAAGTCTTTTTCGAAGTATTTTGTCTCAAGTGCAAAAGTCCTAAGTAACCAATGAAATGATCTTCAAATAGTACTTTATACCTCATTAGATGCTAATGCTCAAGGTTTGGGATACTCACAACTTACCTAGGTTTTAGTGGCACAAAGGTACTTCGGTAACAAACAATGGCACTTCGGTAACAAACAATGGCAAAAACTATTGTCTTTGTAAATAATAGGAAACAGCATCTTCAAAGGAGGGTTTTTTTGGCTAATAAATGATTGCCATGTTGAAAGGGGCAAAAATTCCAAAAATTTGCTGAGGGAAATCACTAAATAGTTTCATCATAATCAAAAATACAGTTTTGCATCAAAACCTTTTCAAATTAAAGGAAGATTTGTTTTAGTGTGCTTCAGCAGTGTGTATGTTATAAAGTAGCAAATGATGAATACATTTTCATATAGCCCAAACCATGCCAAACTTGGTACAACAGTAAAAATGGACTTTAAAAGAATGAAAGGTTCAGTATATAACGGTGTTAAAATTATTTATTAAGTAGCTTTCCTCTGCAAAACCTACATGTTTCAAAATAAAACTAGCTCACTCTACTACTTCTGTACCAACACAAAGCAAAATAAAAAGTGTTCTGATTTAGGTGTTCAGTCCTGTCACATCAACATCATCATTTTGCATAATGGCACATGCAGGGATTTTAAAAAACACTAAAGTTAGTATTTTTCAACTACATTTTGCAATTCAAGCCACTTGGATAGGGGAGAGCTCCAAACAGGACTACAGCAATTGAAGAATGCCACTCACCACCACCTTCTCAAGGGTAATTGGAGATGGACAATAAATGCTGGTGTTTTTTAAAATTTAAAAAAATCTGACCACTGGTTACATTTCACGAATGATGTCTGAAGGCCATTATAAATTTAAAAAATCACAAGTCATAAGTAAATGTAAGCAACTATATTCAGATCAGATTAATCTCTTCAAAGCTTATTTACATATGCAAAAAAAATCTTCAGCTCACTTTTATTCAGAAGGCCTCCTGGGGTTTGACACTGTTTACATCAACTCTTGCAACTCCCTGTTCAAAGCCTGACATTTAGCAACAGCAGTAATTTTTAAAAAGGTGACTGGTAATAAATTTGCAGAACAGAATCATCGCCCGAAGCAGCAGCTTCGACATTTATGAAATGGTAAAATACCAAAAAAACCTCATCTTACTTGTGAAGATGATTCTAAAGAAACACAAAATTACTTCAGAAGTACTAATATAAATGGATTTGTTGTTTTACTATAATTTCACAATGTAGGCCACTGCATCAATATTTTGCAAACAGCATTCAATACCGAGCATCCTTGGTCGATCCTCCTGTACTGTACTGCAGGATAGAAGGTTCTAGAAAGCTTGTCATTTTATAGTTACCCTTGCAGTTACATTCCTCTCTATGCACATCCAGCACTGACATCATTACTCCTGGGTCCAAAAGCACCACGATTGGCTGCATAAAGCTGGCTTCATTCACCATCTTGCAGGTGTAACACATTATATCACTTCTAGGACATGCAACACAGTTATCTGCCTTCTAAAAAAAATAGAGCATATTTCTGGTTGGATTTTGACACTTTCAAATTATAACTTAGTAAACAGACTTCAACTTAATAATTTGATTGCATATTTTCATGTTAGACTAATGTAATTGGCTAGCAGTTTGAAGAGGCAAAATATTTTGATCACAGCTGAATTCTTTGAGACCCTTGTCAAACAAAATCTAGGCATTTCAGTTTTGAAATATGCAATGGAACATTTACTAAAAGGTGCTACATCAATGCAAGGCATCAGAGAACATGTTCCAACATGAACCAATAAGTAAAAATACAGCTTTCAATGGGTGAAGTGATTAAAACAACTAAATCCAATCTACATCAAAATGTTATTTTTAACAAATTGATTTACTTTCTCCATTTTGAGCCTCCCTTTGCTGACATCTGGGCTACAGGTCTACTTTTGGGTCTTTTCTACTCAAGCTGGATACAAAGGTATGAGAGGAGGAAGTAGGATAGATGGTCATCCTATTTTCCCATGCACATGACACCATGCTTCACATTAAAAGCTCAATGTGTTGCAAATCACTATCATAGGTGTGCTTTACACCTCTATTAAGAAACCGAGATGTACTAAAGAAAATTGTTTTAATACATATGTTTATATTTCTTTATACATTTACAGATTTTGTAGCTTCAGGATAACCATGTTTACAGTCAATTAAAGTTTTTTTTAAAACATCTCGAACTCCTAGTAGGAGCAGGTAGTGATTTTGCCATGGATGATATGTAACAGTTCCTGGATGGCAAAACAGCCAATCGGCATACACCAATTAACAGGTAATAGTTCATAGCTTCTTAATAAATGGAGCATTTCAGTCACTCAGGTTGTTTCATGCCCTACAGATATTTCTACTGCCCTAAAGACATGGGGCGGGATTTTACCACCTCATCGTGCCTGGTACAAATGGCAGCGAGCTGGGAAAATTGCTTGCGAATCCAAAAGTCCGATTTGCGCCTAGCGCCATTAGCAGTCTTGAGGCTCGTGTTGCGCTTTTTTCCCCTGGCCGCTGAATGACTCCCGAAGGGTTGCATATGAGATCGAGTCCCAACCCCACTAATGTCACACTGGTTGTCCTGACACCTGTCTGCTGTAAGAAGTCTCACAACACCAGGTTAAAGTCCAGGTTCCATCCCACCATCATTCAACAACCAGTTCTTCATCCAAACACAGGGAACAGCCATGGGGACCAAATTCGCACCTCAATATGCCAACATCTTCATGCACAGGTTCGAACAAGACCTCTTTCACCGCACAGAACCTTCAACCGATGCTATACACTAATTACATCGACGACATTTTCTTTCTTTGGACTCATGGTGAACAATCACTGAAACAACTATACGATGACATCAACAAGTTCCATCCCACCATCATGGACTTTAACCTGGTGTTGTGAGACTTCTTACTGTGCTTACCCCAGTCCAACGCCGGCATCTCCACAATCTGTCTGCTGGACATGCTCTGTGGTTTATTGCGGACATTCTATCCCAGGCCTCACGAATAGTAACAACAAGCAGGACAGGCAGCTGTCGCCCCAATCAAGGGAGCTTGGCAGGTGTTAACATCCTTTCAATAACATGCCTGTGTAACATCCTTTCAATAACATGCCTGTCAGACCTTGGCTGGCTCCCTCAATGATCACAGGCCTGATTCTTTGATCTAATGGATTCTACAGGAAATGCTGCTGGCCCAGCAAGTGGGTTTTCTAAGCATAAAAACATAATACGAAGGCAATTTTAGGCTCTGGCTGCCATTTTAAAAACTTTTTTCCCCAATCATTTGAGCTCAGTTGCCATGTGGTATGGCACCAACTCTGGACTGAGCAGCAGCTTTCCTCCAGGTTATTGGTATGCTCTACCTGATTATTTTTAAAGGGTAGTTCAGCCTTTTAATAAATTCTCATAAAATCATAGAATCCCTATGGGGCAGAAGGAGGCCATTCGACTCATTGTGTCTGCACCGATAACAATCCCACCTAGGCCCTATCCCGGTAACCCCCATGTATTTACCCTGCTAATCTCCCTGACACCAAGGGGCAATTTAACATGGCCAATCAACTTAACCACATATCTTTGGACTTTTGTTCACCTAGCTAGATCCTTTGAATCTGCACTCAAACAGGTCTGAAAACAGTCCTCCACACGGTCTGGTGGAATACTTTCAACTGCACAGTGGATCTTTCTTCTGCCATTCAGCCTCCATGCTTGCAATGGAGCTTCTTTTAAGGTGATCTCCTGCTGTTTCTTTGGTTTAAGTGCACTTCAGTTTCTTTAGCCTTTCATGCTTTGCGATTCTAGGGTCATTTTCCAGCTTCTTCAGTTCTGGGTTTGTGCATTAGCTACAATCTTCTCATAATGACTTGTTCTGTGTCTCAAAGAGGTCTGGAGATTTGAATCGTTGAATGTTAAGTGTAACTCATAACTATATTCATCTCCAAGGCGTAGCCCTAATTAGGTCACATCTCCAAGCTGACTTCTGCTGGACTTTAGTGTACTTAGTCCACTATCATATGACGCTACATCATACTTGGGTGGTACTGCTTCCCCAATAACACATTAACCCTGGCCAAATGCCCTATACTACACCCATCTTCAGCGACTGTGCACAGTTCAATCTGTTCCTGCACCTCTTTAGAAATGTACCCTTAAAAGTGCCACTTCATATTTCCACCCATTCCATTAGCCTGCCCAGTTCCCTTTTGAAATTTATCACAGTTCACAATATGTGCAAGCTTTGTGTCATCTATAAATTTTGAAATTGCGCGCAATACTCAAATTTAATTCATTTTTATATATCAAAAAAAATAGTGAGAACTGTGTACCTGCCTCCAGTCCAAAAAATAACTACTTACCACCACTCTGTTTCCTCTCACTCTGCCACTGTCCCTTTTAGTCCATGGCCCTCAACTTTGCTGACAAGGCAAGTACAGTACTGGCTCAATCTTGCACCAAAACGTCAGCCTAGATTACACATTCAAGTCCCTGAGCCTTGAACACATAACTCTCTGAATAAGAGATGAAATGCCATTGCTGAGCCAGAATATAACCTGGAATTGCAAAGGTCAAGAACTGCTGGCAGGAATTTAAATGTATATATTTTTTTTAAGACTTTCCTCTTACCCTGCCAAACGCACTACCTGATGTTTCACTGAACTACACAGTGTAGAAAAGTCCAAATGTTTGATCTGAGGGGATATTCTGTTTGGCAGCATGAATCAGATTAATAAACAGTTATGTGGTACATAAAGCCTAATTCTCTTGCAAAACTATATTTAGGGGGGGTTCTGTTTGAAAAATGTTATCACTATTAGGTATACAGTGCTGAACATTTGGAAGTACTGTCCCACAGATCAATGTTAACCCATAAAGAGCTGCTGATCTATTTTAGCAAAGCAACAACTATTTTATCCTGCCATTTAAATGCAAATATCCAACAACTGATGTAGGTATGTCAAGTAAACATATGAGGGGGGTTAACAAACAATTACATCATTTTAATTTAGAATGTGAATGAACCAGTTTCCTGCTACATCTATAATATTCTCACAAGCATTACATTTCTGTCTAACAGCAGAATATTGGAAACAAGAAATTTCAGAAAGCTGCATTTAGGAATAATGAGCATCAGATAAGAGAGAATTTGAAGACTGTTTCAAGGAAATAACAAAATCAGAGATTTAGATGACACTGCAAGCCACTTGAACTCACTCCTGTCATTAAGAAAATCCCAGCTCAGATTTATTACATACTTGGAATGGAATATATTCCATTTACAATCTATTGAAATACACTCCTTCTTTACCCTTTTAAACAGGGCTTCTCAAACAAGATGAGATTTTGGGGTTGCAAGCTCCAAGGCAGCAATTGGAGTTCAGATTGATTTCTGACAGCCTCAAGGGTTCTTTAAATGCTTTTGCTCTCCATATTCCTTAATTCCCTGAAGACCAGAATATCCGTCTATCCCAGCCTTAAATGTATTCAATAATGGAACACTGATAACCCTCTGGGGCAAAGATTCATAAACCTTTGAGCGAACTAATTGCTCCTCATCTCAGTCCTGAGACAGTGCCCCAATGTTTTAAACACCACAGCCAGCGGGAACAAACTTTCAGCATCTACCCTATCAAATTCCCTCAGAACTCTATAGATCTCAATGAAATCGCCTTTCATTCTTCTAATCTCCAGAGAATATAAACACAATTTACACATTATAGGGCAACTCCCTCATCCCAGGGATCAATCTTGTGAACCTTTGCTCTACCACCTCCAACGCAAGTATATCCTTTCTTAAATGGGAAGACCACAACTGCGTGGTCTCATGAAAAGTTACAACTATCGCAACATTTCTTTATTCTTGAATTTCAGTCCCCATGCAGTCCAGGCTAATGTGCCATTTTTGCCTTTGGAGTTGCTTACTGCACCCACATGTTAACTTACTGCATTCCTTGTACAAGCATACTCAAGTATCTTCGAACATCAACACTTAAGTTTAAAATTTGTATTCTTATGACCAAAGTAATGACTTAACAGCATCACAATATTGTTATGGCATGGAAGGTGGTCATTCGGCACATCCCATCTGCACCAGCTCTCCAAATGAATGCCCTCTTGAATGAATCTGCCTCCATCATACTTCCATTCCAGGCAATGCTTTCCAGACTTGAATGACTGGTTGTGAAAAAAAAAATTTTTTCCCCACATCACAATTTCTTTTGCAAATCACTTTAAATCTGCGCACTCGCATTCTTGAATCTTTTACAAGCAGGAATAGTTACCCATTTGTCCAGCCCCCTGATTTTGAACATCTCTATCAAATTTCTTCTTAGTCTTTTTCTCTACAAGGAAAACAGTCCCAACCTCTTGAATCTATCCTCATTACTGAAGCACCTCATCCCTGTAAACCTCTGTTGCACTCTCTCCAATGCGTTCACATCCTTCCTATAGTGTGGAACCAGAGCTATACACAATACTCCAGCTAAGTTCCAACTTATGTCTTCTATTAGTTCAGCACAACCTCCTTGCTCTTGTACTCTATGCCCCTCTTTTTGTGCCGAGTATTATATGCTTTATTAACTGCTTCCCCACCTGTCCTGCCACCTTCAGTGATCTGTGCATATTACACTCGGGTCCCTCTGCTCCTGCACCCTCTTCAGAATTTTAACCCTTATTTCATAATGTCTCTTCATGTTCTTCCTACCAAAAATGCATTACCTCGCTCTTCTGAACACTGAACTGCATCTACCTCTTATCTGCCCACTCCAACTTATCTATGTTCTTTTAAGGTTCTACACTGTCCTCCCCTCAGTTCACAACACTTCCAAGTTTGGTATCATCCACAAACTTTGAAATTGTTCCCCCATACACCAAGAATTAGATCATTAATGTACATCAGGAAAAACAAAGGTCCTAATACTGATCCCTGGAGAACACCACTACCGACTCCTGGGGAACACAGCTGCAAACCTTCCTCCAGCCTGAAAAATATCCATTGTGCATTACTCCCTGCTTCCTATTTTTCAGTTAATTTTGTATCCATGTTGCTACTGTCCCTTTTATTCCACTTTGCTCATAGGTCTTTTGCATGGCACTGTACCGAATGCCTTTTGAAAGTCCACATACATCATATCAACAGCATTACCCTTATTAATCCTTTCTGTTACCTCTTCAAAAAACTCAGCAAGTTTGTTAAAACATGATTTCGCCATTAGAAATCCATATTGGCTCTTCTTAATCAACCCACATTTTTCCATGCGACTACCAATTCCATCGCGAACAATTGTTTCTGGAAGCTTGCCCAGCACTGATGTTAAACTGACTGGTGTGATGTTAGTGTACCTTTAAGAGATTTTTAGAAAATCATGTTCTACGCAGCTCTCAGTGTTGCCAAATTGTCTGTAGAAGTCCTTTTATTGCTCCATAAGTGGTTTAAATGGGGGTTTGTTGATTTTTACTCTGGGATGTTTTATGACCCTGCATTGTTAGGAAGAAGGTCATTGGTTCCGGACAGTTTATTTCCTTCCTCGGGAATTTAAGGTTTCATTTTCTGTTTTGGCTGGCAGCAGGTTAGTTTTTAGAAGGGACATTAAGCTGAAAAGAAGTGTCTCTCTTTCTCCCTGGTTTTGGAAGTTCTGCTGTTTAGCTGAAAGCAAACCTTCTTGGCTTCCTGGAGTAGGGAATCTGCTGTTGGTAGTTTGATTAGAGTTTCTCCCTGGTGTTCTGGGAAGCTGTTCTGACTTCAAACTGCTGAGTGTATCCAGAGGGCTGCTAGAAGTTACAAGCTGAGCATGTGGCACAGTGGTTAGCGCTGCTGCCTCACAGCGCCAGGGACCCGGATTTGATTCAGGGCTTGGGTCACTGTCTGTGTGGAGTTTGTATGTTCTCCCCATGTCTGCGTGGGTTTCCTCCGGGTGCTCAGGTTTCCTCCCACAGTCTCAAAGACGTGCTGGTTAGGTGTATTGCTCATGCTAAATTCTTCCTCAGTGTACCCGAACAGGCACTGGAGTGTGGCAACTAGGGGAATTTCACAGTAACTTCATTGCAGTGTTAATGTAAGCTTTACTTGTGACTAATAAATAAACTTTCGAAATCAGGGTTTCAATTCTCCAAAGGACTCAATTCCAGTATCACGTGAGCATTAGTCTTTACTGTTTTAAACCTGTGAAAAGGGTTTTTTTGTCTAAAGGAAGTTTTGTTTGATTGGAACATCTTAGATATATTTGTTAAAGGGTTATACGTTATCGTGGTTGTTTTGTTTGTAATTGATAAAAGGTACTGCTCATTTTCTTTCCATACATGTTAACTATATTCTTAAATAAACTTTGATAAAAGCTCCCTAGTGGGTCATATATGTTTCACCTCAGGTATGATTCAAATCATGCTCACCCTACCCAAAATTCAAAGTGCAAAACTTACAATCCAGGCGGGCTTCATAAAACACTTTGGAGTTTCTGACCTGAACTATAACACTGGTCTATAATACTGGGGCTATCCTTGCAACCTTTTTTGAATAAGGAAGTTACATTTACATTTCTCCAGTCCTCTGGCACCTTCCCCGAGTAAGAAGTTTAACAACACCAGGTTAAAGTCCAACAGGTTTATTTGGCAGCAAAAGCCACACAAGCTTTCAGAGCTCCAAGCCCCTTCTTCAGGTGAGTGGGAATTCTGTTCACAAACAGGGCATATAAAGACACAGACTCAATTTACATGAATAATGGTTGGAATGCGAATACTTACAACTAATCAAGTCTTTAAGAGCCCTTAAAGACTTGATTAGCTGTAAGTATTCGCATTCCAACCATTATTCATGTAAATTGAGTCTGTGTCTTTATATGCCCTGTTTGTGAACAGAATTCCCACTCACCTGAAGGGGCTTGGAGCTCTGAAAGTTTGTGTGGCTTTTGCTACCAAATAAACCTGTTGGACTTTAACCTGGTGTTGTTAAACTTCTTACTGTGTTTACCCCAGTCCAACGCCGGCATCTCCACATCATGACCTTCCCAGAGTCCAGAGAACAAAGAACAAAGAAGATTACAGCACAGGAACAGGCCCTTCGGCCCTCCAAGCCTGCACTGACCATGCCACCCGACTTAACTAAAATCCCCTACCCTTCCGGGGACCATATCCCTCTATTCCCAACCTATTCAAATACTTGTCACGGCGCCCCTTAAAACTCACTACCGTATCCGCTTCCACTATCTCCCCCGACAACGAGTTCCAGGCATCCACTACTCTGTGCAAGAGATCTGCCTCGTATATCTCCTTTAAACCTTGCCCCTCGCACCTTAAACCTATGCCCCCTAATAATTGACTCTTCCACGCTGGGAAAAAGCTTCTGACTATCCACTCTGTCCATGCCTCTCATAATCTTATAGACTTCCATCAGGTCGCCCCTCAACCTCCGTCGCTCCAGTGAGAACAAACCAAGTTTCGCCAACCTCCTCATAGCTAATGCCCTCCTGGTAAATCTTTCCTGTACCCTCTCCAAAGCCTTCACATCCTTCTGGTAGTGTGGCAACCAGAATTGAACACTATATTCCAAGTGCGGCCTAACTAAGGTTCTATAAAGCTGCAACATGACTTGCCAATTTTTAAACTCAATACCCTTGCCGATGAAGGCAAGCATGCTGTATGCCTTCTTGACTACCTTCTCCACCTGCATTGCCACTTTCAGTGACCTGTGTACCTTCACACCCAGATCCCTCTGCCTATCAATATTCTTAAGGGTTCTGCCATTTACTGTATATTTCCTATCTGTATTAGACCTTCCAAAATGCATTACCACAGAAGACTGGAAGTTTATAGCCAGCACCCCTGCAATTTCCATTCTAATTTCCTTTTTTTGATGCACCTCACCCAGTGCATATACTCCATCTGCCACCTTGTTGTCCACTCACTTAACCTATCTATATCTCAAGGCAGCCTCAGTGTATCCTTCTCACAGCTTACCTTCCCACCTAGATTGGTAACACCACCAAACCTTGATACATTACTCTCTGTCTCTTCATCCAAGTCATTAATTTAGATTGTAAATAACCGAGACCTCAGCACTGATCCTTGCAGCATTCCACTATTCACTGCCTGCCATTTTGAAAAAGCTCTATTTATGCCCACACTCTACTATCTTTCCGTTAACCAATCCTCTGACCACAGTAAAATACTACCCCAACTCCATGAGCCCTTATCTTGTCTATTAATCTTTTGCGTGGCACCTTATCGAATGCCTTTTGGAAATCCAGCTATACAGCATCTACTGATTCCCCTTTATTTACCTCACTAGTTACATCCTCAAAAAACTCTAAAATTGTCAAACAGGATTTCCCTTTGTAAAACCATGTTGACTTGTTCTAACCATACTATGCTTTTCTAAGTGCATTAAGGAGACTTCCAAAATATAGATTCCAACATTTTCCCAATGACTGATGTTAGGCTAACTGGCCTGCAGTTCACTCTTTTTTCACTCTCCTTTATTGAAACTTTAGCATTCATCAACTTCCAATCTAATGGGACAACTTCCAAATCTAAGGAACTATCTAAACAATGACATTGGAATTTGCTCAATGATGATACAGGAGGATATTAAAGCTTTTAACATGATAACGTCTTAAAGGTGCAAAATAAACTAGATGATTTGTTCCAAAAGACAGACCTAATCACATGATCAGAAAGGTCAATACTTGGCAATGATAGAAACCCAAAGATTTTTAGCCCTTCAGCTTTGATTCAACAACAACATGCAATGTTCTTTCAGATTATCTCCACAAGGATCCTTTTTGTTTCACAGGAGTGAAAATGATGATTGTAGTGGAAATACACATCCAACTGTAACAACAAGACTATTTTATAGATTCTGGACTAGTTCCTACAGATTGAAAAGTAGCAAATGTCATCCTACTATTTAAGAAGGGAGGGAGAGAGAAGTGTGACTATAAGTGTGTCGTTGATGCTCTCAGGCCATCTTTACCACTGCCACTTGTAGAGTCACACTGAGTACTTTGCGTGATTTGAGCTCATCTGTCAGATTCATTGTCCCTGCTGGGTTGACGACTTACAGATCATGTCGAGCTGCTGCTTCACATTGAATCTGGAAGATGTTACAATCTTTTGTAGTGTCAATTTTCTTGGGGAGAGCTGTTCTGGACAACATGTCTGCGATATAAACATATATCCTTGCTTGTATGTCACATCTAGATGATATCTTTGTAAACTGAGTTACAATCTTTGCAGACACTTTGGAGCAGAAAGATGCTTTGAAGTGGCTTGGGTTGGACTCCACAGTTACTTTGTCTCTCTCAAGGAGGTACAGATGGAAATGCTCACAAGCAAAAACAATATGTACTAGTGTTGTTCCATTTTGTTATTGCTCTGGATGCAAATGCGACTGGCAGTCCTTGCTGTATTAGGGTTGCTCCCAGACCTGTCTCGCTGGCGTCACACTGCAAGGTGACTTCATCACTGACATTAGAGTATTTCAGCAATGGTGCTGTTTTCACTAGCTGTTAGTTTTTGTTCCGTTCACCAATACCGCTGCACCTCCGAGGTAGTGAGCTTGCATATTGGTTCACACTCCGCTGACAAATTAGGAAAAACGTTTGCTAAAATGTTCATGAATCCAACAAACCATTGCACTGCTTTCACATCTGTTGGCTGCTGCATTGCTGCTACAGCTCTCATCTCGTCAGGATCCAGGCAAAGATCTTTTGCTGTCAGTACCCGACCTATATACTTGACTTCAGGCATCTTGGGTTGCAACTTTCTCTTGTTTAGCTTCAAGTTCATCTGGCAAGCCAACTCCAGCGGTCATATTAAATTCTGATATTAGTCAGCTTTGCTACTTCCATTGTGCATCTACATTCATAGACTAGAAGATCATCTACTGTGGCTTCCACTCTAGGAAACGCCTTGTGCTGTCTGTGTTGATACTCTTATGGAGCCATGGAAGTGCCAAATGGTGAATGCAACCATCTGTACTTCCCGAACAGCATCCAGAACATTGTTACAAGGTTACAGTATTCATCCAGCTTCACTTGTCAGAAACCATCCTTCTCATCTAGGGTAGTAAAAATCTTTGTCTTGGCAAGTTGCGACAAAGTTCCTTTACTGGTTGGGATTCGATAGAAAGATCTCTTCAGCTATTTATTTAGATATTTTGGCTCTTGAGCATACTTGCACTTTTCTAGGTTGTTTCACTGCTACCATGTTGCTAATCCAGTCATAAGCGTTGTCATTTTTTTGATAACACCCCTTTTGTCCTGTTCTTCTATCTTAACTTCAGAGCAACTAGAACTCTTTCCAGCAGACGCTGAATTTGTCTTGCATCTAGACTCATAAATCTCTCATACTTCTAGATGATATTCTCCTGGTAAACATCCCAATCCTGTAAATGCATCTTTGTATTCCTCTAGGATCTGTTCTACAGTCAATGGTTTTGTGTGAATTAACACATTGTAAACCTCTGTTTGCATGTTCAGAGTTATCAGTCCAAGCTTTTGAATTGTTTCAGCTGAAATGAGTGATCGCTGTGTCCTATCTCATTTCTGGAAATCTCGATCTTCCTGCTTGGCATTGCATTGGGTTCTCAGACCAATTTGCCCTCTTGGTATGAGATGTCTTTGTGTCTTTGCTAAGACCCAATCGTATAGCCTCAACTTAATTTTGAGGGCTTCAGTTAAGGATAGCCATGTTGAGCCACTTTGCCCAGGTCTGTTAAGGTCATTGTATTGCATGAGGCACCAGTGTCTATCTAATACTTGTTCGCTTGATAGTCTCCATCTGCGGTCATAATTTTCCATCTGCGGTCATCATTTTAACAGTCACGAATCATTTTTTCCCCGATTGACTAACAGAACCAATCTGTTAGATTGTGTATAGTTCTTCACCAGGCTCTTCTGCTGATATCTCAACAATGGTCATCTGTATAGACATTTTTGCTTTTTTCTCACCAAGCACGATTCAGCATTTTTCTGTTAAAACACTGCTTTCCCCATTTTAGGCAATCCTTCTTTTCTTTTGGCTGATATCTGATTACTTTGCTCTTTCAGGCTGGAACGTCTTTCAGCATATATCTCCTGGTCTGTTCTGTCATTCATGTACTCTAAATGACCTTTCATAGGCTTCACATTTCTACACACCTAAATCGTTTTTCTGAGTGCAAGTTTCACCTCTCAGTAGACACACTCTCTCACTATTCGATCTTTACTCAGATCGCTTTTAGCTGTCCAATTTAAATTCTGCAAGCTGTGTGACAACAGTCACATGCTGTAATTGTCTCATTTTCACCTTTAGCTCAATTGCTAAGACATAGCTTTCATAAGTAACATTCACGGAGTTCAAAACATTCATTCAAGGCTTTCAAAATCTCTGCCATCCGTTTTCTTTGTTTATTGGTTAGAGTGCATACACTTTGTAGCAGTTCCTCCCCAGCAGTGTTAGAAATGTGACTTTTTAAAAAAAATCACTTAACTCTGTTGCTAGCTTGTAGTTTTGCTACTGCAAGTAGAAAAACTGCCAATTTTGTCATGTATTCCCTTTCATTTCTACTGGAGATGGGATTAGAAAGTTTACTGCAGTCATGTTACTCACTCAGTATTTTACTCACCTGATGAAGGGAGAGTGCTCCGAAAGCTCGTGCTACCAAATAAACCGGTTGACTTTAACCTGATATTGAGAGACTTCTTACAGTATTTTACTTGCAACCTTTGGTATACATTTGGATTTCTTTTGGCCTTTTCAACAGATTTTTTACATAGTTGAACATTTGTGTGTCTTTCAGAGCTGTGTCATCCTTGCAATATTTCCAGGGTTTAGATATCTACTTTTTCTCCACCATATTTCAAGTTTAAACACAGTTCTGTCTTTAGAGATGCATGTAATAAGGGAATATCGGTTATCATGGGTGATTTTAATCTGCACATAGATTGGACAAATCAAATTAGCCACAAGGTCCTATTAGGAGGAAGAATTCCTGGAGTGTATACAGGATGGTTTTCCTGACCAATATGTGAAGGAACCAACTAGAGAGCAGGCTGTTCTAGACTGGGTACTGTGTAATGAGAAGGAAATCATTGCCAATCTAGCTGTATGAGACCTCTTGGGGATGAGTGACCATAACATGATAGATTTTTAAAAATCAAGATGGAGTGTGAAGTAGCTGATTTGGAGACTAGGGTGCTGAACCTTAATAAAGGAAACTATGAGGATATGAGGCGTGAGTTGGCCTTGATAGATTGGGGAGAGTTACTTAAAGGGATGACAGTGGATAGGCAATGGCAAACATTCAAGGAACACATGGGGGAACTGCAGCAACTGTTTATTCCTGTCTGGCACAAAAGTAAATTGGGTAAGAGAGCCAATCCGTGACTTACAAAGGAAATTAGAGAGAGTATCCGATCCAAGGAAAAAGCCTACAGGTTGGCCAAGAAAAATACTAAGTTCGAGGATTGGGAGCAGTTTAGAATTCAGCAAAGGAGAACCAACGGATTGATTAAGGGGAAAATACAGTACGAAAGTAAGCTTGCAGGGAACATAAAGACTGATACTAAGAGTTTCTGTAGATACGTGAAGAGAAAGAGGTTGGTGAAAACAAATGTAGGTCCCTTACAGACAGAAGCAAGGGAACGTATAATGAGGGACAAAGAAATAGCCGAGCAACTGAATACATACCTTCTGTTTTCACAAAAGAGGACACAAATCAGAAATGTTGGAGAACGCAAGATTTAATGAGGGGGAAGAACTGAGGAAGATCACTATTAGTAGAGAAATGGTGCTGGGAAAATTGATGGCATTGAAGGCGGATAAATCCCCAGAGCCTGATAATCTACATTCCAGAATACTTAAGTGGCTCTAGAAATAGTGGATGCATTGGTCGTCAGGATTCTATAGACTCTGGAACAGTCCCTGCAGATCGGTGGGTAGCTAATGTCACTCCAATGTTCAAAAAGGGAGGGAGAGAGAAAACAGGGAATTATAGACCAGTAAGCTTAACACCGGTAGTGGGAAAAATGTGCGAATCCATTATCAAGGACTTTACAGCAGAGCATTTAGAAAACAGTGGCAGGATCAGACAGAGTCAGCATGGATTTATGAAGGGGAAATCATGCTTGACAATTCTGCTGGAATTCTTTGAAGATGGAACTAGTAGAGTTAACAAAGGGGAGCCAGTCGATGTGGTACATTTGGACTTTCAGAAAGCATTTGACAAAGTCCCACATAAGAGATTATCATGCAAGATTAAAGTGCATGGGATTGGGGTAAGCGTATTGAGATGGATAGAAAACTGGTTGGCAGAGAGGAAACTAAGAGTAGGAATTAATAGGTGTTTTTCAAATTGGCAGGCAGTAACTAGTGTGGTGCCACAGGGATCGGTGCGCCACAGGGATCGGTGCTGGGACCCCAGCTATACACAATATATATTAACGATTTGGATGAGGGAACAAAATGTAACATCTCAAGTTTGCAGATGATACCAAGTTAGGTAGGAGGGTGAACTGTGACAAGGATGCAGAGATCCTTCAGAATGATCTGGACAGGCTGGGTGAGTGGGCAAATCAATGGCAGATGCAGTATAATTTGGATAAATAGAATATGTAGAACATAGAACAGTACAGCACAGAACAGGCCCTTCGGCCCACGATGTTGTGCCGACCTTCATCTGAAACCAAGATCAAGCTATCCCACTCCCTACCATCCTGGTGTGCTCCATGTGCCTATCCAATAACCGCTTAAATGTTCCTAAAGTGTCTGACTCCACTATCACTGCAGGCAGTCCATTCCACACCCCAACCACTCTCTGCGTGAAGAACCTACCTCTGATATCCTTCCTATATCTCCCACCATGAACCCTATAGTTATGCCCCCTTGTAATAGCTCCATCCACCCGAGGAAATAGTCTTTGAACGTTCACTCGATCTATCCCCTTCATCATTTTATAAACCTCTATTAAGTCTCCCCTCAATCTCCTCCGCTCCAGAGAGAACAGCCCCAGCTCCCTCAACCTTTCCTCATAAGACCGACACTCCAAACCAGGCAGCATCCTGGTAAATCTCCTCTGCACTCTTTCCAGCGCTTCCACATCCTTCTTATAGTGAGGTGACCAGAACTGCACGCAATATTCCAAATGCGGTCTCACCAAGGTCCTGTACAGTTGCAGCATAACCCCACGGCTCTTAAACTCCAACCCCCTGTTAATAAAAGCTAACACACTATATGCCTTCTTCACAGCTCTATCCACTTGAGTGGCAACCTTTAGAGATCTGTGGATATGGACCCCAAGATCTCTCTGTTCCTCCACAGTCTTCAGAACCCTACCTTTGACCCTGTAATCCACATTTAAATTTGTCCTACCAAAATGAATCACCTCACATTTATCAGGGTTAAACTCCATTTGCCATTTTTCAGCCCAGCTTTGCATCCTATCTATGTCTCTTTGCAGCCTACAACACCCCTCCACCTCATCCACTACTCCACCAATCTTGGTGTCATCAGCAAATTTACTGATCCACCCTTCAGCCCCCTCCTCTAAGTCATTAATAAAAATCACAAAGAGCAGAGGACCAAGCACCGATCCCTGCGGCACTCCACTAGCAACCTGCCTCCAGTCCGAAAATATTCCATCCACCACCACCCTCTGTCTTCGATCAGACAGCCAGTTACCTATCCAATCGGCCAACTTTCCCTCTATCCCACACCTCCTTACTTTCATCATAAGCCGACCATGGGGGACCTTATCAAACGCCTTACTAAAATCCATGTATATGACATCAACCGCCCTACCTTCATCAACACACCTAGTTACCTCCTCAAAAAATTCTATCAAATTTGTGAGGCACGATTTGCCCTTCACAAATCCGTGCTGACTATCCCGGATTAATCCGCATCTTTCTAAATGGTCGTAAATCCCATCCCTAAGGACCTTTTCCATCAATTTACCAACCACCGAAGTCAGACTAACCGGTCTATAATTACCAGGGTCATTTCTATTCCCTTTCTTAAACAGAGGAACAAATGTGAGGTTATTCACTCTGGAAGCAAAAACAAAGCAGATTACTATCTGAATGGCTGTAAATTGGGAGAGGGGAGTGTGTAGCAGGACCTGGGTGTCCTTGTGCACCAGTCACTGAAGATAAGCATGCAGGTGCAGCAGGCAGTAAAGGCGGCAAGTGGCATGTTGGCCTTCACTGCGAGAGTTTGAGTACAAGGGCAGGGATGTGTTGTTGCAATTATACAGGGCCTTGGTGAGACCACATCTAGAGTATTTGTGTGCAGTTTTGGTCTACTTTTCTGAGGAAGGATGTTCTTGCTCTCAAGGGAGTGCAGTAAAGGTTTACCAGGCTGATTCCAGGGACGGCGGGACTGATGTATGAGGAGAGATTGATTAGGTTAGGATTGTTTTCGCTGGAGTTCAGACGAATGAGGGGGGATCTCATGGAGACTTATAAAATTCTAACAGGACTAGACAAGGTAGATGCAGGAAGGATATTCCCGATGATGGGTAAGTCCAGAACCAAGGGTCACAGTCTGAGGATTCAGGGTAGACCATTTAGGACGGAGGCAAGGAGACATTTCTTCACCCAAAGAATGGTGAGCCTGTGGAATTCATTACCACAGGAAGTAGTTGATGCCAAAACACAATGTATTCAAGAGGCGATTGGATATAGCACTTGGTGCAAATGGGATCAAAGGTTATGGGGTAAAAGCAGAATTAGGCTATTGAGTTGGACGATTAGCCATGATCGTAATGAATGGCAGAGCAGGCTCGAAGGACCAAATGGCCTCCTCCTACTCCTATCTTCTATGTTTTTATGTTTCAATGTTTTATCATTCTGGGTCTTTATTGAACTGCCTTCAGATGCCTGCCTCCAGAAAAATAGCCTCATGGCACAACCACATGACTATAAAAAGCCAGATACATCAGACTGATTAAATTTCAAAATCCAAACACAATACTGAGGCCCCATCTGTTCACTATATCAGTGATTTGGATGTGGGACCCAAATATAATATTTGCAAGTTCACAGATGTCACAATGCTTGGTGAGAATGAGTATTATGAGGGAGATGCAAAGTGGCTTCAAGTGCATTTGAATAAACTTAGTGAGTGGTCATGAACATGGAAGATGGAATATAGTGTGGAAAAATGTGAGGTCACCCACTTCGGTAGGAAGAACAGATGTGCAGAATATTTCTTAAACAGTGAGACATTAGAAAGTGTAGATGTACAAAGGGACCTAGGTGTCCTTGTCAATAAGTCACTGAAAGCTAAACATGCAGTTGCAAGCAATTAGGAAGGCTAACAGAATATTAGTCTGTATGACAAGAGGATTTGAGTACAGGAGTAGCAAATTTTAGCTTAAATTATATAAAACCTCAGTAATACTGCACTTTGGTCCCTTAGGAAGGATATTATTGCTACAGTGGGAGTACAACAAAGGTCTTGTCACCAAGATGGCGGGACAGTCACAAAAAGGGTGATTGGGGAAACTGTGCCTGTATTCTCCCAAGGTGATCTCATTGAAACCTATGAAGTATTTAAAGGGATAGACAGAGTAGAAACAGGTTAGATGTTCCCTCTGATTGGGGAGCTGAGAACCAGGGGACACAATTTCAAAATAAGGGGAAGCCACTTGACCGAGATGAGGAGAAATTGTTTTGTTCAGAGGGTTGTGAATCTTTGGAATTCTCAAACCCAGAGGCCTGCAGAACCTCAATCATTGAGTATACTTAAAGCAGAGATTGATAGATTTCTGAATACCAATGACAGAAAGGGTTATGGGGACAATGCTGGGAAAAGGCACCAAAGTGGATGATCAGCCATGATGGTACAGAATGGCCGAGAAGGATTGATGGCCTGAATATCCTACTCCTGCACCTATGTTCCTAACATTTTATGAACCTAAATACTGTAGCATCGCTACACTTGGTTATATGATCAGTATTTTAGTCTTTTTTCTTAGTTAAAGTTGCAATTTTAAAAATAAGCTGGCATAACGGACAGTTCCCAAGTGAAGCAACACTGATAACTAACTTATTGTATTCAAATTTGGCATTCAATTAATAACACTTTTCCATAGTTGAGAAAGCAAAATATTCTTTTTCATGGGTCATTCTCCAACATTCTCATTGTCACAAACCAAAGTCATACAAATATGCCACAGTGTGTTTGGTACAATTACATCACTGTTCTCTTTAAATGTATTAAACTGTACTAAAGTTATCATTTTGCTACACATAATATAAAAAAAGAGGATGCAAGACTAATTCAGCAACTTTCTTTCAGCAGAACAAAGCAATCAACATATTAGACAGTACAGTGGCACAGTGGTTAGCACTGCTGTCTCTCAATGCAGGGAGGTGTGATTGATTCCGGCCTTGGGGGACTGTGTGGTGTTTGCACATTCTCCCAGTGTCTGTGTAGGTTTCCGCCGGATGCTCTCGTTCCTTCCCACATTCCAAAGATGGGCAGGTTAGGTGGATTGGTCTGCTAAATTGCCCCTTAATGTCCAAAGATGAGTAGGTTAATTGAATTTGCCATGGTAGATGCGCGGGGTTACAGGGATAGGGCAAAGGAGAGGACCTGGGTGGGATGCTCTTTTGGAGAATCGGTGCAGACTCAATGAGTCGAATGGCACTGTAAGGATTCTATGGGATTACAGGCCAAATTGGCCTCGGGGAAGTCAGGATACCTGTCAAAACTCAAGTGTCAGTCAAATAAAGGGGTGACATACATATTTTTGCTTTGGATTTTTTTTTCTGAAGCACAGGACACATTTCTGAAAGCAAACCTTCTCCCCATCTGACAATCCAGATGCTAAATGGAGTAAAATTCTAAGTACTGTTTCTGTAGGGGTTGTGTGCTCCAAATCTAGCAACTACCTTAATTGCACTAAATAGATATAACAGAATTTCATCAGGCATGTATTCACTTTCAACCATATCATTACGATGTTAATCAACACAACAGAATACTGAGAAGTTGGGCAAGACAGCAAGAATTATTCAAGGGGACATCCTCAGCCTGGCTATTTTCAGCAGCTTCATCTGTCTTAAGGAGGAGGAAAGGTATATGCTGTTGATTCTAGTGTCTGGTTCCTTTCACAAATCCTCTGAAAGTCCACACTGGCCTAAGGTATAATGTGAATATCAGGTTTGGGCTAATAAGTGGCATTCATGACATGCAAATGCCAATTAATTGACTATCTTCAACAAGATCCATTTATCACCTCAGCTTTCAAAAGGCCCCATCTTCCCCAGGTGCTCCCAACAAATTAGTTTCAGGGTCAACATTTATCAGGAACTCAGCTGGTCCAGCCCACCACTGTTACAAGAATATGGCAGATCCTATACTTTGCAACATATATTTCATCTCCTGAGACATAT
This sequence comes from Mustelus asterias, assembly GCF_964213995.1. Lineage (NCBI taxonomy): Eukaryota > Metazoa > Chordata > Chondrichthyes > Carcharhiniformes > Triakidae > Mustelus > Mustelus asterias. The sequence continues at coordinate 49,272,347 of NC_135815.1, read as the reverse complement.
AGCTAGGATTAAGTTAGGCATGTGAGGCCAAATACTTGCAATTTGTCTGGATGGTCAAGCCACAATACTCATGAAACTCCACATCATCCAGGACAGAGGAAGTTGATTGATCAGTGTCCAGTTCCTTATTTTGATATATGCTTCATTACTCATGCAACGCAGCAATTCACCATGGCTACTCCAATGACATTTCCTCTGATTCTGACCACCAGCACCAAAAGAATAAGATTAGCAATTATCGCCAAGTTGCCCTCCAAGTTACATATCAACTTGAATTGCTCATATGTCACCAATTCTGCTAGGAAAACATGATCTTTTTTGGAGCAGCTTCATCAGACAGACCGTAGTAGTTCAAGAAGACAGCCCCATCACCACCTTCTGTGTGACTGCAGGAACACTAAGTGAGACTTTCCCATCATTCCACAATCCAGGAATACATTATTTAAAGTATGAATTTATATTTTAAAAATTAAAACCTTACAAACCAGCAATATTAAAACTTCACAATTATCAAATGTAGAAGTTGAGAGTCCTAGTGATGAATTTAGGCCATTACGGGCTGAGGGGTACATATGAATTAAAAGGTTACCCCAGTGATATTAATGCAAGGGATTGTATAATGTACAAATAGCTAGGATTGGAAAACAAATGCTCAAACACAACCTCAAGTGCTATGAACCAATTGTGTGTTGTGTTATTGATGTACAATATAATCACATATTTACTGAATGGATATAGGAACACACAGCATGACAATCTTGACATGATTAATGCAATGTGATTAGCAGTCCAAGATGTAGGAATACCAACTCACTGAAGAGCAGGCGCTCACCATGTTGAATAATTCACTCCATATACAGACTTGGAAGGAAAGACACGGTACAGAAATATGGAGAGAGAAGAATACAACTTTTAAAATATCACATGCCATCAGTGGCAATGTGGCTATACCTAGAGAGATAAAACTGCCTTACAAAATGTTGACCTATGACTCAACTTGAGAGAAACTTCACTGTCATCATCTTGTTCTGGACTCCAACTGTGGCATGATCATCAGCAATGTGCATCACATTTGTTAGAATATATCCTAAAATCTATGTAAAATACAAAAGGTTTTACTGGAATTATATATTTGAAAAGGCAAAACTTAGCTTGTAATTTGATATTTTCACTTACCAATAGTAGCAATTAAAGCAGTGGTTTGCAGGTATCGCTGTCTTTATGTTCAAGCAGGAACTATGACTTGCTGCCACTAGGATGGTTTCTAAGGAGCAATGAATGCAAAATGTATTTTAGCCAGTTTTGTAATTACAGATGCTAGAAATGTACCGCAGAGATAAATCTTGAACATTACTGACTTAAACTTACTGAAAAGGAGCCATCAACATTACTCCTTCATTTCAACTTCAAGAATGCACAGCATTATCCAAAGTACTTAGCAGCAAGCTCAGGCTAAATAACAGAAATTAGCCTCACCAAATATTGCAATCATTCATTTCAGCTTACTTATCCAAATGAAAAGCAAGATGCTCAACTATAATAAACCCAGAATGCTCATTTTGTTATTACAGATCTACCAATCTCTACCAGAAAACATTCTAAGTTACTGAATGTGAATGTCCAACAGGAAATCCATTTCAATTATTTAAGCCACTATAATGACTTCACTGTGAACTAATTCATTTTCAGGTAGTTAAGATAAAAGCAATAAGGATCGCCATCACCTTGACTGCATTTTAAAATTGGAATAACTCGGACTGAACACAGAACAGGAATCTGGGTCTGTTTCTCAAACTGGTGCAATGTACCGATGTTGAACTTGGCGTGCAGATGCATGGAAACAAAGTGTAATCTTACATTTTTGGGTTTGGCAGATGTCGCCAGCTGGTGTATGAAAAGGACCAATGGCAAAAAAGTTTAGTTTAGCAATTATTTTCACTTCTAAGCAACATTCCCTCTAATATTTTGTTGTGTGCATTTTAAGACTACTGCACAACTGCACTTACAGACACGTGAAGAGTCTGTCAAAGGTTTTAATGGCATCTGAAGAGCATGGGCAGGCACTTGCATCAGTTCCATTGAAGTAAACTCCAAACTGTTATGGCACTTAAGGGCAGCACGGTGGCACTGTGGTTAGCACTGCTGCCTCAGTGCCAGGGACTCGGTTTCAATTCCGGCCTTGGGCGACTGCCTGTGTGGAGTTTGCACTTTCTCCCCGTGTCTGCGAGGGTTTCCGCCCACACTCCAACTATGTGGGGGCTAGATTTATTGGCTATGCTCTATTGTCCCTTACTATCAGGGTGATTAGCAGAGTAAATACCGAGGAATACAGGGATAGGGCCTGGATGGGATTGTTGTCAGTGCAGGCTTGATGGGCTGAATACCCTCCTTCTGCACTGTAGGGATTCTATGATTCATTGGCTATTAGCACGGAGGTACATGTACATTAATTGCAACACTAAGAAAAATTGAGTCCATTATGGTCAAGCATTTGAAAATTTCTGAAATTAAACAAAAGTTACATTTCAATTGAAATGATAGAATTCAGACTGCTATGGTTAAAATTGCATTAAATACCACTAATCATCTTATAAATACAAATTCAAGGAAGCGTATACAGAGGAGAGAGAGTAATTTTTAGTGTTTTTCTAAATGCATTGTCAATTTAGAATCCCTCCCCATTCTCAGGCACTCCAACTAAAAATAATTCTGCTACATTTGAAGTAACAAAGCAAACTAATATATTGTTCTGGGAGAATGAGATAACGACACAAACAGCGGTTGCTGTGGAAGTCATTAAAAAGAACATTGTACAATAATGTATTTCCCAGCAGAGACAAATAAAACAGTTCTTCTGCATCGGCTGTAGCTCACTTGGTAGCATACTTTCCTTCGAATCACAAGGTTCCAGGCTCAAGTCCGAGGGCTTGAGTCCAACAATCAAAGCTGACACTCCCAGTCTTGCACTGAGAGCGCAGTGCACTGTCAGAGGTGTTGTCTTTCTGATGAGATGTTAAACTGAGGCTCCATCTGCCAGCTCGAGTGGATAGAAAATATCCCTTGGCATTATTCTGAAGGAAAGCAGAGGAACTATCCCACTGTCCTGGCCAAATTTATCCCTCAATAAACATCACAAAAAAGGTCATCTGGTCAGTAGCAGATTTCTGTTTCTGGGAGTTTACCGAGCAGAAATTAGCTGCCACAATTCTTGCATTACAACAATGAAGACACTTTACAAACTATTCCACTGACTGTAAAGCATTATGAGACATCAGCTAGTTACGAACAATACTATATAAATGCAAGTGTTTAAAAAACTTCTAGACCATTCAATAGGGTGAAATATTCTGTACTGTCCTATGAGGCAATACACCGTCTGGATGCAGTCAGAGTACGACCAGCTTCAGAATCGAAGACACACGCGCGCGCACGCACACACGCACAGTATTTAGAAACATAGAAAAACTACAGCACAAGCAGGCTCTTTGGCCCCACAAGTTGTGCCGAACATATCCGTACCTTCTAGGCCTACCTATAACCCTCTGTCCTATTAAGTCCCATGTACTCATCCAGGAGTCTCTTAAAAGTCCCTATTGAGTTTGCCTCCACCACCACTGACGGCAACCGATTCCACTCGCCCACCACCCTCTGTGTGAAAAACTTCCCCCTAACATTTCCCCTGTACCTACCCCCCAGCACCATAAACCTGTGTCCTCTCGTAGAAGCCATTTCCACCCTCAGAGTCCACCCGATCTATGCCTCTCAACATCTTATATACCTCTATTAGACCTCCTCTCATCCTACGTTTCTCCGAGGAGAAACAACCGAGCTCCCTCAGCCTATCCTCATAAGGCATGCCACTCAATCCAGGCAACATCCTTGTAAATCTCCTCTGCACCCTTTCAATCATTTCCACATCCTTCCTGTAATGAGGCGACCAGAACTGAGCACAGTACTCCAAGTGGGGTCTGACGAGGGTCATATATATTATCCCCGGACTCCTAAACTCAATCCCTCGATTGATAAAGGCCAGCACACCATACGCCTTCTTAACCACCTCCTCCACCTGTGGGGCCGATTTTAGAGTCCTATGGACCCAGACCTCAAGGTCCTTCTGATCCTCTACAGTACTAAGAGTCTTTCCCTTTATATTGTACTCCTTCATCCCATTTGACCAGCCAATTTGGACCATTACGCATTTATCTGGGTTCTGGAGTCCCGCGTTCGAATCCCACCATGGCAGATGGTGGAATTTGAATTCAATTTAAAAAAACTGGAATTAAGAATATGATCATGAAACCATCGTCGATTGTTAGAAAAATCTATCTGGTTCACTAATGCCCTTTAGGGAAGGGAATCTGCCGTCCTTACCCGGTCTGGTCCACATGCAACTCCAGAGCCACAGCAATGTGGTTGACTCTCAACTGCCCTTGGACAACTAGGGATGGCCAACAAATGCTGGCTAAACAGTGACGCCCATGTCCCATGAATTAATTTTTTTAAAGCTGTCTGTTTCCACCTCTAATATCATGTGCTGCCCAGGATCCTCTGCAGATGTCTCTTTGGCCCTGAGCTTAGGGTCAGAGACTTGACTAAATATGCATTACTCATCGAGATACTTACCTAGAACTGCTAAACTGTTTAATCTCTACTGTGCTCAACCCATTAGCACCCCTACACATAGCCCTCACAATACCCAACAAAACCCCTGATCCACTACCCACTTAACTAAATATCCAACCCCTATCCCACTCATTCACCCACTTACCCATCCATCCAATCATTCACTGAAAATCTTTGAGATAGTCCAATATTGTATAACATTAGCTGCTGTTTTCAGATAAAAAGGGGGCCTGTCCTCTGCACTGCTCACTTCACTGGTGTTCTCAGTGGATAGCTGCTCTGAAGCTTCACTAATGCAGCCAGGAGTTCAGATGCAAAAAGGCAAGAATGCACCGATCTTCGCTTTAAATTTGTCTCAAACTTTTGTGCCCTTATAGGAACAGGAGCAGACTTTAAGTCTGTGCCTGTTCTGCCATTCCATGAAATTGTGGTTGATCTGCAACTTAATTCCAAAGCCCTTAAAGCTTTTGGATAATACAAATCTATCAAATCTCAGATTTAAAATTAACAACTGATCGAGCATTAATTGCCATTTGCAGAAGAGGGTTCCAAACTTTCCCTGAGACATGCCTTCTGTGGGCTGGTGAGGACGCACCTAATTAGTTTCCATCTCATATGCACAAAGTTGAAGATTTTAACCAGGTACATGGCTCTTCCTATCTATTTTGCATCTTTCCCATTTGCCAAGATCCCAACTTACACAAGTCCCACTCACCCATTAGCCTCGTCAGTCCAGCAATGGCTTGCTCATGTTAAAGTACCTCCATTATCTCATTGTTACCCATCTCTAACTGCATCCAGCCCAACAACCCTCTGCGAATTTGCTGTTCCATCAAATCTGCCCTTTCAGATGGATATGCATATGAACATAAGAAATAGGGGCAGAAGTAGGACATTCAGTCCCTTGATCCTTCTCTGCCATTTGATAAGATCATGGTTGGTCAAATTGTGGCCTCAACTCTATTTTCCTGCCTACGCCCTATAACCTCGGACTCTTAGTCAAGAATCTACCTCGGTCTTACAACATTTTCAATGATCTGCCCTCCACCACTCTCAGGAGAAGAGTTCCAAAGACTCTCAACCCTCCAAGAGAAAGAAATATAATTCCCAACTTAAATTGGCAACCTCTTATTTTAAATTGTGTCTCGAGTTTTATTTTCCCCAACAAGAAGAAACATCCTTTCAACATCCACCTTGTCAAGTCCCCTCAGAATCGTATACATTCATTCTCACCTTTCATTCTCCTAATCTTTCCTCGCAAGGCAACCCCCTCATTCCAGGAATCAGTCAAGTGAACCTTCTTTGAACTACTTCCAATGTAATTACGCCCTTTCTTAAATAAGACGGCCAAAACTATACACAATATTCTAGAGGTTGTCTCACCAACACCATGTACAACTGTAGCAACATTTATATTCCAACAACATTTAATTTGCTTTTCTAATAAATTGCTGTACGTGTAGACTAACAATTTGTGATCCATACATCAGGACATCAAGGTCCCTCTGTAACTGAAAATTCTGCAATCTCCACTCTTAGCAGTCCCTTTGCCCCACCTCTGGCAGCTGTAGATTGATCTGTCTATGCCCCATGCTCTGGAATTTCCTTGCTAAACTTCTTCACTTCAATCATCCCCTTTAACATGTTCTTTAAATCCAGCCTCTGTGACTAAGCTCCGTCAATGTGCTAAATTTGATAGAACAGTATAAAATTGATTATCAGCTTTAATTTTCAATTTTCAACTGGTTCAGTTTGAAGTTTTAAGGTTTGATTATTAGTGTCACAAGTAGGCTTACATTAACTCTGCAATTAAGTTACTGTAAAAATCCCCTAGTTGCCACACTCCGGCGCCTATTTGGGTACACTGAGGGAGAATTTAGCATGGCCAATGCACCTAACCGACACGTCTATCAGACTGTGGGAGGAAACCGGAGCACCCAGAGTAAACCCACAAAGGCACGAGGAGAACGTGTAGACTCCACACAACAGTGGCCCAAGCCAGGAACCGAACCCGGGTCCTTGGCGCTGCAAGACAGCAGTTCTCAGTGTGCTCACTTGATTCAGAAGGTTGTAGGTTCAAACCCAAACCAAATTCGAGTACATAATCCAGGCCAAGGAGCACTATAGAGTATATTACTCTGCAGTATAGAGGGAGTGCTGCAAATTTTCATATACATCTATTCCACATGAAAGATCCAAACTAATGGGTAAATATCTCTGTTTCCGGGCCGGCAATTTCCCTCAACCAACACCTTCCAAAACAAATTATCTTGTCATAATATCCCTAACATCTGTTGAATCTTGCTCACAGATTGGTCTGAGTTTTAAAATTAATGCCGAATCAAATCAGCTACTTGAAAAACATGAGTATAATATGCACAAAATGCTAGCTTTCTCCCAGTAGATTGTCCCAAAATGATGATTAAACACAATCAAGACTTTTAGAAAATAAAGCATTGATTGATTTAGTAGCATGGCCCCAAAATTCAAATAGTTACATTTTGCAATTGAAAACCCAACTTTCTAAAAATTGTGCTTAAACCTAGTTGTGCTGCTCACCATCTACAAGAAAAATTAAACACCAGTTAATAAGTAACACTACCTAATTAGATTGGCATTTTTTTACTCATGGAATAACATATTCAATGCCTGGGTAGATTTGGACTTCATTCAGTTCCAAATCAGAGTTTAATCAAAGTATGCAATGCTGCCCAGCACAGAGGGACAAAAATTGGAGTCACATTTCAGTCATCCATGACATGGGCATAATTTGCAACTTAGCTGCTCAGTACTGTTAAGCAATTGAAGAGAAAAGAGACCCTTAAGAGGGAAATTTATCCCAAAAATAACCTGTATAGAAAAAGTCAGGAAGAAAAAAACACACTATTTTGTTGAATGTTCACACCTGCTAGTTCAGTGTCCTAACAGTGATTTCTGTTTCACACCATTATTGTTAGGGCTAGACAAAATTAGACTGTTAATCAAATTTGTGCTTTAGTTTATAACATGCTAGTTATCATGAGAGGTTTCACTGAGGAAAACTGGTATGTTGTGGATCCACTGGGTTTAAGCCTACCTGAACTTAAATTAACTTCTTGTAAAAAGAGGGAATTATTCACTCTAGTTTTAAAAGTTTTTTTTAAAAATAGATGTTACAAGAGTGCTACACATTTGTGAAAACTCGGTTAGACAATTAACAATAGGTACTAACTAGCAAGCAATAAAAGCTCAAACATGAATCTCAGCTCTGGTCTCAGGTGCTCTCTTTATCACCATCAATGGTGGGGTAAAGGAATTTCAGTAAAAATATCTGGCCATTATAGGATCAGATTCTGGTTAAGTCTTAAAATGGTTTAAATCATGTTTTATTTCTGCACGAGAAGTTCATTTTGCTTGTGCATCGAGATGCAAGCAAATGTCAGACATGCATTGGCATCCCTGGACTCCAGCATTCGCAATAAACAATTTCAATATACAAACAAAATTTGAGAATTAGGTACATGAAGACGCAGTGACAAAATGCACTGAAAGAAAAACAGAATGGCAATCCAGAAATATTTTCAAAGGCAGCGAGAACGCCTCGATTTCAACATGAACAAAAATGTGTTATTTGTGGAACTGAAAGGTCCATCAGAATGCTCATCTGATTTCTAACGATCTCAACTTGGGTTTCTTCAGTCAACGAATATAACTTTTATCTGCAATCAGTTTATGATCAGGTATGGCTCATATAATCACTGTGCAAAAATTAGAAAGATATTCCATTCTCTGCCACTGTGTTTCTGCACCTTTAGAAGCACACACATTCAAAATTTTCCAGAATGGAATTCAAAATAACTGCACTGAATTAAATCAGGAGTCCCAGTATACTGCTTCTGTAGATAATTTCTCCATTGACAACTCTCCAAATAATGCAGATATCCATGTGGTCCTTAAAGTCAAATTTTCTAGTTGACCATCTGGTTTTGTTTCTGTATGTACTCAGTGAAAAAATAAATAATTTCTGTAAAGACAACGCTGACATTCATCAGGATTCTCTGGCCTCTCCACAGCAATTTTCTCAGCAGTGGGAGGCAGCATTGGCCAGCAGCGGGATCTTCTGGTCTCGTCGCCGTCAATGGAATTTCCCATTGATTCAACCCCACGCTGCCAGGAAACACACACGGGAGTGCACTTTTAGTGGGACCAGAAGATCCCACCCACCAGTGTGAAGATCCAGAAGATAGCGCCCAACCTTTTTGGAAGTGCAACAATACCTAAGGGTTCCCCCACAAATGTTTGAAATTGACTCATTTACACAACATATGCTTACATACATTTCACATCCAACTTCAGAAGCTATTTGAAATAATTGTTTATCCTGATCTATCAAACAAAGGTAGGACCTTTCACTTACATGCAATAACAGTTTTTATGGTAATCAGGTAAGATTCAAGAACTATTCTCAAAATCAGAACAAAGTAAATTCTCACAAAAGGTAAAATAAAAATGAGAAACATTTCACAATATCACTGGCTATTTTATTGTTGGTTACAGAGAATTACAGAGAAACTATCAACACGCTGTAAATTGCTTCATCAATTGCACAAAAACTAATTAAGTACATGAAGTATTCAAGGCACTCTGGGGTACAGATTTAGCAGTTACCATCTATCACCAGATAGAAAGCCAAAGAAAACAAAATATGAAATGTTCATCCATCATCATTTGTGGAATATATTCCCAACAATCCTAATCTAGCTCAGGTATATACCAAAGATCTAATACATAGTTGGAATGCCAAGTAGCAAAGCACAAATATGTGGTTATTCCATACAGATTTCTACACATTAACAAATTGGCTTTCCAATGTTGACACCACCTGAAATTGCAAAGTCAGGTCCTTTAGAAAATGTCTGTGCTGTGTATTCAACTCTCATATACGATTTCAATGATTGTTTGTTACAAGATCTCATAGACTTTAAAAAGTCACGACAAATAGAAGTCTCAGTATATTAAAAAAATACTGAAAATAAACTCAACAAGACTTGAATCAAAATTGTTTGTTACTCTTGGCTATTTTTGCATGAAAGTAACATAAATTCACAAGTTTCCAATAAATGGAGAAAAATAACTGCAGAGGACCATCTAGTGGCCATGTGTTCAGTGAGACATTTCCTGTGTATTTTGGATTAAGCAGATACCCATGGGCTACAGAGAATGTAAATTATGCTTTCTTTCACAGAAATACACAAAAGTTACTATATGGAAATAGGCCATTCAGTCCTATTAGCACCAACTTATTTTGACTTCTGTTCCATCAGTACTTCAGTTTTAAAATTCCCGTTCTCATATTCAGGTCCCTCCCAAGACTTTCCTCCTCTCTATCTGCATAACTTTCTCCAGTCTGAGAACCATCCAAGAACTCTGCATTTCCTTTTAGTGCCCAGCGTTTAATCCTCCAGGTCCACCTTTGGCTATGTTTTGTCTGTTTACATTCATATGGAGCATCTTGAGAAGCTTTATGACACTAAAGACACTACGGTAGAATATTCTCTTTTTAGTTGCAAAGCGTCACAAAATAGCGTGGAAGCTGCCAGCCCCAAGGGTGGCTTCCTCCGTTGTAAAGTTCGGGACTTAGTTTAAAAAAAAGTGAAGGGTGGGTCACATGATGTCATGCTGGTGGGACAGGCTCTGATTGAGCATGCCCCACCACAAAAGGGCACCCCTACACAAAAAATTAAAAATGGAACCCCTCTCCCCAAGGGATGTACTGAGCTACACACCTCCAGCGAGTTCAGCTCCCCAGGTGCTCGTCATGGAGGACTTTCATGATTCATGTGGAGAAAATAAAAACAAAAATCAGGTGCACAAGCCTGACATTTATATTTCAATGTATTCAAATAGGGATCCTGATAGTCAATGTCTGGATTCCCATGATGTCATTGGCAGGGGTTGGGGTCAGAGCAGGCATTCCAGACAGCGTAAACCACGTTTTGGAACTTCAATAGGACTTCCTGCCCCCCACCCAAAAACAGGAGCACAAGAACAAATACAGGAAGATCTCTGTTAAACGACATATTCCGGGAATAGGTTATACCCGTTAATCAATTATGCCGATTAATTCGGATATAAAATGATTTCTATTTTCATCCAATGAGGAGGCATCAGGATAATCACAAGGGTATCGAGGTCGCGTCTCACAGGTGTGGGGACACGTAAAACAAGTGAATGGCATGAGGGGAGATGGTGCTGCAGAGCAGTGCAAGGCTGAGACCGAGCAAGAATAGGATGCCGGTAGAGCGCCGGATAACAAAAATTCTTCTGTCATTCTAATCACATTTACCCACACTACCCTCATATCCCTTTAACTCCTTCAATCCAATTTTGGATATTGATATAGTTTCTGCCTCAACCATTAACCTTGGAAGTGAATTCCACAATGTCTCAATTCTGTCTAAAAAAGATTATCCTATCGTCTGCTTTTAATCTGCTACATTTAATCTTGTATCCTTAAAGGATCCTGAAATGACATAACCATTAGCAAACTATTCTCGAGTAACTACATAACACTTTTGGGGGAAGTTATAGAAATCATAGAAACCCTACAGTGCAGAAAGAGGCCATTTGGCCCATCGAGTCTGCACCAACCACAATCCCACCCAGGCCCTACCCCCTTATCCCTACATATTTACCCGCTAATCCCTCTAACCTACGCATATCAGGACACTAAGGAGCAATTTTAGCATGGCCAATCAACTCAACCCGCACATCTTTGGACTTCCACATCTTTGGAAGTAATACGCCTCCTAAATTTGCAGTATGTTTTTAATTCCTCTTCTTCTAAAATCACCGACCACAGCAACTCTAACTTTTACCCAAGTGGTTATTCTTCACATTCGCGGTGAACACGAGTAGATTAGTTACCTGTGGAGACATCACAGCTGAACCCAAATCAGCCCTCAACCAAACAAAACTACGTCCTAGCCAGAATTGAAGTCAATGTCACCTTTCTCTAACTACAGACATCTTTCTCCAACTACAGTCAGCTACCAATGATAGGATCGGAATTTGCAACACTATTGCACCTTATTAATGGTCCATCCATGGTACATGCCATTTTTCTAGGGCAGAAATTCAATCAAATAATGGTATGAGTGACTTGTGTTATTACGTGCACTTCAGCATAATTTACTGAACTTCTGCATTGTTTGACGGAGACCTTCAGTGGAAAAAGTTGAATGGATAATTATCAGTTCTTCTCCATGAAAATAAATGGTAAGATTCAATTGTCTTAATTATGTAACTGAATGTCACAGCAGGGATCCTTCTTCATACTGGCTTGTATATTTATAATATGGTTTTAGTACAAGCTCCAATTAAATTACACTTAATCTGAAGATCCCATACAGGCATACTGTAACTAATGCCTATATCATCAGACCAAAGACATTGGGTCCTGGCTCAATGACCCCAAAATCTTGGAAGTGTCATGAAATTAGTTATTCCAATGGTGAACTGATTTTTCCTTTTTGGTATTGATAGGGAAGGTCTGCTGCTCTGTTCAGTGTTGCATCCTGGTACCCTGAATGCAGACTAGACACTGGTTCTATTGCTCCTTATCTAGCATTATGCTCACTGAAGCATAGTGTAATTATTTTTCCAGCAAATTGTTTTGTAAATTTGCTATTGTAGGAATAGGAAACACAACTTGGTTACTTCATTGGTTAAATAATACTTTATTAAAAGTATTAACTGCAATAGATTATTTATTCAGTCACTCCTATTGATACAGGAGTAGCTGGATTAGAAGTAGCTTCAATAAAGAACAAATGTTCATACTTCTTGTTACACATTTAAAAATAAATGTGAAAAGATCACATGAAATCCTTTTCAATTATATTTTTGCGGGTACTTATCAAATTTCAATGATATATACACATGGACTTCAGCGGTTCCAGAAGGCAGTTCACCACCTTCTCAAGAACAATTAGGGATGGGCAATAAATGCTGGCCTAGCCAGAGACTCCGATATCACACGAATGAATATATATTAAAATGATGAGATATTATCGTGCTGCAATTTTTCTAATTTCTTTCTTTTCCTTAAAGCATAGAAGTATGCATCAGAGGAAGTGGCCATTAGACATATTGTGCCAGTGCTTTGCTGGAGTTACCCAATTAGTCCCACATACCTGCTCTTTACCCAAAGCTTTGCATATTTTGCACCTTCAAGTACTTATCCAATTCTTTTTAGAAAACTATCAAATCTGCATCCATCATTCACTCAGATAGTTCATCACAGATTATAACTCATTGTGTAAAGAAATGTTTCCTCATATCAACTCTGGTTCTTTTGCTGATCACCTTAAAGCTATATCCTCTATTTACTGCTACTGGATCTCTCTGCTACTGGAAACAGTTTCATTTTATTTACTCTATCAAAGCCCCTCATTATTATGAGCACTTCTTACAAATCTCTTCTACTTCTCTGATCCGAGGAGAATGACCCCAGTATCTCCAATCTCTCCACAAGCTGAATCCAAGCCTCTATTCTAGTAATGTCTTCAGTACCCTCCAAAATTATGATGCCCAGAATTGGAACACACTGCTCCAACTGAGGTCTAATCAATGTAATAGAAAGGTTTATTATAACTTCCCTCCTTTCGTATATACTATTAAAGCCAAGGATCCCATATGTTTAAAAAAAAAAACAGCCTTCTCAACATGTCCTGCATTTTTAAAGGATTTGTGTACACATACCCTAGGTGTCCCTTTGCCTACATTTGAATAACATTTTTTGGATTAATCAAAGAGATGGTTAGTTTAATGGTTGATAGAACAAGCAAACAAGAGCAACGCAGAAGTACAAGATCATCTAACAATTAAGTCAATCCTCTGCAGTCATCATTTTGCTTAAAAACACATCCTGATTTCTTGTAGTTATAGAGTTTAAGACATTCATGAAGATGCTGTCAATATAGTGTATTCCACAATAGGAATCCAATCAATCACTTATCAACATTGCCTTTTCCCAACACAGGGACAGATATAGTCCATTTATTTCTTGCCGCAGTAAATGGCTCATTTCCAGTTAATAAGTGCAATGCAGAACATTTCACAGAAATACAAATGCACTCTTCCCTGGGAACTGAAATCCATTTCATACTACTGCTAAACACTGCTGCATCCCGCAGATCTAAATGGCTCCTTGCCGAACCTCACATTCTGTTTTTCAATGAATACTTCTCTTTAAACAACAGCTGCTTTATCTTCAGAATGACTGCATAGACATTCTTGAGCTCTACTGTGGTGTTAGATTGGCAACGCCTTTAGGGTCATTTTGGGTTTATAGCTGTTTAGCAGCGTTCTACCCAAAAACAAATTTATAACCGTGGCAAGTTTCTGCAACAAATCTAAGAGCTACAAAAAATATTTTAGATCACTTTGCAAAACTGCAAGAAATTTCAATTCTGCAAGACTCACTTGTCATTCAACCTTCCCATTTACAGCTTTAGGGCTTATAATCTATCAATTTGCATTTGTAACCATTTTGTAGGACAGAACTTATTGCTGAAAGAAAAAAAAACATGGTGGCTAAGTTTCTTTTCATTCATCAGGACAGATTGCAAGATTATCAGTATTAAAGAGAATAACAATTTACATTACATGAGGAGAGAGTGCTGGCTGGTTACCAAGTAAATTCTAATTACTAGAGACATTGCCATGGAAAATGCAGCAAGGAACAATCAATTCCCAAGTTTTTGTTTAAACCCAAACCAGACAGGCTGACTCTTTGATCAAGGCCTTGCCATGGGGAATGAACTTGGGAATGGCCCTTCTTCAAGCTTTTGTTTAGTTGAAAAAGCTGCAATGCAAGGACGTGCTCAGCTGGCAGAGAGATTAAGATGTGGAGATGCTGGCGTTGGACTGGGGTAAACACAGTAAGAAGTTTAACAACACCAGGTTAAAGTCCAACAGGTTTATTTGGTAGCAAAAGCCACACAAGCTTTCGGAGCTCCAAGCCCCTTCTTCAGGTGAGTGGGAATTTGTGAACAGAATTCCCACTCACCTGAAGAAGGGGCTTGGAGCTCCGAAAGCTTGTGTGGCTTTTGCTACCAAATAAACCTGTTGGACTTTAACCTGGTGTTGTTAAACTTCTTACAGAGAAATTAAGTACAGGTCAGACATGGTGAACAGCCTTAGATCATGTTACATGGCACGAGATGACCTTGACATTCTGCTTAGACCACAACGAAGCTGCAATATTGAAGAGCATTGATACCACAGTGTGGTGACTGCACAGAAAAAATTCAAGGACACAGGTCAGGATAGTGCTCAAGTATAGAGCTGGTAAGCAGATAGATCCCACATGGTGAGATTGCAACGCATAGTTCAGTGGGCGGGACTGTGCGTCAAGAGAATCAGCAGCAGGTTAGCTAAGCGAGTGACCAGGGGTGGGCCAGATTGATATCGAGAGAGGGAGTGTCAAGCAAAAAACCACCATAAATATCAAGCGAGACAAGATGATGGTTATAACGGTGGCTTTGAGAGTTGCTGAACAATAAAGTAAGGTCAATGGGATATCAAAATGTCCATAAAATTCCTGAGTTTGAATTGAATGCAGTTAACCTATGATCCAAATTCAAAATGCTTAAACAGCTTACAGAGCAATGATTTCTTGATTCAGGTGTGTATTAACCAGAGAAGCCATAAAAACTTGCCGAGAGATAAAGGTCTACACAAGCTGAACACAAACAATGAAGTGATTCCCGCAGGTCAACAATGCTTACAAGTCACAGGCACAACCCCAATTGTTGACTCATTTAGTAGAAGGTGTGGCCTTCTGTACGCACAAGGAAATGGCCAGCTTTCCAGTAATTCTGCAATGCACGTGGCATAGGCTGATGCAGCGACAAAGAGCCATGCATTGAACCAAACAGACCGTAAACAACAGGTACCTTCAGACAAGTAGTATGACCATCCAATATCCTGTCAGAAACATGGACACAACGCAACTGACAAATAAGAAAATGACAATGATGTGCACGATGAGCTGAAGAGCAGTGAACACATTTCACACCTTCAATCTCATGGGAAATCAATACTGTCACACCTTCCAAAGTGTTTGCCAAGATTCAAATTATCTGCCCCACAAATTGGTAACTATTAACACTGGGCAAGGGTCAACATACTATCTCTGCAAATTCCAAAAAATGACTTTTCCACAGACAGGGAAGGCAATGGCAAAACCAACTATTGCGCAACTTTTGGCATACAACAGTGCACTTATTCCATGTGCAGAATCCATAATCCTGGAGTGCAAGTACCATCAATTCTCCTTGATGTCACAGATGTTCTACACTGTGATCTACAAGCATGCCGTGATCTAAACTAATGACCATCCATGGGAATCAGTCAGAATTTACACCAGTCAGATCAACCTTAGAAATTACTATTACCTCAGTTCACAACCTAACATAGAAGCACCCAGAATGTTTCAACAAAATTGGCAGTTTCAAGGGAGCTACATCACATTTCCAGGAGAATGTGAATTCTGTTTATTAATCTTGTACATTTTACGCACACAAATGACAGCATCTACAAGAAGAAACAGGTATGAACAATGAGATTGAACTCATCGTCAAGAAATGCAAGGCATGTCAAAAGCATATGCCAAGTCAGTGCAAAGAACCACTGATTCCACATGAAGTTCCTACCCATCCTTGGTCCAAAATCGTATCCACACACTTTCATGTCCACGCTACTAACATAATTGTCATCACTGATTACTATACCAAGCACCCAATTATTTGGCAACTGCACACTACATCAAGCACAACTGTTGGGCACATTAAGTGCTATTTTCATTTTATTTGCTGTGCTGAGAGATCATTACGGATAATGGTCCACAATTTTTAGTAAGCCATTTCAGGGGTGTGTGGGAGAAGTGGAATATCGATCACCTGACTTCTCCCTATTACTCCAGATTTAATGGCCTAGCTGAACAAACGATTTAAAGTGAAATCCCTAATGGATTTTCACAGTAACTTCATTGCAGTGTTAATGTAAGCCTACTTGTGACAAATAAATAAATAAGTGCTCAAGTGTAGACAGATTAAGCAAAATCTACACATTGCAGCTATTCTATCACTGGCAGGGTTCATGTTCGACCGTGTATCAATCTACCCACTCTTATCCATTCTACTCTCTCAGAAATTAGACAGCCACTTTTAAAACTGCAAAAATAAATGACCAATGTGCATGATAAAAATGTGGGAACAGAATTGCCAAGTTTAGAGTTGAGACAAGTTTGCATCCAGGATCACAATGTAAAAATCAACCAGTTGAGGTGACAAGGATTTGCTTGGGACCAAGGTTCTATGAAATCATCACACACAAAGGTGGAGCCAAGGATAAATTAGATCCATTCCTGCTTCTCATCTACATTACAGATCTATCACACCTAGGGCAAGAATCCCAAATGCAACCAGGAACAACATCCAAGAATGACAATCCCACAGATCACAAGTGAGCAATTAAGAAACCTACAGACAAGGTTACCATTACAAGATTTGGATGTATCAGCAGATTAACTCCATGCTTTAGAAACATCACTTCTATAAACTTATGTAATGGTAACCAAACATGAACATGTTTTGCCGTTATATATCTTTGGAAGGGGAAAAGTATCTGTAAAAAGGAGTGCGCTGTTTTTAATGGATAGAAGCATGCCATCACTTGAAGAATTCACTAGGTTTCACTTTGGCCTGGAACAGAACACAGCACACACAGCTCTGCTGATGTCTTCAAGCTACCTATCCATGATTATATGTTCCCATATGCCAACTCTGAATAAATGAATCCATAAAGTGTTTACACATTCCCTTATGGGGGAATGGTGCCTTTATATTACTATAACACTATAATCAGCACACTCATGCAGTACAAATTGTTGTTCCTTTTAGTATTGGCAATCTTGCAAAGTCCTGATGGATGCAAGACGAAAAGTTTAGATTGTATGGGTGCGCTTTTCCGGCCACACTAGCCCCAATGCCGGAAAATCCCATCCGAGATCAAAAGACCTTTACATGGTCTATGTCTCACCCACTACAATTCCCGTGGCGGGTGGAATGGGAAAATTCCACCCCATGTCTCTTTTTTCCAAATTTACATTGGAATTTACTCTTGAAGTGGAGCAATGAATTTGTACAATAGATTAAGGTGCCTTCACTTTTGGAATTGAGGTTCCAACCCATCCCAGATTGCCCCTACTTTTGGAGTGATTAGCACTAAATTGGCAATTCTACTTGAGACATCAGGTGGTATTTTGTGCAACCTGTAAACTATCACATTGGTACTGTAGAGGCATTTTTCTGAAGTAAGATGGGAGACAAACTGCTACGGGAACGTAAACCATCTATATCTAACCTGAAGTGCTTAGTGCTGACATTGGGTGCCTGAAACTGAAAAAGTGTTCTATTCATCAGCATTAACAACTTTAGCCTTCATAAGCACAAAATTTTGCAATGGCCATTTTAGCAAAGCCAGCTTCATATTAATTTTGCATTTCCATTTATTGCAAATGACATTACCACTTCTGGAACTAAATTACATATTTTAAAACCTGCTAAAATATCATCTATTGCGATTTTGTTCCAAGAACAAGATATTAATTACACTATTAACATGATTCATGTCAACTATTTAATTAAGCAATGTAAAGCATTTGAATTATACAAACCTCCATAAAGCTGGTAGTACCACAGAAATGCATACTAAAACATGCCAACCAAATTATTTTCTCCACTCAAAAAAGATTTATGCTTTTCACAAAAATGCAAACTATTAGGACGACTAAAATTTCCGGAACATTTTACTTACAAGCTTATTGGGATGGTAATTGAATTGTTTTACATCATGGGCTGAATTTTGTTTGGGTTTGGAGGAGTGTTCACATTTTTTTGTAGGAAACTGATTTTCCTCTGCATTCCCAACCCCATACCAATTTTCTTTTTAGCAGGTTCAGAATGCTTAGTGCGCAAAATGCATTTCTGCCATCGCCGAGGTTAGATGCTTCATTTAAAATGGGGTCATAAATCAGATTTCTTCCCGCACAACATTTTGGTCTGGTGTGGGGCTTTGGAAACCCACTAAAAGCACGCCAGGTTGAGAGTTCATGAAGAAAATGGAAAGACTGCTGGGGACTCTGGAGCATTCGGAAAGGTTAGTGCAAGTGTTTTCCACTTCAACTATCACTATTAGAAGTAATGTAGATATGTTTTAATGCACGAATTCATCATATGGAACTGTCCTGCAAAAGTAAGTTGATCCTTACATTAACCAGCCTTGTGTATTTGTTCATATGTATTACCATGCTTTTCTAAAGGAGAAAACACATAAATGCTGTGAAAATTGTTACAAAACATCCTGTCAGCCACTGCTGTCATCTTTTAGAGTGGGATTTAAATGGTCGTGGCTAATCTTGAAAAAATTCTATCCAATTGCTCCTTCACTTATCAATGAGTCGTCTATTCCTTGGTCAGCTGTGGCTATTATGAGTACTTGGTTGAACTTCAAATGCTAATGAATTTCAGCACAATATGCGCTCGATTCATCTAAGAATGAATGACACTTTCAAGAAGTTGTAATAACTGATTGCCTCTTTGATGTGGTTTCTTGGTTTCTGGTTTATTGACACAAACCATGATTACAACCATTATTTTTTCCACTTTAAGAATACATTTTTTCTCAATAATATGGGGGTTTTCATTAGCTGGTCAGATGTTCATTCCCCCCCAAAAATGTAAAGTATTTTCCATTGATACTGCATAAAATCTGCAGACTGTACATAGGGCATGCAGGGTGGATGACTATGATGCACACCAGGACTGCGAAGCTGACCCTGGTGTGCAAACAAAAAAGTCATGAGTCAGGTGAATAAACTTGGATAATCACTGGGGAAGTTTGGGAGGACCGCTCAAAATTTTGGTTTTGGACTTTTATGCATGATTTCTTATTTTACAGGATTAAGCACTAAACTTCAAATTCAGCATCTTATGTACTTCGGAGTGCTGTGATGTGATTTTTTTTTTAATACATGTGTTGTGCTACCAACAATGAGCACAAATGAGGAGCAGGTTTTTGAAAAATAAGCCAACATAGTGTTTATATTTTATGGAAGCTAGCTATTAACTTTTTCAAAACAAAGTATTAAAAAAATGGCTCTCTGATGTACGTAAAGTCATGGAGGTTTTAGAGTCTGAAATGGAGAATGAGCATGTGATTCGGGTAGATAGCACTGCCAGACTAAAATATCTTTGTTTCTGTGATCTTGCTTATTGCAGAAGAAATACAAAAAAGGAAAAAGTATTTTTGGTATGAACACAGGAGATGAGGAAGAAAAGGGGTAACCACCAACTAACACTTTTCCTGAATTTACTATCTAGAATTAGTAACTTAGAAACTTCCCCGTCTTGATTTCAATGTATGTTGGCCTCGAATAATAGCCCAGATTATTTTTGACTCTTGGGGAAGAATCTTGTTCTGGGCTCAGAAACCCGACCTATACAATTTCGCCATTTGAAAACTGCAAACCTGACCCATGCCTTTTTTGTTTGCACACCAGGATCAGCTTTGCAGTGCAGTTTGCGAGCTGTGAATCAGTGTAGGTGATGTGCAGGTGCAGAGGTGGGCTGGTTAGAAGACCTACTTTGGTTCTAAATCAGCCTCCCTGATCCCTAAACGTCATCCCTTACTCCTCCATGCAGCCCAGACCTCAGATTGTCCATGCCACATCGCTGCCCTCATGATTCTCCCATGTCCTGCCAGACCATGCTGACTCTGTCCCATGTGTCACCCATGCAACCCTATACTGCTTCTATGCCCCTCATGTATCTTCCACAGTCATCCACCCTGCATAAAAAGGACAGAGCTTCTGTAGCTATTCTTTTTATTAACAATAAAGTAGAGAAGAGTACCTTTTGTGCAAGAAGGATAGATTATACTGAGGGCAAAAAGTCTAAATAACTTGTTAGAAACCAGATCAGAAACTCCAAGGCATATTATAAAGTTAACCTAGACCCCAACATTTTTTGATTTTGGCATTAATGCAAGCACAGATGTTTCGTTCCAGGTGTGATTCTATTGACCCATTAGGTAGTTTTTATTAAAAAAAACTTTATTCAACAACATAGTTTAAGTATTTTAATTGGTAAAAGTTATGCTAATTCTTTTTGTTACATGACAAGGTATAGTTCTTAACAGCTATCTATCTATACAACTCCAATTTAAGCAACATTCCCATAGACAAATTCCTCTTCAGAATTAGTTAGCACAAAATCAGATATGCTCACGTGGGTGCTCGGTTTCCAGCCTTTTAACTCCCAAAGAGCAGTCTCCAGAGAAAGATCTAGCTTCTGACAGCAGAGCTTCAAAGAAAGTGATGTATTTTCTGGCGGATCTCAGTCTCCAATCTAGAGAGTGAAATAGCTACTACTTTCTACAGTTTCCAAGTAGCAACTGAGCTTGTTTTCTTGCTGTGAGCCTAGCCCCTCCTTGTCACATGAATTTTCCTGTCAATCAACCTAATCAAGCCTGACTCTGAAAAACCCCAGGGGAAAACACAAACACCACCACTAAATTAGCCCAGATTACAATAAATTCCAGCAATTAAGGTCAATTCTACAGCATCAACATGTATGCTGCCAGTAACAGACAAAGCAGCACCAATTAATAGAACTGACTGTTGAAACAAATCCTGCACAAGAAACATGACACAAATACATTACTTAAAAGGCACAATGTTGTCACAAACTTGTTTTTGATTGTCAGCACCTATAAACTAATTTAAAAAATGAAGAGGTTGTATTATTCAAAAGGGTTTGTGGTTTGAAAATAGAAAGCTTTTGTAATTTAAAAACCATTTTAGACATTAAGGTTTACAACAGTCTAAAAATTCTGTACATAAAGATGCATATTGCCGAGTCCTTTTACGCACTGGATTTTGAATTTCATTTATTTTCAGAAATATTTTGAATTTCCGAAGCCTCATTAAATAATTGTAGATCATTGTTTGAATTTTGCTGTCTTACCAAAAGAAAACTGGTTTGAAATGAATGAAACAAGAACAAGCTTGCTCCAAACCCTTTCCTTCCACACAAGCTGGTTGCAGAATTCCCAGGAGTGAATAATGCTATTAGTTTATGCAGTCTCAATACATGCATATCCCTGGTATGTACACTAGGCACACCCAAGTAACGATTCATTTTATAGAAAATATTCAGCTTTTAGTTGCATTCCAGTTAGTGAGAACATTACATAAACAAGGAAGTAATATGTAATTAACTATAGCAAGCACTCAACACAAATATAAATTTCAATTGGCAGAAACATTTTCAGAAAATGATCAAAGTGCCAAATCACATGCAATTGTTCCTAAAAATGTTACAGGATCAAAAATTGCAGAGCATGATAAAAAGTGAAAATAATTTAGTAAAACTGAGGACATTTATTATAAGGAAAAAACATGTCTCTTTTCCCTCTCAGTGAACTCCTAGCAACAGTTAACAAATTTATCTGTCCTATTTCCCTTCCTGATGTTTCTAAGTATCAGGTTTATATGGTGATCTATTCTAGGGCTTCTACCAGGTAATTTGGACCAATCTAGGATAAGTGGTATTTCTAAGTTCATATGTGAAAGGAGTGGGCCTCCGACTGATGCCTTTTCAATACTGGGCAAATACTAATCAAATGGAACCACAATGGCTCACTTTACATACCAACAATTCTGGCCAATAATCTATGTTCAGTAGCTTTTTAAATAACAAAAAAGTATTTTTAGTTCTACTTTTTGTAGCAAAACTGCTACGGAGCTATTCAATTTGTGCAGTCAGATGCTCAATCTTGTGTGTATGGGCCACCGTGATACATACAAAATTCATCTAGTCACAGGATAGAAGCACATCATCTCAAATATTCATAAGATGGAGGCTTGTGCAAGGAGGTCTCAGTAATTATTTCAAATTGAGTTTCGTTAATTTTAAACTTCAGGGTGATACATTATTTGCTAATTGCCTGTATTTTTAGACAGTTCAAAGAAATTTATTTACACAGTTGTTCAAAGAGTATGTTGTGCTTCGTCACAGGCAATAATTGAAGAAAAGACTGTTACAGCTTTTCTGGAAAACTAGATAAATGTGAAGCAGAGGAAGATATACAAATACAAGAAGGTAAACGCACTGAGGTTCAAGCAGTGGACTGCTCTAGAAAAACAATGCCTATTTCTGTACTGTAAACTTCAGTGGTTTGATTGTAGGTACAAAATGACTTAAGTGGCAGTGGTTATAACAAATGGAAGAGGGAGCAAGAGTATAGTTGTGAAACATATTTGCATTTGAAGCAAATAGTCTCACAGTCTTGATTGACTAAAGCTATACAGCTGCATAATTATGAGAGAGGTAGGTCCGACAAAAATATACCCATTTTGAAATATTCTTATCAAGAAGTATAACTGAATTCTGCGGCCTCTTGTGATTACAGATGAGGTAAATGAGCAATTTAGTTTTGGGCAAATACACTCAAAAGTGAACAAGTCCAGTTTCAATTCCCAGAGTGCAGAGACAATAGATCTAGTGGGGGTATTGCTGTTTAAAAATGCCAGCAGAAATAAAGAGATTCCCGAGCCAGTGCCAGAACATGGTTTGAGCAGGAAAAATTTAATTAATTCAGAAGAATTGCGACTAAAGAATCAGCTTTAAAGTTAGCCAGGATTTGTTGCTTTCGCAACCTTAAAGCACAGCGCTGAAAAGGCAGATCTGCAACCAGTCAATCCAAGCAGTCACTATTTAATTTTTTTTCAGAATTGAGCACAAATGCTATTGCAGCAGAAGTCCACCAGAGTCAGCAGGTGCAGGTGAACCCCTGATCTTCAAACGAACTGCGGCGCCATCCGAAATTTCAGCAACTTCTTAAAGTCGAACCACACTAACGTTTTTTAACTATCCATCAGGAATCCACTCTTCCAGATCAATTTGGACTTATCCAAGACCCAGATCAACCACATAATTGGGGACTCTTGAGAAGTAGATTCCTTAGATACAGGATTGTTTCAGGTCTGGATAAAATGGCAGAAGCTGAATAAGTTAACACAATGCTTTATTCTGTAGGTCCAATTACAGGCAACATTATTGCTAGACAAAGAATCGACAAACTATCTGCCAAATTTGAATTACTAAATCATTTCATGTTTATTTTACCCAAGCAGTGACAAAAACCTCGAACAGGCTAAATTTCATAGGCTTATCTAGCAGCCAGGAGAACCTGTTCACTCATTCATTCATGATCGATACAAGATGGCTGAAGGCCGTGTATGAAGACCTAAAATCGGAATCTATCAGGGATAGAATAGTTGTAGAAGTAGCAAACAACAGTCTCATATGTTGCAAGTGAAGGAAAATGTAACCCTCAAGGAAGCTATTATTAAAATGGATCTACGTTGCATAACATAGGTCCATTTTAAGAGGAGAAAGTAAACCATGGTACAAAGGAAACCCCGCAGTCTTGTCAGTTAAACAACACAGGGACACTCCAGGCCAAGAAAAGCACTACTCTCAACTGACCAGTAGAGCAACCATGCCAATGCCATGGAGCAAAGTGTCCCCACACCGAGATGAATGTCCTGCAATTTCAGCCCAATGCTTTCAATTTAACAGAATTAGACATTTCGGCAAATTGTGCAAGTACAAAACATCTAAATGCACAGAAGACCAGAAATTTATTCATGAAGTTGAAACTGCACACCAAGAGGATACACAACCATGCCTCCTCGGCGAGGTCAAAGATCCTGGATTTTCATACTGGAATACGGCTATCTCACAAATTTTAAATTGAACATGGGAGCGTATGTTACAGTCCTACAGGATAAACAACCATGGCTGACACCCCTCTGGCTTCGAACAACAGACACACCACTCTATGGGGCCAGAGGAATCCGACTTCCAGTCACTGACATGAATCACTAAGGTATGTGCAAACAAATCTTCAAGTTGATATATGTCATCCGTAACGAGTCTTTTGCTAACTTAAGCAGGGATGCCTGTGTAGCCCTGAATCTCCTCAAAATGGCAGAAGATGTCAAAACAACGACTGTATTCTCTCTTTGCAGAGCAGATTTATCCGTTTTTGTTACCATGTGTCAGAAAGCCATCATTAGTCAGACCAAACAACCACTCAGATGGTTATCACGGCGCTGCCAGAGGAGGATAGATGAGCGAAACCAACAATCAAAAGGACCTCAATCTGTGGCTCCGATGACTGTTGATTAAGTCAACACTGTAACCACAGAGGAAATGCTACAACTCCCAAGCAGCGTGACAATACCACAGACAATGCTGGAACCAAGTAGCAGCAGTCCATTGCCAACAGCATACCACAGCCAAAAGCAACGGTGAACTTATCAAAAATCCATATCTTCATAACAGGAGGGGCATCTTCGGTCAAAGAGGACATTGCGACAGCCCACACAACAGATGAAGAAATAACACTATAGGGATGAGCATAGTGTTCATTCACCCAGCAGGAAAAATGGGATAAATCTACAAATACCTATTATCACAACTGCTAAATTATCAAAGTGGTTCAATACCAAGGAATGGAAAATATAACGAAAAGGTACTCAGATGCCAGAACAGCTTCCAAATCAGGATTTTGCTTGCAACGGCAGAGCCTACCATTCTGACAGTAGCATGAATGAGATATAGAAGGGTTACAAGGCCTCCATATTGCCACTTATTTAAAGAGTTTAAAGTGTGCATGGGGTGTGCGGTGTGCGTGCATGTGTATGTGTGGGGTCTGTATGTATCTGTATGTGTGGGGTGTGTGTGTGGGGCATGTGTATAATGTGGAAAATTTCCCACTTATGTCCTGCAAAAACAGCCTACTACCATTGCATTAGTCTACTCTTGATCATCAGTAAAGTGATGGAAGAATTATCAACAGCACTACCAAGCAGCACTTGCTCTAACACTCAGTTCCTGACCTCATTATAGCGTTGGTTCAAACATGAACAAACGTGCTGAACTCCAGAGGTGAGAGTGACTGCCCTTGACATCAAGGCAGTTTTTGACCCAGTATGGCATCGAGGAGTCCTTGCAAAACTGGAGTTAATGGGAGTCAGGAGGAAAACAGTTGTTGGTTGGAGTCATACCTGGCGCAAAGGAAGATGGTTGTGGTGCTTGGAGGTCAATCATCTCAGTTCCAGGACATCATTGCAGGAGTTCCTCAGGGTAGTGTGCTAGGCCCAAGCATCTTCAGCTGCTTCATTAATGACCTTCCTTCCATCATCAAGTCAGAAGTGGAGATGTTCACTGATGATTGCACAATGTTCAGCATCATTCGCAACTCCTCAGATACTGAAGCAGTCAATGTTCAAATGCAGGAAGACCTGGACAATATCTTGCCTTGAGCTGACAAGTGACAAGTACCAGGCAATGACCGTTTCCAAAAAGAGAATTTAACCATTGCCTCCTGACATTCAATGGCATTAGCATTTTTGAATTCCCTATTATCAACATTCTGGGGGGTATAAATGACCAGAAACTGAACTAGTCATATAAATACTGTGGCTACAAGAGCAGGTCAAAAGCTAGGAATCCTGCGGCGGGTAACTCACCTCCTGAGTCTCCAAAAATGTCTGTCCACAATCTATAAAGCACAAGTCAAGGAGTGTGATTAAATACTCTCCACTTACCCAAATGGGTGCAGCTCCAACAACACTGAAAAAACTCGACACTACCCAGGACAAAGCAGCCTGGTTGACTGGTACCCCTTGCACAAGCAAACATTCACTCCCTCCACGACCAATGAACAGCGGCAGCAACATGTACCATCTACAAGATGCAGGAATTCACCAGGGCTTCTTAGGCAGCACTTTCCAAGCACATGACAACTATCACCTAGAAGGACAAGGGCAGCAGATTCCTGGGAACACAACCCCCTGGAAGCTACCCTTCAAATCACTCATCATCTTGACTTGGAAATGTATCACGATTCTTTCACTGTCACTGCATCAAAATTCTGGAACTCCCTCCCTAACAACACTGTTGGTGTACCTATACCTCAAGGGTTGCAGTGGTTCAAGGCAGGTCACCACTACCTTCTTAAGGGAAACTAGGGATGGGAAATAAATGGTGACCTAGCCAGTGACGCCCACATCCCGTAAATAAATACAAAATAAATCAGAACTATACAACCGTACATTGGGTGATTTCCCTCATTCCTCAATTTGCCACATTACCATTCCCATCTGCTCTTATTCTAATGTCTTCTTGTTCATCTACTCTGTTTAGGCAAGTAATTTTAAACATTTCATCTTTTCTATACATTTTACCTATTTGTCTGGAAGATACTACAACACACACAATGATTGTGTGTGTAAAGACACATCAATGGACAGATGGTGACTCATACAGCAAAGAACATGGCACTGAAGTCAGAAACAGGAGTGCAAAAAAAG